>NW_015090847.1:2124589-2137061 GCF_001431845.1 Calidris pugnax
ATCACAGAATCACAGAATCTTCTAGGTTGGAAGGGACCTTAAAGATCATCTTGTCCAACCATCAACCTAACTGACAAAAATAGACACCCACACAAAAAACAAGGAGCATCATCACTAAACCAGACCTCCCAGCACTACATCAACCCGTCTTTTGAACACCTCCAGGGATGGTGCCTCAACCACCTCCCTGGGCAGCCCATTCCAATGCCTGAGAACCCTTTCAGTGAAAAAATTTTTCCTAATATCCAGCCTGAACCTCCCCTGGCGCAACTTGAGGCCATTTCCTCTTGTCCTAAGCAGATACTTCCCTCCTCTGTGTGAATATTCGTTGTGCAATCACCTCTGGTCCTGCTTCTTTGTGCCTCCTGCCTGCCCACAACACCTTCTGTGAAAGGCTAGGGCTTTGCTGGTGGCATCTGGCCACCTCCATCCCTCCTTGCGCTTTTCTTGCAGTGACATGTGATAAGGATACATCAGGAAGGAAAACCAAGGGTTTCTGAAACCTTCTAAGGTTTTTTTTTATTTTTTTTTTACTGAGCTCTTTAGTCCACAACATCCTCTTTCTGGACTTCCTCTTGCAGTCCATGCTTTTCTCATCGCTTCCACAGTTCTGTTGCTCTCTTCTCAGTTTCTGTTTGCTTGCAAATAACGCGGCCCTGCCAAACACTAACCACTCCCCAGCATTTGCCATCAGCTCCCGGCTAACCCTCATCACCCAAAGCATCTTACCATCTCTCCAGCCTTTCAGGTGACCCTGGTTTTGGATCACAGCCTTGTCCTTACAGCCGTCTTATTGCAAAATACAGCTCACCTTCTTCCTTCCTAAACGAGGAGCGTCTGCCAGGTTTGGTGGGACTTCGCCTCACCTGTAGCACGCTGTGAAGATAACACTGGAGAAACATCTCTCTTCACTTAAAGATATAAATAAAGTCCAGAATGGTGCTATTGCAAAGTTTATTTTAATAGCAAAACAGCTTGCAAAATAGGCATTCTCAGCCAACAAATGCTTGTTTCCTTCCACTCCTTGCCCTGTAATAAATACCCTGCTGGAAGCAATCCCAAGCCTCAGCTTTAGGTATAGCACAGCATTTTGTACCCTTCTTCCCCACAGCTGAAGTTCCTTGGCTAGAGTGAGTGTCCTGGAGAAGAGCCAAATGCCCCTTTTGACTTGGAAAGAGGCTTGGGGGAGGTAGCCCAACCCACAGGCTATTTTCATAGGATGGAGATGTGGCACCGGAGAAGAATGAGAGACAAACACCGCCAAGGTACCACCTGAGGAGGATGCATTTTTTACCTGAAAAAAAAATATGAGGTTGGTTCCAAATAAACATCATTTTAGTAGTTTTCCCTTGTTTTCAGGATATTAAAGCCTATCCATGGTACGTTTTCCCTTGGCAGTAGGGGTCTGGTAAAACCATACTAGAACCTCCACATCCCTCGCACTTATACCAGAGATGCTGAGATGCTACCTCAGCTGTCCTTCACAACTTTCACTAACCAGATTATTTAATAATTATTCTTAGAAGAGTGAACTAACCTCCCATCACCAAGAAATAAGCTGTAGGCTTTGTTGGCAGAAGTAATTTATTTTTGTTTCCAAAATAAAAAAAAGTAATTTTGCATACCTTTTTCCTGACAATTCTGCACCAGAAGTTCAGCTCATAGCAACTGGTATAACTCCGTGGTATTCACTGGAGCTGGGGCAATTCCCACCAGCTGAGTAATGAATTACCATGAGGGACTGAGGAGTGATTAGGGTAACACTTGATTTCAGCAATGTGAGATGATTACAAATGGGGTTTTTTTCCTTTCTTATCTTTTTTTTTTCTTTTTTTTTTTTTTTTCCTTTTGGTTTCAGCCATGTATAGATGGGTAAACTTTAGTCAGTGAATGCTGAGTTCTTGCAACCGTATTTTTTTCCCTATGAGCTTGTCTTCCACCTGCAGATTGTGGTCTCTGAAAATTTTCTGCCAAGGAAATAATAAATTCAGCTTTCAAAGTTATCTCAGCAGTAGGTGGCACTGCTGGGACTGAAACTTGAAAGAGAATAAGCAAGATGCAAATTTTGCTCTCAGAAAGGACTGTTGGGATTATAATTGCTATAAAATATCCCATATATGCAGGTTACCCTAACAACCATGTATTGATTAGAAATTGTTTCCATAATTGCACTTTTAATGCATGGAGTTTCCAAAAGCTTTGCACATGCTCTGTTAAGGGAGGTTACATGACCACGAGCAAATTAGTAGGCTACTAGCAATTAAATTTTTATTTATTATTATTTATCACAACATAGTTAAGTTTTTTTTTTGGTGCTTATCTAGCTGACAAGGAGCTTTCTATTGCGGGGAACATTTGATTCATAGCTTGCAAAATATCCTTGCTCTTGTATAACAGGATTACACCAAGTTCTTTTCTAGGCCTAATCGCTATTAGATATTGTTATAAAATGCTGTTACACATTCTTTAAGGCATGAACACGTGTAAAACTCAGATGGACTGAAGCTGTTAATTGAATGTGCTGTATTTGTTTGAGGAAACCAGTGGGCAGGCAGGGCTCCCGTGATCGACACCGGCAGAAACTGAGGTGGCTTCTCATTGTAAAGGTGGGCTGATCCCCACCAGCATGGGAGCCTTGCATTTGATCTCATATCCAAATGATTCATCATTGCTTGGTCTTTAAAGCGAGCCTTTCTAGCAGCTCAGCTCCAAACCTGCAAGGTCCTTTTTCCATCTGTGGAGGTCGTTTTGGTGTGATCCTAGCGGTGTTGATGTGCTTGCTGGGTGTGCTAGCAAACCAGGCTCTGCGTCCCCTGAGAGCATTTCCTGCTTTGCCACTCCAGCTGCAACCCAGGCTTCAAACCAGAGTGCAAAACATGTATCACAAGGGGTTATATCACATATGCGTTGCCAGCAGGTCCAGAGAGGTGATTCTGCCACTTTGCTCTGGTGAGACCTCACCTGGAGTATTGTGTGCAGGTCTGGAGCCCTCAATATAAGAAGGACGTGGACCTGATGGAGAGGGTCCAGAGGAGGGCCACAAGGATGATCAGGGGGATGGAGCACCTCTGCTCCGAGGACAGGCTGAGGGAGCTGGGGTTGTTCAGCCTGGAGAAGAGAAGGCTCCGGGGAGACCTAATAGCGGCCTTCCAGTACCTGAAGGGGCCTACAGGAAGGCTGGGGAGAGCCTGTTTAGAAAGGCCTGCAGTGACAGGACGAGGGGCAATGGCTTCAAGCTGGAGGGGAACAGATTTAGACTGGAGATGAGGAGAGGGTTCTTCACTGTGAGGGTGGTGGAGCACTGGAACAGGTTGCCCAGGGAGGTGGTTGAGGCCCCTTCCCTGGAGATATTCAAGGAGAGGCTCGAACTAGATGACCTTTGGAGGTCCCTTCCAGCCTGAACAATTCTATGATTCTATGATTCTATGATACAGCACGCTGGTTCTTCGCCAGCATGTCTCTGTTGGAAGGGCAAGAGCTTGATTTGGAGTGTGGCGGTGGAGATACAGAGACCCTCGTGGGGAAGGGAGGATCCACACGAATGCAGGTCGTCCTCTGTCAGGAACGAATGCTAAAGGGTGTTTCGTGCGGTCACATTGACACCCCAAAATAACATTGTTGCCTCCTGCACCTTCTCCTGTTTGGAGTCCTCAACACAGGAAGGACATGGACCTGTTGGAACGGGTCCAGCGGAGGGCCAAGAAGATGGTCAGAGGGATGGAGCACCTCTGCTGTGAAGACAGGCTGAGGGAGCTGGGGTTGTTCAGCCTGGAGAAGAGAAGGCTCCGGGGAGACCTTAGAGCCCCTTCCAATATCTGAAGGGGCTACAGGAGAGCTGGGGAGGGACTCTTTGTCAGGGAGTGCAGTGACAGGACAAGGGGTGACGGTTTTAAATTGGAAGAGGGGAGATTTAGATTAGATACCAGAAAGAAGTTCTTTGGTGTGAGGGTGGTGAGACACTGGAAGAGGTTGCCCAGAGAAGCTGTGGCTGCCCCATCCCTGGAGGGGTTCAAGGCCAGGCTGGATGGGGCTTGGAGCCAACCTGGTCTGGTGGGAGGTGTCCCTCGGCCATGGCAGGGGGTTGGAACTGGATGATCTTTAAGGTCCCTTCCAACTCTGACCATTCTATGATTCTGTCAAATTTCAAACCACAAGTGGCCAAACCCGTGAAGTCCCAGGGGTGAATGTGCAGGTGCTTATAGCTGAGGCAGCTTGGAAACTGCAGCTGCCATTAAGAAAATTGCTTTTGCTCGTCTCGCTTCAAGGATGCTCTTTCATTCTTTTGATTTCTGTGAGATATTAGGCTTTGGGGCAGTTAACCAAGACCTCTATTTGCACATAAAAACCTCAAGCCCACGGAGAAGCATATGCTTGCTTTGCAAAACCATACACCAAAGCAGAAGAAAGTACAATTGTATTTCTCTCTGGCACAATTGTCTATGGAAGTATCAGACTGTGGTAGTTCTTGGCAAGCAAGCATTTGCTTAGAAGAGATGAGGAAAAAGATTAAAAAGCTGGGAGAAAGCATTCCTCCTGTGTAAAAAAAAAATTAAAAAAAACGTGCAGAACATTTCTTCCACAGTACAACCCTGCCTGCATTTGCAGCTGCAACATGTGTGAAAACAAAAAGCACCATTTAGGGCAAACTTTTCCAAAATAAGATAAGCTTATAAAATATGCACTGGAACAAAAGGAAATTAAACTAGTGTCTTCGCAAATCATGTGCGTGCCAGCATCTAGCTCTTTCAGGTGATGCTTGCAAAACTCACTAGCTGAGTGACTGAAAAGTACTGTTACAGGGATTAATCCTGCATTGATCAGGGTTTTAGCTGGGTAGCCCATATGCACTCACAAGCACAACTCGCCCAGTTTTGGGGTTGTTCATCTCATGCCTCTACCAATATTATGGGGTCACTTCTGCTGCTCGTCGTGTTTCCGAGTCATCAGGGCCATTCAGGGAGGCTGGATGCTTTGTACCATCCAGGACATCCAAAACGGATCTCTTCCCTCCTGAAATCAGGGAAGAGGCATTCTTGTTATACGAACATTGCTCTTATTTAACTAAAAAAGCAATAGTAAAATAAATCACCAAATACCATTCTGGGCACACAGTGGTAACTTTTGTCACCATGCCAGCACACGATTAAAAAAAAAAAAAAAAAAGACAGAAATTACCTTTGAAAATCCCTTACCATTTCCTCTTCAATCTTTTCATCTCCTTTCACTTTGTTTTGGTTGAAAAGCAACAATAGAAAGTCAGAGGTGGGAGGAAAGACATTTTTGTGACAGGACTGTGGAATATGCAACTGCTTGGGGAAAAATACTTCTTGCCAGTCTCATTTGTATTCAATAACTCAGTTGGTTTTTCTTTTTTTTTATGTACACATATACATGTACAAAACCACAAGTGGTGCCAGGATAGTTTTTTTCTGTGTTTACTTTGCCTTTGTCATCCCTATTTCCTTTAAATAATGATAATTATCCCGGCTTTTCATTTGAGAAACAGATCATGCCAGGAATGTAAAGATGATGGCACCTCATTTCCTGTGATCTTAAAATCAAAATTTACGCGTTCTGCCCTTAAATTGTGTTTTGTTGTAAGAAAACAAGGACAAAGAGTGTTGTATTGTTGCTTTGTTTGTGTTTTGGATTTCCTCTGCTTCCAAAGGAATAAAGGGACCGAAGCATTAAAGGCAGTTGAGTATTGTGGAAAGGTATTGTTGTTGTTGTTCTCAAAGAACAAAGCCTTGCTTTGAAAATATTTTAATGTGGTTTACCTGCTTCCACCCATCTCCCTCTCCCTGCTCCTCTGGCTGCCCTATAATTTCAGAGTAATATCTTAGGCAGAGAGAGCTTCACTAAATGTCATTAATTTTGTTCAGAAGGGATAAACTAAACCAAGGTTTGGAGCAATGTGTGGGATTTCTGGGTGTGGAGATTCAATTGCTTCTTTTTCCCCGACCGAAATCAAATCAGGCCACTTAACTGGCTGCTAAAATATGAACTTGGGAGTCCACATAGTTCTTTTAAAAATATTGGACACAGTTAAGGTTAGCAGCATTTTAAAATCAAAAATGTTCATTTCATGGTGCCCTGTATAGGAAAAAAAAAAAAGAGAACAAAACCTTTCCTTTTTTCATTTACAAAGTTTTATCCTGGAGAACTCTGTTTGATTTTAGTGAGGTTATTCCTGATTTATAGGAGGAGGGGGAGGTACCGTTCCCTGTCCCTGATGGAATTTTCCTTAGTGTCCACAGCATACACTCCCTGTGGAGCAATGGGGAGATGGGAGATGGAGCTATTGACTTTGAATATGACGGCAGATAGTGTGGTGATTTCATCTTCACTTCTGATGATGCCCTTAAAGCACCTTCATTCGCAACTGGTTTTATGTATGTGCTCCTTCCCAGTGGTAATTGTGACTCAGGGTGACTTCAACACAAACCAAATCCAATTCTGCATCACGGTGTGGGGACTCTAGCAATGATGAGCCAGATGTTGCTGTAGGTATGAGACCAGTGGCTGTGAAATCTCTCAATCCATCAGTGGACTTGCACAGGAACACCAGGAAAAAGTATTGGCATCTTGGCATGAGTGCTGGGAGATGCAGACCAAGAGATATGCATGTTACCCACCATTACTGTATCCCCAGGCCTCATCCTGTTACCTCCTCACCGTTAACTCTTCAAGAGGAGCCAAGACAAATGAAGAGGATCTAATTCCTTGAAACAAATCTACAGCAATGTGCTGAGCAGTGCTTAAACGCTTCTTGAAAATGCTTTTTCAAACCCAAACATGAACACTACTTGCCTCCAGTGTCATAACTAATCTAAGGGCCAAGCAGAGCTCAGCCAGGCCATAGATCCAGTGCCAAGAAATTAAATATTGGGACTGGCACAGTCAAAAGAGATGGCATATAGCATCTGAACCCACAGTTTCAAACGTGTTGGGCATCCCTGTGTAGCTCTGCCCTGATGTAGATGGTTAGCATGTAGACACCACGCTGATGTAGAGGTAGATACCAGCTGAACCAACGCACCCCAGATCTGGAAAGCTGAGATCTGGTGCAGCTGAGATCTGGTTACCCAGATCTCCTCTATGCCTGAAAGGACGTGGCAACATCTTCAATATACTATATCTACCTAATCATATGGATAATAAATGTATTAATATAGGAATGTACAACAATTCAAGGATAAGACCGAAGCAAAACAGGTAGTTGGCTTTTGCTGCCCACAGTTAATGATCCTGTCCTTTAGACTTGGTTATAAAACCAGAGGGCACTCCCCCCTGCCTTGACTCAATTCAGATTTTGCTGACTGTCAGTGAGGATTTTATCACTGATGGCAAACAAGAACACAGCCACATCTGTGCCATGAGTTTTTGCAAACCTTACTCGTGCTAAACTCAGGTTTATTTCCACAAGGTACTCAAGCAAGGCTTGACGGTCGAGGTTTTTTCTGCACTGAACAGCTATTAAGGAACCTAACCATCATACTCACAGAAGACTGCAGATCAGTTTTACAAAAGATGAGCAGCAAAATGTTGAGCCTTTGGTTTATCAGTTTGCCTTGTTTCCTCATGTCCCCCCATCTGTAACAAAGCAGAGAATAATGCACCTTTCTGGCATCCATCACCTGCCAGCTTTCGTGGCTCTTGCCCAATCCATCTCATGATCCTGGCATCTGGCCTCACCTTCGCTGCAGTAGCCGCTTTTGTCACTTGTCAACTAATTAGACCTCGCAGGCACCAGCACGGGCAGACAACAAGGCCTACAACAATGACAGTTTTTACTTTTTAAAAAAAGGTACCAGATGTTTACTTGCGTCTCATCCAAAGGGGTTTTATGGCAGCCTTGGTGCACTCCCAACAGAACAACATCTGTGAATCTCCAAATTCTGAGGTTTCATTAATTCCTCAGTTGGCTCACATTTCTAGTGAGGGTCGGGATTTTTCTTGTTTTTCTCCAAAGAGTGCAACAGATATCAACAGAGGGGGATTGCCGCTCATGCCACATGGCAGCATTTCTCAGCAGCGAGGGCATTTTGCAAAGTTTTGGCATGTCACTGTTCCTCAGCATCTGAACATAAGCGAAGAATACCGCTGAGCTTTGGGACTGGCAGGGTACCAAACTTCCTACCAGGGTTGAATTGCACCAGCAGGATGGGAGAATAATTGGAATTATCTACGGAGGGGGAGGGGGGAAGAAAAGACTGGAAACTGATATGAAAAAGTTCATGATCACTGAAGGATATCCTAGCAAAGGAGGGAAAGGGCACAAGGCCTATGGCAAGGTTGTGGTGTATACAAACTCTTCAATCTAGTTCATTAGTGAGGCAGCTTATCTCTGCTAACAGTTCATTATTACCCATTAGTGTGGAGCAAGATCAATCAACAGGTGATTTAAAAAAGAAAGAAAGAAAGAAAGAAAGAAAGAAAGAAAAAAAAAAGACACCTGCCTGTCAGGTATTACCATTGGGTATCAGCCATGCACCAAGCCAAGAATCCAGATCTCCCAACCCCTACCAGCCCCCAGGAGCTCAGCAGCCTCTGTGCTCTGCACATCTGCAGCTCAGACCGACTGGTTTTGGCTGCTGCATCCCAGTCCAGATGATTTATGAAGTTAAACAGGCTTGGGAAGCCCCTTTTTGTCCACCAGCAATATTCACACCTCTGTTTTAGGCCAGGGGAGGCTAAGACCAGACTCATTCCTGCTGCAGCAGGATCTGGAAAGACACCACTGCTCATAAATCATTCCAGCAGGAGAGGGGCCTTTATCAAGGCAACCCTTTTGTCTGTTATGTATCCGATAGCCGTGATTCTGCAATAAAGGCAGAAATATTGTTGACTTCCACAGTAATTTACTGCACAGAAAAATCAGGTAGTAGGTTCAATACAAACTTGACAGCTCTAACTAGCACTCAGCTGTGTGCTGAGGAAGCTTGACCTTCTTACCCCACAGGAAAGGAAGATCTGATTGCTTATGGTGTTTTCCTCCTCTTTGTCCTCTGTCACCTCCCTCCTCATTGCCTCCCAATTTCAGCTTGATTTTACATATATAGTTATTTGGCGATGCTCTTTTGTCCAAGAGAAGGAAGAAAAGGAAGGAAAAAGTGAAAACAGAGGACAAACACCTCCTGAAGAAAGTATTGCCAGCTACCAGAGGTAGAGATCTGTGTTTTCTGAGACCAGCAGGAAACAGAAAAAGAAGTGGTGGCAAGTTTAATGTGAACCGTGTATGCAGAACAGGAATTCAGAGGGCCAAGAGGACACAATTAAGTTCACACACCTTCCCAGTGGAGGGCTACTGGATAGTTAACCAAGATTTTAATTAACTTATTACAAGCTCACAGTGATTAAAAAAAAAATTATTCGGTAGCTGGAAGAATTAAAGCTTATCTGCCCAAATCTCTCCTTCCTGATAACTGTCTGATAACTGGTAGGATTCCTACAGTAGAGATAAATACGTTCCTCTCCCTTGATAGTCCCCCGTAATTTCCTTCATCTCAACACCTTTTCTCCATCTGCCTCTGCTCCCCAAAGCTATTTCCATGAGGAGCCTGTGGCAGGGTAGAAAGCTTAGGAATGCAGTGTCTACAGCCAGAATGCATTTCATACCCCACTGGCTTCCACAAAGAGAATTTTCCCAACACATCTGCAGACACAGTTTGTGGTATTAAAGAGAGGGAAGTCCTCTGCAGTCTGAAGACTGTGATGGGAATTACAGGTCCACAGGTGCTCCGCAGACATACATGTCTCCAAGCAGAGTTTCTTTGAACAAGACAGGTAAAAGCTAATACGTGGGCCACTTCCAGTCAGGCTGTGAGCAGACTAGATGGATCTGTGTTGTTTTACAAGATGCTTCAGTGGTGAAGGCAGATGGATGCTCCTGGAAGAGGGGCAGCATAGCAGCTGGGACTTGGCATGGTGGGTTTGATGCTTTGTACGCTGGAATAGGAGAGAGGCGATCCTATGGAGGGGGGTTCCTGGAACTCGCTGTACTACCCAATGTAAAAAATAAGATCTACACTGTGGAAAAGCCAAAACTGTGCCCACCCCATGCCAGGGACCAACCTCGCATGGAGCTGCTTTGGCACATTAGAAGAAGTCATGAACGAGCTAAGCTTGGCTTCCAGCACCAGGATCCTAAACAGCCTTTGGGTCAGCAAATGAGTTTTCAATAGAGTCAAGCACTACTGAGTTTTCTCCTGTAAATGGTTGGGTATTGTTCAGGGGCTAACTTCTGGCATTTCAGAAGCATGAGGAGGAACTTCTTTGCTGTGAGGGTGGCAGAGCCCTGGAAGAGGCTGCCCAGGGAGGTGGTGGAGTCTCCTTCTCTGGAGACATTCAAACCCTCCTGGACACGTTCCTGTGCAGCCTGCTCTGGGTGGCCCTGCTTTGGCAGGGGATTGGACTGGATGATCTCCAGAGGTCCCTTCCAACCCCATATCATTCTGTGATTCTGTGATCAGCTCCTAATGTGATTTCTTGAGCTGATGGATTCAGGGCACAGCACAAACAGCACTGCAGTGGCTGGTAACTCTGCATCTATCCCTTTGGAGATGTTGAGGTGTTTAAGGAGCCCCTCTTCATCTCTTCCACTACCAAAAAGAGCTCGTATCACATTTGTTTGACAACTTGCAAGGACTGAAGAGAGTACAAAAGACCACCGGGTTAGCAACAGCAGCTTGTATTCCTCAGAAAAGCTTTACAATGAGAAGTTAATGGTAGGGAAGCAGAGAACTGAAAATACTCTTTGAGATCTAAATCCTTCTCAGCTCAACGCTTCAGATACCAGTTCTGCTGCTTTTTCTCCTGCCTTTTCTCTCATCATTGGTCTAAGTGGGAAGTTACCTTGTGTCCTCAGCTGAGTCTTGTTGCCTGGGCTCTAGGGCTGGTTAGGACCACCTCAGTGCAATGAAATTCACACTGTCACACACAAATATGTGTATGTGAAATAAGAACCATCTATCCTCCTCCTCCTGCACACGTATATGTGAAATAAGCCTAAGAACCATCTATCCTCCTCCTCCTGCACACCACAACACCAGAAGGGTGGAGGCATTTAAGCTCATCTGGTTTCAACATCTAAGCTGCCCAAGGATCTACAATCAATGGAGATAAGGAGCACTTGCAAGGGCAATTGAGCCCAGCTGGTTTTGAACCCATCTCAGGACAGCAGTGGTAATCCTCACGAGGGGCATGTCTCACCATTGACTGTCAGTGCAAGGGAATGGTAGCTCCCCCTCCACGTGTTCCCAACTGTGACAGGAGCTGTGGGTGCTCTGACCCTTGTAAGGTCTTCTCACTTCACCCACCTACAAAGCAAGCAAGCTGAAAGTCACACTTTTCAGGGTAAATCAAGAAAAAAATGAAAGTAAAATTGACAGTAATAGTCGTTTCAGTGGAATGGTGTATTACTAGCACTGTTATTGTATCCACTGGCTATTAGAGCGTGTACACAGTGTGCAATAATGTAATTAGATTTCAAAATATGTAATAACGATTTTTATGCGACACAATGACTGTGCATTAGGGAAGGGAATTGGTTCCCATTACAGAGCCAGCACGAACCTCGGACCAATACTCCATGCTTGACAGTGCATCTGTTGGGCATCAGGCCCGGTCTATAACCCAGGAGGAGCTGGAGAATAGCCTATGGCAGGGACTGTGTCCTCTGTGACTCCAGAGAGCCTCCTGTGCTGCCTCCTGCCCCACACCTTCCTGTAGGGGCTGCATCACCGGATTTCATGGTGCACAGCTCCTCCCTGCACCTAAACAGCCTGAAATCCATGTAGGAGGAGAAAACCCTTCCGGTGAGTAGGGAACATCTCTAGCTGCCTTGGAGAAAACTAGGAGCTAGGATGTGCCCACAGTACGTGAAATTGCCTGGGTGGGAAGCAAGGGAGCAGCACGGCATGAGATCAGAGAGGGAAGATGAGCCACCATGGGGTCGGGGGCTAAATATAATCACAGAATCACAGAATGGTTTGGGTTGGAAAAGACCTCAAAGATCATTGAGTTCCAACCCCCCTGCCCTGGGCAGGGACACCTCCCACCAGACCAGGTTGCTCAAGGCCCATCCAGCCTGGTCTTGAGCACTTCCAGGGATGGGGCAGCCACAGCTTCCCTGGGCAACCTCTTCCAGTGTCTCACCACCCTCATAGTAAAAAATTTCTTCCTGAGATCTAATCTGAATCTTTTTTCTTCCAATTTAAAACTGTTTCCCCTTGTCCTATCATTATCCTTCCTGGCAAAGAGTCCCTCCCCAGCTCTTCTATAGGCACCCTTCAGGTATTGAAAGGCCGCTATAAGGTCTCCCCGGAGCCTTCTCTTCTCCAGGCTGAACAATCCCAGCTCCCTCAGCCTGTCTTCATAGCAGAGGTGCTCCATCCCTCTGACCATCTTCGTGGCCTTCCGCCGGACCCGTTCCAACAGGTCCATGTCCTTCCTGTGTTGAGGACTCCAAAGC
>NW_015090847.1:2138282-2142298 GCF_001431845.1 Calidris pugnax
AGGCTGAGGGGAGACCTTATTGCTCTCTCCAACTCCCTGAAAGGAGGGTGTAGAGAGATGGGGGTCGGTCTCTTTTCTCAAGTCACAGGCGACAGGACGAGAGGAAATGGCCTCAAGTTGCGCCAGGGGAGGTTCAGGCTGGATATTAGGAAAAATTTTTTCACTGAAAGGGTTCTCAGACATTGGAATGGGCTGCCCAGGGAGGTGGTTGAGGCACCATCCCTGGAGGTGTTCAAAAGACGGGTTGATGTAGTGCTGGGAGGTATGGTTTAGGGATGATGCTCCTTGTTTGTTGTGTGGGTGTCTATTTTTGTCAGTTAGGTTGATGGTTGGACAAGATGATCTTTAAGGTCCCTTCCAACCTAGAAGATTCTGTGATTCTGTTAACAGACAGAAGCTAGGTGAGAAGAGATGGTGGGAGCCTGGTTGTGAGCACCTCAAAGACATGTCTAACCCAACATCTATAGACCTCCTCAGAGAGGGTAAAGCCTCTCAGCTCCAAGGCTGTACATCACCATGGCCTCAGGTCAAACTCAGCCCATGGTGTACTTGAGGATGGTGGGTTTTAACATATGTCCCAAAGCCCAAAAGCCACAAAACTGGTGTGTATATGAGCTGTCCCTTATATAAATAGCTCATAAAGCTCCACTGACTTTTTAGTTTGTGCTGATGTTTTGATTAATTTTGTGTCACTGTGTGTAAGAAACCAAAACCAAGCCCACAAAGCCCCATTTAGGGCCCCTTGCATTAGCTCACAATCACAAGCTGTTTGATAACGTGAGCATTAGCTCACAATCACAAGCTGTTTGATAACGTAGATCAGCAAAGGTGTTTGATAATGTAGATCCGTGCCCCAAGAAAGGATGAATGCTAGTCCTAGGTGACATGAGGTTGCTGAGGCTCAGCTGCCCCCACCACATTTCTATATCACTGACCAAAACAGCATCATTTGGCCCCATGCCCCTACTTAAGAACTCTATAGCACAGGGTGCTGACACGTAGGGTATGCTCTCTCCTTTCAGCACTGCCAGCTGGTAAGCAGTGTCCCAGGCATACCTAATACTATTGCCATTTTTACCTAATAACAAAAAAGGTTAAAAAAACCAGAACAGTGTGAAGTATGGCTGAAGACTCAGCAAGGGCGTTTCTCTGGTTCCTCAGGGAGCTGGCAATTATTTCTGACCTGGCAACAAAAGCCTCCAGATGCCAGGTTGGTTTTGTTGTTGTTTTTTTTTTTAAGCTTTTTTTTTTTCTTTTCTTTCTTTCAACTGTGAAAGGTGTAACATTTTACTGAAGCTCATTGTACATCATCTTACTGGTGTATCAGGTCAGGCAGTCCGTGGGTTAATCCCGTGCTGCATAATGAAGCATTGCCTTTAACTACATTGAAGACTTCACCTCTTCATTTCCACTTATAGTATTACCTACAGCGAGCTGCAGCACTCAATTCACCTTCTCTGGACACTACTTATAATTTTATATGCCTCTAACATGCCATTTCTTATGTGCCTCGGCTCTAAAAATATTTCTAAACGGGGATTTCTAACAGAAAAATCTCCTCTTTCATTTAATCAATCCTTTCACTCTTTTTACTCCTTGGTCCCTGGGAGAAGGAGTGTTGTCCAAACCAAACCCAGGATTGGGAGCTTGGGATGAATCCTCCTCGGAGTGTTATTCCCTTAAATCCCTGGCTGTAGCCTGGCGACTTCCCCCAGCTGCAACGCACAGGGAGCAGATGCTTTCCTCTTCCCTTTTCCCCAGCTTTCCTCAGGCTGTTCGGGGCATACGGTCCATGCCATCAAGACACAGCTGCACTTCATTTTATGGGGAATTGGGATTTTTTTTTTTCTCCTACAGAGCTCACCACCCTGGCACGTCCACGGGCCAGCCCTTGCAGACGGGTATCGCCGGCTCCCCAGGCATGGGCACCGGTGGCATCCTCCTGCCCCTCTGGAAATAGGGGCCAGTAAAGGGGTGCTAAGGAGGCAAAAGGGAGAAGGATGTTAAAAGTCCTCTTTGATGACCCACCCAAATATCCTCTCCCGAAAGAACCTGCACTCCTGATCCAGAGACATTTACTGCACCCTAAAGCAGCTGCTTACGTGTGAGTTGGGTGACACAGAGCCTGGCATAGATGGGGGCAAATAATTTCCAGCATCGTGTCTCCTGTTTTAGCCCCCGATGACGGCACTGAATTACTTGTAACACACAATGGAAAAGGAGAGCTGCCACAAAAACGCATCCCTTGGCTCGTCCAGATCTTGGCTTAACCCTGCCCAGCTGATGGCACCGCGCAGCACTGCGACTTGCTCTTCAAAGGCTAATTGTGACAGCAAACATTTTACAACCTCAGGATAAATAATTATTTCTCTTTTCCCTCTGAATGGGCTTGTTTTAAATGCCACTTGCTCTCTCGCCACTGTTAATGAGCACAAGTTGACCCATTTATTCCCGGCTGCACTTTCCGCAGCAAATCATGGCTTTACTGCAAAGGTATAGAATACTAGAGCCACGATTTCGTTGGCAAGGTTTTTTGCTTGTGAACCCATTAGTATTTTCCCCCAGCAGTTTTTCATCCCTCGTCTTGCCAGAATAGAGAATTGCTCTTTTGCAGGTCTATTCTCTTCGCTATTCCCTTGGCTTGAGTGAAATATATATGAGATGACTCAGAGTTTGAACTCTCAGTATACGTTTCTAATACAAAGTCTCTGCGTGTCTGGGGACCTAAGACAGATATTTAATTTTAGATAAGAAATACCGGTGACATCATGCCTTTGATTTCCTTGCTGGGTGTCTATGCAGCCAGCACATGGTGAAGCTGTTCGGCCAGAACAACCTCATCACATTTAGGAAGCTGCTTAGTACCCAGCTCGGGTACAGAGCAGCAGGCAGCCTCTCATCCTCTTGCCTGGTGCTTACTGGGAGAGCACACTGGCACGTTTAACCCCAGAGAATCCGTGCCATAACACATATGTAAGGGTAATAAAGGATCTTGCAGGGAAACCAGGCTTTCTAAGACCTTTTTGGTCAGCTGCTGCATTCCCTGGACAGCAAAGCTCTGCGCAGAGGATGTCAGGCAGGAGGGTCAGCTGCTCTTACCCCACACACCTCCTTGCACGTGTTGATTTACACCCCTTCAACACACACCCTTGGAGAGGTTGAATTCAGCCTTGCTCTCAGCGACTTCGGCCTCCCAGAGCAACTGATGCATCCAAGCAGAAGGAAGCATGCACACAACAGCTTCATTTGTAGCTTTACAGCTTAAAAAAAAATAAGACATGCCTTCATTTTCTTTTGAAACCTGACTAACTGAAGGCTCATATGCATGGAGTGGAAGCTGGAGAAAAAAAATCAGATTCCTGCATCAAAATCTTTTAGTTGAGACCATTTTGGCGACATTACTGTGACAAATCTTCAGCCTTTCCTACAATTTTATACCTTCCCACACAGCAGGTGTTATCCAAAAAGATCTAGGAGAGGTATTAGCACGGATAAACAGAGCACCAGACAGGAAATAAAATCTGATTGCTGAGACACGAGGCAAACTGCAGCACTTGCACATCAGCAGGAACAGTCAGTGTTGTGGGGTGGCTTACTAAGGGGTCCGACAGGTTCCTCATCCCTCAAGAACTGCAGTCGGCCTTGAAACATCCTCCTAAAGGTTACTCTCCAGTTCAGCCAGGAGCTATAAATTTACTGCAAGCACCACCAGCTTCATCGTTTTTTGTCTGCATAGAGGAAACCATCCGCAGCATCCCCCTGGTCTTGCTGAGGGGCTTCTCAGCAACACCCCAACCAACTGTCATTCCTCTGATCAGCGACCAGAGTCAATATCCAGGTGGGCACAGAGCTGATTACAGCAGCTCCTAGCCCTAGCCTTCATACAGCATACTTATGTTGTTGCTACCATTTTTTTTTTTTTTTTTAACTTTGTCTGGTACATCTTCTAATTGCCCTAAATGAACAACGAACAAACCTGGGGATTATGGAAGTCCCACAGGGCTCAGTACTGGGGC
>NW_015090847.1:2143063-2161509 GCF_001431845.1 Calidris pugnax
GGTTGGACAAGATGATCTTTAAGGTCCCTTCCAACCTAGAAGATTCTGTGATTCTGTTAACAGACAGAAGCTAGGTGAGAAGAGATGGTGGGAGCCTGGTTGTGAGCACCTCAAAGACATGTCTAACCCAACATCTATAGACCTCCTCAGAGAGGGTAAAGCCTCTCAGCTCCAAGGCTGTACATCACCATGGCCTCAGGTCAAACTCAGCCCATGGTGTACTTGAGGATGGTGGGTTTTAACATATGTCCCAAAGCCCAAAAGCCACAAAACTGGTGTGTATATGAGCTGTCCCTTATATAAATAGCTCATAAAGCTCCACTGACTTTTTAGTTTGTGCTGATGTTTTGATTAATTTTGTGTCACTGTGTGTAAGAAACCAAAACCAAGCCCACAAAGCCCCATTTAGGGCCCCTTGCATTAGCTCACAATCACAAGCTGTTTGATAACGTGAGCATTAGCTCACAATCACAAGCTGTTTGATAACGTAGATCAGCAAAGGTGTTTGATAATGTAGATCCGTGCCCCAAGAAAGGATGAATGCTAGTCCTAGGTGACATGAGGTTGCTCCCAACAAAGGTGTTTGATAACATAGATCCGTGCCCCAAGAAAGGACGAATGCTAGTCCTAGGTGACATGAGGTTGCTTCTGGTACATCTTCTAATTGCCCTAAATGAACAACGAACAAACCTGGGGATTATGGAAGTCCCACAGGGCTCAGTACTGGGGCCAGTTCCTGAGGCTCAGCTGCCCCCACCACATTGCTATATCACTGACCAAAACAGCATCATTTGGCCCCATGCCCCTACTTAAGAACTCTATAGCACAGGGTGCTGACATGTAGGGTATGCTCTCTCCTTTCAGCACTGCCAGCTGGTAAGCAGTTTCCCAGGCATACCTAATACTATTGCCATTTTTACCTAATAACAAAAAAAGGTTAAAAAAACCAGAACAGTGTGAAGTATGGCTGAAGACTCAGCAAGGGCGTTTCTCTGGTTCCTCAGGGAGCTGGCAATTATTCATTTCTGACCTGGCAACAAAAGCCTCCAGATGCCAGGTTGGTTTTGTTGTTGTTTTTTTTTTTAAGCTTTTTTTTTTTCTTTTCTTTCTTTCAACTGTGAAAGGTGTAACATTTTACTGAAGCTCATTGTACATCATCTTACTGGTGTATCAGGTCAGGCAGTCCGTGGGTTAATCCCGTGCTGCATAATGAAGCATTGCCTTTAACTACATTGAAGACTTCACCTCTTCATTTCCACTTATAGTATTACCTACAGCGAGCTGCAGCACTCAATTCACCTTCTCTGGACACTACTTATAATTTTATATGCCTCTATTTTTTTTTTTCTTTTCTTTCTTTAAACTGTGAAAGGTGTAACATTTTACTGAAGCTCATTGTACATCATCTTACTGGTGTATCAGGTCAGGCAGTCCGTGGGTTAATCCCGTGCTGCATAATGAAGCATTGCCTTTAACTACATTGAAGACTTCACCTCTTCATTTCCACTTATAGTATTACCTACAGCGAGCTGCAGCACTCAATTCACCTTCTCTGGACACTACTTATAATTTTATATGCCTCTAACATGCCATTTCTTATGTGCCTCGGCTCTAAAAATATTTCTAAACGGGGATTTCTAACAGAAAAATCTCCTCTTTCATTTAATCAATCCTTTCACTCTTTTTACTCCTTGGTCCCTGGGAGAAGGAGTGTTGTCCAAACCAAACCCAGGATTGGGAGCTTGGGATGAATCCTCCTCGGAGTGTTATTCCCTTAATCCCTGGCTGTAGCCTGGCGACTTCCCCCAGCTGCAACGCACAGGGAGCAGATGCTTTCCTCTTCCCTTTTCCCCAGCTTTCCTCAGGCTGTTCGGGGCATACGGTCCATGCCATCAAGACACAGCTGCACTTCATTTTATGGGGAATTGGGATTTTTTTTTTTCTCCTACAGAGCTCACCACCCTGGCACGTCCACGGGCCAACCCTTGCAGACGGGTATCGCCGGCTCCCCAGGCATGGGCACCGGTGGCATCCTCCTGCCCCTCTGGTCCTGCTCAGATCTACAACTGCTGGGTGATGGCACCTGCTGCAGCTCAAGTTGTGGGGGCTCCTGCCTTTGTACCCCCCTGGGGCCTCCTCTTTGCTTGGTTAAACTTGCAGTGATGCTTCTCATCATCGGGATATTCCCCTTGGCTTTGAGGCGCTTCCACTCGCGTCTCCTCTATGACATAGGGTTGCATTACTTTTTTTTTTTCATGTGAAATATTGCAGCAGCTAATTGCAATTATCAGAAAGCACATACAAGAGAGCTTGTTGATTGCCAGTAGACAAAGACACTTTGGAAATCTGGGATTTTACTACCTATAAATTTTAAAATAGAAACCACGTTATCGTTTACAATTTCCGTTTGCTAACAGATTCTGCTAAACAAAATTGGTGGCTGATTAAGTAAACATTTATACATAAATAAAACAGTGAAGATCTCTTCAGTTATTGAGATGCAGCCAGTTCAGTCTCTCGTAAATAATACAGTGATGAATTCTGGTGTTACAGTGCGTGATAAAGCTACCTAGCCTCAAAGTCTTAGGCAAACTAATCCATACGCATGAATCAATCAGTTCATTTTAGTCATACTGGCGTTATATAAATGTCACTAAAATCAATGCCTGAAAGACGTAACAGATTAATAAATCCTCATGCAGTATATCTAACCAGGATGCAAACCTACAGCGCACAACTTCATGCCCAACACAGCTATACAAGTTATTTGAATAAGTGATTTTCATAGAAAACTCAAGGGCAGGCCTGTAATGAGCAGGCAGGGATGAGAAAAAATCTGGTGCGTTATTAATTTCAGACAATGCTGAGTTTTTTTTTCATAATGTAGATTTTATTAATGCGCTCCGTGATAGCTTTTCATACCGGTTCATCACCAGCGGTACAGTAATTACAATGTATTAAGATTAATTCCATGCCTGAGGAAGTAAGGAAGTCCAGTTAAGATATGGAGAGCAGGTGAGAAACGTCGATCACTATTGACTTGGGGACGGATTAAATCCAAACTCTGCCCTGGGGAAAACCCTGGGGCTGGGGGGGGGGTTTGGCAATGGCACCTCCTGGACCCCACTCTTCAGTGAGTATCTGCCTCCCCCTCCTCGTCTGCTCACCTCCACGTGTAACCTGTGTGCCACCAGCATGAGGCAGAGGAGGGGATTAATCATTTTTATTAGGACTTGGGGTCGCTCTGGCTCATCTTTACAACCATCACCATTAGTTACCAGGTGTCAGCCTCTCTGGGGTTAGAGAGAGAGAGAGAGAGAGAGAGACACGGAGGGTTGTCGTAAACGCTTCTAAGAATAACTCTTCTAGACATAATGGGAAGAGTTTAAGTTAAGGGGGATGATGGCTGGGGAGAGAAACTAATAGCCAGGGCTCTCATGAAAAAAAAAGCCCCCACCCAACCAAGGGGGTTTCTGCTTTCCTGCAATCTAGTGAAAAAAATGGAATTTCTGCTTTCCTACAATCGCAGCTCCCCCCCTGCTTTTATCCCCAGACCTCCCCAGGGTCAGGCAGCCCAAGACTTGGGATTTACCTGCCCTTTAGGGCTCTAGAAACCATAAGGATGGTCACCTCACGTCTGTGAAAGACCATGAGCTTTCAAACTTTTTGGAGGCATTTATTTGTTTGGTATACTGTCTGATTATAAGAATGTTTCTGGCACAAAGATGGGGTGAGCTGTTCATATTTTTCTTTTTTTTTTTTTTTTTTTTTCCCTGGGAAAAAAAGGCTGACAGCCTTTAATGGGGAGGAAACCTGGGTCTCTCCAAGATGATGTCCACCTTGCCTGGGGACCTGGCTGGGAGAATTGCCCAAAGGAAGAACTGTCCATATGTGGCAGACTAAAGCACCTGAGCCCCAGTTTGACAAATCAATAAATCGCTTGGCACTGGCAGTTTTTAGGTGTTAATGGCAACAGCAGCCCCACGGAACTGGATGACAGAGGAGGTATTCAAGTACCCAAGAGGAAAAGACCATTCCTGCAGCTCACCTTGACCCCACTGCAAGCCAATTACCACTCTGGATGCCCAAACCTCTCAGTGCTTTGAGGCAGCTTCCAACCTCTGTTGATTGATTGCCCACTGGCCTTTCCTTGCATAGCTATAGGGGCTTGGCCCCCAAATATGTACAATAGTTGGTTTATGCTATAGAATCACAGAATCATAGAATCATTGAGGTTGGAAGAGACCCTTGGGATCTATCTGGCTTTTTAATGTGGAGGGGACTCTTCCACCTTGGTGGCCCTGCTTCCTTGCAAAATGCCAGGCCGAAGAGAGACTCTGATGTCTAGAAAAAGTTATTTTGGGTCACGATCAAAAATTTCTTCTTTTTTCTTGTCTGTTTTGTTTTGTTTTGTTTTGTTTTAATTTCAATTTCTTATCCCAATTTCTTTTCTAATTTCCCTCCGCTGCACGAATCCCCACAGTCGGGCTCAGCGTAAACGAGCAAGCTTTGAGTTGTGAAGGGGTGAAGCTGACACCTCAGAGAGCTCCTCTCCTGCTTCCATCAGAAGCCATGTCCACGTGTTTGCAGGTGGCCCCCGTTGTGTCACAGCAGGGACGGCCAGTGACAATTCAGTGAGGAGCAGAGATTTCTTTGTTTTTGCTCACCTGCGTGGTCCCTCACACGGGTACCACTCCGTGCTCAGCCTAATGACCAGCAGCATCTTACTTACGACTTCTCAAGAGGTGTTTAGGCATAGAAAGGTGAGCACAACATACATACACTTCCATACCCTCTCTTCTTCTCTCACAGACGTGGCTGGCAGCCACCCACCCACGTAGGGCACGGTCTTGCACAAACATTTGCAAACATGCCAAGGAGAACTGCATGTGGAGGCTGAGATAGAATCATAGAATCATTGAGGTTGGAAGAGACCCTTGGGATCATCGAGTCCAACCATCAACCCTACTCTACAAAGTCCTCCCCTACACCATATCCCTCAGTACCCCATCTAAACGTCCCTTAAACACATCCAGGGACGGTGACTCAACCACAGATGAACAGGGGTGTCTATGTGTGCCTCCATTTACCCAGCTCAACAGTTGGTCCAACACCATTAACAAGTCCTCAGGCTTTCTTTGCTTATTCCCCCCCCAAAAAAAAGCTAGAAACCTGGGAGGACCCACACTGATGGGGTTCACATCCCTCTCTGCCCATCTCACCCCCCACACATGCCTGCCCCAAGCAGCCTGAGTCCTCTGTGGGCTGTAAGTGACTATTTACTGCATCCCTCTCATGTTTTCTGCCCATCTCACCCCCCACACACGCCTGCCCCAAGCAGCCCAAGTCCTCTGTGGGCTGTAAGTGACTATTTACACCAAGTGGAGACCACGGGCCCAGTGAGTCCACCCTGTTTACAAGGAACAAACAGGAAACATCTGCCGAGTCCTCTTGCTGGACGTGTCTATTGTCTTTCAGGTGCCTCCTGCACCCACCACCAGCTGCGGCCCAACGCCAGCTTCCACCAGGCCGAGGTTGAGGTTTCCCGTGTGTCCATCCATCCCCAGCTGAGCTGATTGAGAAACGCAATCTTCAAGATACTAAGGCTCTTTTTTTTTTTTTTTCCCAAAAAAATATCTCTATTTACACAAGACAATAAAATCTGAGCAGCTCTGCCCCCAGAAGCTTTTGCCCAGCTGCTGGACGCATGCGCTGGTCCCTATTTACAGTACTCTGCTGGCAAGTCCAGCTTCTTCTGGTGCGAGGACTATTTCTTTGCCCCTTTTTTTTTCCTTCCTTCATTACCTCTCCGCACAGCCAGGTCTGTATTTACAACAGGGACCTGGGTCTGGAAGGGTTGCCTTTATAGAGCCCGGCTTGTGGGCACGGAGAGGGGATCAGGATGGGGGGGGTCTGGCTGTCTTCAAGGTGTTTGCAAGTTGCAAAGCCAACGCTTGGAACAGAGGAAACTCGTTTTCTTATTACAAAAGATATTTTTCACCCGTTCTTCTTATCTGAATTTAAAAAAAAAACAAACAACAAAGTGGCCGACCAAGTGGTGAGGGCACTTCCCAGGGGGCATCTCAGCCGGGCTGTTTTCTGCTTGGGGGTTGGCCCAGGGTTTGGGTCGAGGCTGGTTTCTCTGGCCTCTCCCGTGGCACGATCCCAAGCCAAGGGATGGGTAGGCCGAAGCACAGAGGAGCTGAGGCAGTGCACCGGCGTGGGCCCGCCCAGGCAGGCTCATTTTGGGGGTGCCCTGGGGCGCTAGATGACACTGTCTTCCATGGTGACTCGCCTGAAGACCGGCTCCTGCTTGGGCATCCTTCCGCTTTCTGTGGAAAACAAGGGGAGAACAGGTAAATCCCCGAGGCAGGACCCCGCAGCAACCACCAGCTGGTTTTAAGACCATTTCATAGAATCATAGAATCATAGAATCATTGAGGTTGGAAGAGACCCTTGGGATCATCGAGTCCAACCATCTACCCAACTCTACAAAGTTCTCCCCTACACCATGTCCCCCAACACCACATCTAAACGACTCTTAAACACATCCAGGGATGGGGACTCAACCACCTCCCTGGGCAATTTCCATCCTCAAACAAAGCACAGGATGCCAGGGCTTCCCTCGAAAGGGAAGACTTAGAGCAGATGACTGTCTTGACGGGCCACCATCCCATCAGGAACCTTCTTCCACCCTTTTTGCTGAAGCCAGTGGGTATAGATTTGCCTGGATTTATCCACACACGGGCCAGTTATTTGTTAAATGGCATAAGGACCAGCAGCAGCAATCACTGCTGCCCACTGCTCTCTGGCTGAAGGTGTCTCCTTACTTCTCCTTACACCAAGGTGTCTCCTTACTTCTCTCCAAGGAGAGCCCAGAGCCAAGCTGCAACCACCAGCTTGTACCAGCCCCAATGGGGCCCGTTTGAACAATCTGCAGGTTTTTTTGTGGTTCCCCCTCTCACCCCTTAATGCAAACCTGACCCTTCTTGGGGGTACCCCTTTGGGTGCTCTCCCCCAGTCATGCTGCTAGTGTCCCTGCTGAGGACAGCCACTGCTAAAGCCACCCCTGCTGCCTTCCCTGGGAGCATCCATCGCTGATTTTACCTGGTTTCACCTTCACAGCCCAGGATGTTTTCCACGCCGTTACCAGAGCGCGCGAGACGACACGACATTATACATAAAGTTGGTGAGCACAGCCAATTCCAACCCTGAAATATTCATTAAATAAAATTTGCATAGGGTCTAGCTGAATGCAGCAGGTAGCTACACCTAAAACACTTTTCTTTCTAGATGTGGGGAGGAGATCAGGGTGTGATCAGAGCAAACAGATTTGTTGTGCTATCAGACATTATCTGAAGGGCACTTCACATCCTGAGTGCCCTGCTTTACAGCTGCCTCTATAATCACTGCAGCCCCAGGGAGGGAAAAGCCTCCTTTGACACTTGCAGGTTGGGAAGAGGCAGCCGCCTGCAATTTGGGGTGAACACACGCAGGCTTTTCTACGAACAGTATATCAAGGAGAGGTTAAGATAGGCTAGACACATCCAAGAGGAATTAAGAGTTGTCCTGGAGCCATTTTCTAAGCATAAATCGTCTTTACCCCATCTCCCACACACCTACCCAAGGGCCAGCAAATCTGTGTTGCTCTGCGTGACAGTGTAGAAAATAATATTGCAGGGAGAGTGTTGGGGGCAGACCCAGCAACTTCAGCTATCTTCAAGCTTGTCTATTTTGGCTGTTCTTTAGGTTTTGGGGTTTTTTTTCTGAAGGGGAGGGACTTTCATCTTTTTCCTCTCTATTTTTTTTTTTTTCCAAACAGTGGGATGCATTTTCTCCTTTTGTTTCCACTGCTGCTAGCTCGGCAGGCTGCTGCTTTGCATTGCAGCACAAACTGCCAGCAGCTAAAAAATGCCTGGGTGCCCAGTGTTATCTCAGGAAAAAAAAAAAATAAATCAAAAAATCCCATCTATTTAATATGAAGCACTCCTTCTGGCTGCTATCAACAACAGCTTAAGCAATGAAGCCTTTTATCTGTAAATGGTAGGAGGAAGGAGGAGGAGGGTGAGGTGGCTGGAGGTGACCAAAGGGCAGAGCCGAAGCACTCCCATGGAAAGCAGCTCATCCCTTTGTCAGAGAGGGACCTTTCCAAAAATGGGCTGCCAAAGTCCTTGGCAGCAAACCATAAAGCCTTCTTTCCCCCTTTTTTTTTTTTTAAGGTGAGGAAACCAGGGGCTGGGCAGAGCAGGCACCAAACATCTGCAGCAAGGCTCCAGCCTGCCTCAAATCCGCAATCTCCATCCTCTCTGCCTGCCTACGGAAACTGGTTTTGGCACATTTCCGCCAAAGGATGAAGCTTTGCTGGAAATTCTCATCTCTTTTCTTTCAATTCCCCCCACCCAAAGTCCATTTTCTCACCCCTCTTGTGTGCAGCCAAGCGTTCGGAGCAGCCCCAGGGCGTGAGGTGCTGCTGCTTCTTCCTGAGGAGGGACACACCTGGAAATTCCACCCGCTTCCTTGACCACTTGGTTTTCAACATTCATCCCCTCAAAACGAGGACCCAAATTAAACTCTGCCCGAGATGCCTCAGAGGGGAGCGGGAGAGGACAGGCTGAAAACAGTTTTATTACAGCCATAATTTACCCCTCGAGCGTCCTGCTGTGGGAAGTAACCTTTCCAGAGTTGTAGCATAAGATGCAGAGGATTGTAAGTCCCCGTTGAGCATCCTGCTGTGGGAAGTAACCTTTCCAAAGTTGTAGCATAAGATGCAGAGGATTGTAAGTGGCAGTGGGAGATGCTGGGTCATCCGTGCCAACATCCCCGTGCCCACCAGCTGAGGACATCATGCACCAGCTACGTCTGGTGTGTATATAATTTAGGACATCTGCACCATGTCCTAAAAAGCTTATGCCTTTTAAGTTTTTTGCCTGGGCTTTTAAGCAGCGCCGTCAGAATACCAAGCATTTGCTCCCAGCACATAATAACTGCTCTGTATACCAATCCTTCTTTTTATTTATTGAGGGTTTAGCTTCTCGTTTTTTACACATGTACAAGCATATTTAAGGAGTGGAAATATAAGAAAAGAAAAAAAAAAAACGTGGGGGATGAAGAAATAAAAGGACAGCAAATAGGAACGATGATTGTTTTTTCTCGTTGGCATTTTGCTGGAGAGGACTATCACCATCTGTCTGGCCTACCAAACTCAATAAACACTAAGCACCTGTAAAAAGCTATTCTGCTGTTAAAAAGGAAGATTTCCAAGCTCCCCTGGTTAGTCTCAATCATCCAGCATCCAACAGACCATCTCTCCTGAGCTGGGATGATGGACGATCTGGTGTGTGGTCCGTGCATCCCTATGGCTTGACAAAGCCCTTGGAAGATCAAACCTGACCCTCCTGGGGGGGTACCCCTTTGGGTGCTCTCCCCCAGTCATGCTGCTAGTGTCCCTGCTGAGGACAGCCACTGCTAAAGCCACCCCTGCTGCCTTCCCTGGGAGCATCCATCGCTGATTTTACCTGGTTTCACCTTCACAGCCCAGGATGTTTTCCACGCCGTTACCAGAGAGCGCGCGAGACGACACGACATATACCTAAAGTTGGTGAGCACAGCCAATTCCAACCCTGAAATATTCATTAAATAAAATTTGCATAGGGTCTAGCTGAATGCAGCAGGTAGCTACACCTAAAACACTTTTCTTTCTAGATGTGGGGAGGAGATCAGGGTGTGATGGGTGACCAGGCTGGTGCGCTCAGGCTTTTCTAAGACAGCTTTTTAATAAGATGAGCTATCTTTTTATCCTTGACATCTAGGCAAGTCTGCAGGGTATTGTATTCTTTACAAACTAGCAAGATCAAGAGCAGATGTTGGAGGGGGGTGTGAAAGAGAGGCCAGCTTGCCAGAGAGGAGATCCAGGCAATTGGGGACACACAAGAGTGTGTCACACACAATGAACCCTCTGGAGATCGGCGCCTCCCAACCGCTGCCACCATCTCCCCCAGCCCTCTGAAGCATCTAACTGGGCAGTGAGGAAGGAAGAAGATTGGTTAACAACGACAGATTTCAGGGAATTAAATGCAATCAACGGGTAGAAATGACCCACACACCACAGTAAGTAACATTGCCTACATAGGGCCTCCAAAGCTGTGACAAATACCCTCCATCACCCACCATCCAGCAACTCTCCAGCCTACGTAGTCTTTCTTGTCATGTCTTTCCTCTTGTGTCTCTCCTTCATGTATTTTGGGGAGATCTTTACAATCTCTTGCAGAAAATGGGCAGGCACCACGTCCTTAAGCAGTAGGAAACAGCAATTGCAGAGTAAACTGGTTACGGAGCAGCCTGCCATTGGATTACCCAGGAAAAATAACCCAGTCCTGCACAAATTAGAAGACGTGAGGGAAAAAAAGGGATTCACAACTTGCGAAGCAGACCGGTATGATTTCCAGGAAAATGCAGGGCACGAGCCTCGCGCATCTCCATCCCCTTCTTGTCTGCAAGCAAGACCTTCCGAAAAGGACGCCTCAAGCAAGAGATTGGCATTGACAATCCTCACTCCAAAGATGCCTGGGAGGTCTAGGTATCAGAGTGATGCTCTTGTCAGACCAAGCACTGCCTGCTTGCACCTTTTCTATTTGATTTTCACTGAAAGCATGATGCTTATTGCAGTTGAACGGTGAAGCTTTGATCTTCTCCCTATAAGGCAAATCTGTTTGGTTTGTTTGGGTGGTTTTTTTTTGGTTGTTGCTAAACAAAGCTTAAAATAAGAAGGTCCCTCCAGTACAGGGCTGATTATCCCCTTCAACCCAGCTTGCAAAGTTGTGTGCCCCAAGCGTAGTTATGGATTTAATATCAATAATCTCTACTGCCTCTTCATCAAACTGTGAGGTTTCTCACATCTCTGCCTTGGCTCAGTATTAAGAAATGCCTTAGAAGTTTTGTAGCTCGCCTTCCTAACTCCAGGAGTATTTTAGGCACCGAGGACTTAACATGGACTTGAGTTCCACATGCTGCACAGACAACATTGCCAGATATATAAGGACTGTATCTACCAAGCTGCTTATCAACAAGCAGGAACCTTCACCATGCCCATCATCAACTATCCGACACAACAAAAGTCTGTTTTCAAGGGGAAAAAAAAAAAAAAAAAAAAAAAAACAGGAAACATCTGCCGAGTCCTCTTGCTGGACGTGTCTATTGTCTTTCAGGTGCCTCCTGCACCCACCACCAGCTGCGGCCCAACGCCAGCTTCCACCAGGCCGAGGTTGAGGTTTCCCGTGTGTCCATCCATCCCCAGCTGAGCTGATTGAGAAACGCAATCTTCAAGATACTAAGGTTTTTTTTTTTTTTTTTTCCCAAAAAAATATCTCTATTTACACAAGACAATAAAATCTGAGCAGCTCTGCCCCCAGAAGCTTTTGCCCAGCTGCTGGACGCATGCGCTGGTCCCTATTTACAGTACTCTGCTGGCAAGTCCAGCTTCTTCTGGTGCGAGGACTATTTCTTTGCCCCTTTTTTTTTCCTTCCTTCATTACCTCTCCGCACAGCCAGGTCTGTATTTACAACAGGGACCTGGGTCTGGAAGGGTTGCCTTTATAGAGCCCGGCTTGTGGGCACGGAGAGGGGATCAGGATGGGGGGGGTCTGGCTGTCTTCAAGGTGTTTGCAAGTTGCAAAGCCAACGCTTGGAACAGAGGAAACTCGTTTTCTTATTACAAAAGATATTTTTCACCCGTTCTTCTTATCTGAATTTAAAAAAAAAACAAACAACAAAGTGGCCGACCAAGTGGTGAGGGCACTTCCCAGGGGGCATCTCAGCCGGGCTGTTTTCTGCTTGGGGGTTGGCCCAGGGTTTGGGTCGAGGCTGGTTTCTCTGGCCTCTCCCGTGGCACGATCCCAAGCCAAGGGATGGGTAGGCCGAAGCACAGAGGAGCTGAGGCAGTGCACCGGCGTGGGCCCGCCCAGGCAGGCTCATTTTGGGGGTGCCCTGGGGCGCTAGATGACACTGTCTTCCATGGTGACTCGCCTGAAGACCGGCTCCTGCTTGGGCATCCTTCCGCTTTCTGTGGAAAACAAGGGGAGAACAGGTAAATCCCCGAGGCAGGACCCCGCAGCAACCACCAGCTGGTTTTAAGACCATTTCATAGAATCATAGAATCATAGAATCATTGAGGTTGGAAGAGACCCTTGGGATCATCGAGTCCAACCATCTACCCAACTCTACAAAGTTCTCCCCTACACCATGTCCCCCAACACCACATCTAAACGACTCTTAAACACATCCAGGGATGGGGACTCAACCACCTCCCTGGGCAATTTCCATCCTCAAACAAAGCACAGGATGCCAGGGCTTCCCTCGAAAGGGAAGACTTAGAGCAGATGACTGTCTTGACGGGCCACCATCCCATCAGGAACCTTCTTCCACCCTTTTTGCTGAAGCCAGTGGGTATAGATTTGCCTGGATTTATCCACACACGGGCCAGTTATTTGTTAAATGGCATAAGGACCAGCAGCAGCAATCACTGCTGCCCACTGCTCTCTGGCTGAAGGTGTCTCCTTACTTCTCCTTACACCAAGGTGTCTCCTTACTTCTCTCCAAGGAGAGCCCAGAGCCAAGCTGCAAACCACCAGCTTGTACCAGCCCAATGGGGCCCGTTTGAACAATCTGCATTTTTTTTTTGTGGTTCCCCCTCTCACCCCTTATTAATAATAAGTCGTCAGTCTAAACGACTGCAGAGCAAACAGATTTGTTGTGCTATCAGACATTATCTGAAGGGCACTTCACATCCTGAGTGCCCTGCTTTACAGCTGCCTCTATAATCACTGCAGCCCCAGGGAGGGAAAAGCCTCCTTTGACACTTGCAGGTTGGGAAGAGGCAGCCGCCTGCAATTTGGGGTGAACACACGCAGGCTTTTCTACGAACAGTATATCAAGGAGAGGTTAAGATAGGCTAGACACATCCAAGAGGAATTAAGAGTTGTCCTGGAGCCATTTTCTAAGCATAAATCGTCTTTACCCCATCTCCCACACACCTACCCAAGGGCCAGCAAATCTGTGTTGCTCTGCGTGACAGTGTAGAAAATAATATTGCAGGGAGAGTGTTGGGGGCAGACCCAGCAACTTCAGCTATCTTCAAGCTTGTCTATTTTGGCTGTTCTTTAGGTTTTGGGGTTTTTTTTCTGAAGGGGAGGGACTTTCATCTTTTTCCTCTCTATTTTTTTTTTTTTCCAAACAGTGGGATGCATTTTCTCCTTTTGTTTCCACTGCTGCTAGCTCGGCAGGCTGCTGCTTTGCATTGCAGCACAAACTGCCAGCAGCTAAAAAATGCCTGGGTGCCCAGTGTTATCTCAGGAAAAAAAAAAAATAAATCAAAAAATCCCATCTATTTAATATGAAGCACTCCTTCTGGCTGCTATCAACAACAGCTTAAGCAATGAAGCCTTTTATCTGTAAATGGTAGGAGGAAGGAGGAGGAGGGTGAGGTGGCTGGAGGTGACCAAAGGGCAGAGCCGAAGCACTCACATGGAAAGCAGCTCATCCCTTTGTCAGAGAGGGACCTTTCCAAAAATGGGCTGCCAAAGTCCTTGGCAGCAAACCATAAAGCCTTCTTTCCCCCTTTTTTTTTTTTTAAGGTGAGGAAACCAGGGGCTGGGCAGAGCAGGCACCAAACATCTGCAGCAAGGCTCCAGCCTGCCTCAAATCCGCAATCTCCATCCTCTCTGCCTGCCTACGGAAACTGGTTTTGGCACATTTCCGCCAAAGGATGAAGCTTTGCTGGAAATTCTCATCTCTTTTCTTTCAATTCCCCCCACCCAAAGTCCATTTTCTCACCCCTCTTGTGTGCAGCCAAGCGTTCGGAGCAGCCCCAGGGCGTGAGGTGCTGCTGCTTCTTCCTGAGGAGGGACACACCTGGAAATTCCACCCGCTTCCTTGACCACTTGGTTTTCAACATTCATCCCCTCAAAACGAGGACCCAAATTAAACTCTGCCCGAGATGCCTCAGAGGGGAGCGGGAGAGGACAGGCTGAAAACAGTTTTATTACAGCCATAATTTACCCCTCGAGCGTCCTGCTGTGGGAAGTAACCTTTCCAGAGTTGTAGCATAAGATGCAGAGGATTGTAAGTGGCAGTGGGAGATGCTGGGTCATCCGTGCCAACATCCCCGTGCCCACCAGCTGAGGACATCATGCACCAGCTACGTCTGGTGTGTATATAATTTAGGACATCTGCACCATGTCCTAAAAAGCTTATGCCTTTTAAGTTTTTTGCCTGGGCTTTTAAGCAGCGCCGTCAGAATACCAAGCATTTGCTCCCAGCACATAATAACTGCTCTGTATACCAATCCTTCTTTTTATTTATTGAGGGTTTAGCTTCTCGTTTTTTACACATGTACAAGCATATTTAAGGAGTGGAAATATAAGAAAAGAAAAAAAAAAAACGTGGGGGATGAAGAAATAAAAGGACAGCAAATAGGAACGATGATTGTTTTTTCTCGTTGGCATTTTGCTGGAGAGGACTATCACCATCTGTCTGGCCTACCAAACTCAATAAACACTAAGCACCTGTAAAAAGCTATTCTGCTGTTAAAAAGGAAGATTTCCAAGCTCCCCTGGTTAGTCTCAATCATCCAGCATCCAACAGACCATCTCTCCTGAGCTGGGATGATGGACGATCTGGTGTGTGGTCCGTGCATCCCTATGGCTTGACAAAGCCCTTGGAAGTGCAAACCTGACCCTTCTTGGGGGTACCCCTTTGGGTGCTCTCCCCCAGTCATGCTGCTAGTGTCCCTGCTGAGGACAGCCACTGCTAAAGCCACCCCTGCTGCCTTCCCTGGGAGCATCCATCGCTGATTTTACCTGGTTTCACCTTCACAGCCCAGGATGTTTTCCACGCCGTTACCAGAGCGCGCGAGACGACACGACATTATACATAAAGTTGGTGAGCACAGCCAATTCCAACCCTGAAATATTCATTAAATAAAATTTGCATAGGGTCTAGCTGAATGCAGCAGGTAGCTACACCTAAAACACTTTTCTTTCTAGATGTGGGGAGGAGATCAGGGTGTGATGGGTGACCAGGCTGGTGCGCTCAGGCTTTTCTAAGACAGCTTTTTAATAAGATGAGCTATCTTTTTATCCTTGACATCTAGGCAAGTCTGCAGGGTATTGTATTCTTTACAAACTAGCAAGATCAAGAGCAGATGTTGGAGGGGGGTGTGAAAGAGAGGCCAGCTTGCCAGAGAGGAGATCCAGGCAATTGGGGACACACAGAGTGTGTCACACACAACGAACCCTCTGGAGATCGGCGCCTCCCAACCGCTGCCACCATCTCCCCCAGCCCTCTGAAGCATCTAACTGGGCAGTGAGGAAGGAAGAAGATTGGTTAACAACGACAGATTTCAGGGAATTAAATGCAATCAACGGGTAGAAATGACCCACACACCACAGTAAGTAACATTGCCTACATAGGGCCTCCAAAGCTGTGACAAATACCCTCCATCACCCACCATCCAGCAACTCTCCAGCCTACGTAGTCTTTCTTGTCATGTCTTTCCTCTTGTGTCTCTCCTTCATGTATTTTGGGGAGATCTTTACAATCTCTTGCAGAAAATGGGCAGGCACCACGTCCTTAAGCAGTAGGAAACAGCAATTGCAGAGTAAACTGGTTACGGAGCAGCCTGCCATTGGATTACCCAGGAAAAATAACCCAGTCCTGCACAAATTAGAAGACGTGAGGGAAAAAAAGGGATTCACAACTTGCGAAGCAGACCGGTATGATTTCCAGGAAAATGCAGGGCACGAGCCTCGCGCATCTCCATCCCCTTCTTGTCTGCAAGCAAGACCTTCCGAAAAGGACGCCTCAAGCAAGAGATTGGCATTGACAATCCTCACTCCAAAGATGCCTGGGAGGTCTAGGTATCAGAGTGATGCTCTTGTCAGACCAAGCACTGCCTGCTTGCCCCTTTTCTATTTGATTTTCACTGAAAGCATGATGCTTATTGCAGTTGAACGGTGAAGCTTTGATCTTCTCCCTATAAGGCAAATAATTTGTTTTTAAAGGGAAAAAAAAAAAAAAAAAAAAAAGACAAAATAATCCCCATCCTGCTCCTTCCCCAAACAAAATTACAGTCTTAAAATATTTTTGGCTTAACATAACTAATAATATCTATTTCTCCTCTGTTTTGTGATTCAGCTGTTTCCAGAGCTGTAAGAAGCACCAACAGTGAATCCTGTGGTGCCAGAACATCCCGGGAACGGAAATAATCAGCTTGAAAATAAAGAGAGGGTTTTGCAAACAAAGTGCTAATAGGCACGGTACGCTGGTGGAGAGAAGCTCGAGGAAGAAGGGATGGAGAAAAGGGGAAAAAACAGCCTACCCACTGATAAATTGAAAATACACAGAAAGGCTGGGGAAGAATGACCATTCGGAGTAAAGGAAGTTGAAGATTTTTCAGTAGGACACGATCATCCCACAGCAAATCCACCACTGGTTTGTTTTTGCATAGTATCAGGCACGCTGGAAAATGCTGTGTTGATCACCTGCCTCCCATTTTATCATGACAAGGTTTGATATGGTGTATCACCCCCTCTGCACCAATTGAATCCTGACATAGAATCACAGAATGGTTTGGGTTGGAAGGGACCTTAAAGATCATCCAGTTCCAACCCCCCTGCCCTGGGCAGGGACACCTCCCCCTAAACCAGGTTGCTCCAAGCCCCATCCAGCCTGGCCTTGAACCCCTCCAGGGATGGGGCAGCCACAGCTTCTCTGGGCAACCTGTTCCAGTGTCTCACCACCCTCACAGCAAAGAATTCCTTTCTGGTATTTAATCTAAATCTCCCCTCTTCCAATATATCCCTAGAAAAATAATTTTTTTTGGAGTCCAATACAGTAAAAGAGTTTTTACTTTCTCCAAAATGAGAGTTCCTTCAAGTATTTCAAGCCTCAGCAGCCTCAGCTGGGCTGGTACATGGATTGGCATGACCACATGGGTCTGAAAAGCTTGCTTTGCCTGGAGGCACAGGTCTACCGTGCACTCCATCACTGCTGGCGTGGAAAATATAATGAAGGAGGGAAGGAAGGAGCATCAAGTGCAAGAGCTTGTCCCAGCCGACTAACGGCTGTTTTGCTACGAAGCCACGTGATTCCCAACCTCCAGACAAGAAATGCTCCCTTGCCGAAACCTAAACCCAGCAAGAGGCACAGCTGTGATCACTGCTTGGTCAGAAATGACGTTTCCTCCCCAAGATGTTTTGGTCTGAGTGCCTGGCTGTAGGAAGGACTCAGGTGACTCAAGCCAGGCTCTTCTGTAGGCCATGAATAACACCAAGTACCACCACCCCTACACTGCAGCATTGCCCCACACTGGGACAACCCCGAGGTGAAGTGGAGCTGCTCCATGGCTACATTTATCCTCCATCACTGTCTGCTTCAAATCTTTTGGCTTTTACCCAGCTTAATGGGAGCTGGATGGAAGCAGCTTGGACGGAGGCAGCACCAGGCCCCAAAGCCCGAGGCGTTGGGGGGGGCTCTGTGAAAAACCACACACCCCAAAATAGGCACCGAGAGTGTCAACTGTCAACCTTCCTAGTCTAATTTGTGGCTTTCTGTGTCCTGACGATGAATGGGAATTGCTTCCCAAGGGATCTGAAGCGGGAGGAAAGCGGTTACACGCCAGCGGGGCTGGTGGCACCATGGGAAGGATGAGATGGCTGATGGCACCACCAACTGTCAACCTTCCTAGTCTAATTTGTGGCTTTCTGTGTCCTGACGATGAATGGGAATTGCTTCCCAAGGGATCTGAAGCGGGAGGAAAGCGGTTACACGCCAGCGGGGCTGGTGGCACCATGGGAAGGATGAGATGGCTGATGGCACCACGGGAAGGATGAGATGGCCAACGGCACCATGGGAAGGATGAGATGGCCAACGGCACTTTGCGTTATGCCCGGAGCAAGAAAATAAAGAGACAGCAAACAACGACCGAGGAGGCCTAACGGGGATGTGTTTTACTCTTCGACATGCTACCAGCAGTTTTTAATCTCAAAAGAACCAAAATTATATATATATATATAAAAAAAAAAATTAAAAAAAATTATATAAAAAAAAGAAATCATTACAACAATGCTTAAAAGGTACGACACATGAAATACTATACTCAAATCATCGGCGTGTCGTTGGCTAGTTAATACAGTAGGCACAAAACAGACCTAGAATCACCTGCAACGAATGTCCACCAGCATCCTGCTCGCCCCTAAACAAGTACCACCAGCCTGAGATCTCTACTCAGCCGTAGCTGCACCACCTTTGTGCTTAAATTGCTCAGTTTAGGCCTCCTTTCTTTGGCATCGCTCACCCATGCCGTAAAGGAGTGGAGACTTCGCACTGAAGACAGTAACGGAGAGAGGAACAACAACAACAACAACAACCACCCAAAAAAAAAAAAAAAAAAA
>NW_015090847.1:2161564-2163214 GCF_001431845.1 Calidris pugnax
AAAAAAAAAAAAAAAAAAGGAGAGATTGATCGTACAGCACATACATACAGGGTCTTCTAAATCGTGATCAGTTGTTTATTGTTTGGCAAACAAGCTTCACTTTTACAACAAATATTAGTAATGAGGTCATTCAACTGTTGAGACCGTACAAAATGGATCATAAATTAAAAAAAAAAAAAAGAAAAAAAAAAGAAAAAAAAAGAAAAAAAAAAAAAGAATTCATACTCCGTGCTGCTAGTTTACCTCCAGAAAGCCTATGTTACTTAAAAATCCTGTCAAATAAATAAATTTCCTGTTAGGAAAAAGAATGAACAGAAGATATTTTGTTTGTTTGTGTTGTTTTAAATCACTGCAAAGTACTTTATAGCTCACTACGCGTCAATCGATTTTCTTCTTACCCACTGCAGTACAAGTGCCTAAACCAGGGACCAGCTGGAGCCGTGAAGGCCCTTTGCTCCTCCAGGGAAATGGGGCCTGTAAAAGCCCCACTACGACCATAAAAAAAACCCAAAAAACCACCCTACCCCACCTTCTCAGCCTCCCGGATGCCACCCTAGGGGCTGGCCGAGGGGCTGCTCACCGAAGCTGCTTCCCAGGAGAAGCTGCTTCCCAGGATGATCCTCACCATGGGCTGGGCATGGCCAACGGGGAAGGTTGCCCTGCTCTTGTCTGCCCAAGGGTCTGCCAGCAATGTGCTGGCTGAAGGAAGTGAAACAGTGAGAAAAATAAAAAAAAGACCCTATCGAGTGGAAAGAAACGGTGATGGCATCACTAAAAATGGTTCTTAGAAAGTGCCGTTCGTTCTATTTTTGCCCATTGAGATTTATTTTTTTTTTGCCAGAATGGGAAGGGGATGAAGGGGAGAGGCAGTGGAAGAGGCAAAACAAGATTATTATTATTTTTTTTTAAAAAAGAGGAGTTATGAAAAACCTTGCTCCTACTGGTAGACAAACTTACAAGACCAGCACAACAGAAAAAAATTCTTTTTTTTTTTTTTTTTTCCACTACATTAACAGGGACGCAAGTTCTGGAGGAACAGAAAGCAGACTATATGTGCAATGCTAGTATCTGTACATTACATAGAAATTGTTCGCTTCTCTTTTTCTGCCATTAGTTTTTATCATCCGTTAATACAGCAAAACGTAAAATATGCCTTTAGCACAGTATCCTAGGATTCCCTTCCAGCTCATTAAATTTGTTTCTGGTTTTGTTTGCTCCAAGTGGAACCAAGTTGTGAGTGACCAAAACCCATGACGTGATCCGGATTGGTAAGAAAGAGCTTTGCTAGCTTGTTTTTTGTGCGGCGCTCCCACCTAGATGCATCATCACTACTAGTCTCAAATGCACATTTTTTTTCCTTTTTTTTTTTTTTTTTTCTTTCCTCTTTGCTTTTTTTTTTTTTTCCCCCACCCCCTCTCCGAAATCAGGTCCTTGGTATTAAGAGCAACACAGCATCAAGGATTGTTTAAACAACAGCAGTTACTGTCCTCTCTGGGCCAGCCTAAAAATTCCAGTAAAAAAAGTCCGAGAGTTTCCTTTTGACCACCATGAAGATTGAGGAGTACACACAATTATTACCACTGTTTGGATTAACTCAGAACAGTAAAACCGAGCGTTATGGAGGGGCTTTTTTTTTTTTTTTTTTTTTTT
>NW_015090847.1:2163224-2164453 GCF_001431845.1 Calidris pugnax
ATCTTCTATAGACTAGTAACCAAGTGAGCGGGTCCTTTTGCATTGCCGTCCGGGGGGGTTCCCTCTTTGTTGGGTGGGACTATAAAACCGTCGCTGCTGCCTCGGCCTAGCTGGTAGTACGTGTGTAGCTGATGGACGTGGTTCCTGGAGCCGAGGTTGGGCATGCTCTTGTAGTAAACGTCGTCGGCGTCGCCGCCGCTTTTGGCCGGTGGAGGGTCGGTCTGGGTGCTGGCAGCGACGCTTTCTGTCATGGGCATGCCAGCCAGGGCGGGCATGCTGGTGTAGAGAGAATCCCTGTTGGGCGACTGGAGGTCGTCCGTGTGCTCGTTGGTCAGCAAGGGGAAAAAGCTCTCGCTGTTGTCTTGGGGGATGCGCCGCCGGCTGTAGAGGTGGGGCTGGTGGTTGTCCGCTGAGTACACCCTGGGGGGGAGCAGCGGGGCGTCTGACTCCTCGTGGATGAGCTCCAGGCCCAGGCTCTCCTCGTGGGTGAAGGAGGTGGCGTCGTCCAGCACGATGGCGTCGTCCTCGCTCCCGCCGCCCACGCTGTTGACCAGTTTGTTCATCAGGTTGCGGCTCTGCTCGCTGGAGCGCTCGTGGTTGTTCAGGTAGGAAGGGATGTAGTTGGAGGTGAGTTCCTTCAGGATTTTTTTCTCCAGGGCGTTCTCGGTGTGGTTGTACCCGCGGTCAAGGATTTGCACGCAGTTGCTGAGGTACTCGCCGCCGGCGATGCTGTAGCTGTTGTTGCCGTGATTACCATTCAGTGGTAGAGTATCCGTGACACTTGTATCCCTGGCATTGTTCAGAAGCCCCTCTGAAAAACATCACACAAGAGAGGAGGGTGACTTGTACAAGCAGGACACTCACGCGGGATGCGCACGCTTCCGACCCCCTTTCCCCGGCCGCTGGGGCTGGGCAGCGAGGAGGAGAAGGCCGCAGCCCAAACGGGGTTGGGGGGTGCAGCTCCAGCTAACCGGCCTGAGGTCTTCCCACCGAAAAGAATTTAAAAAAAACCAAAAAAACAAAAAAAAACTTTTTTTTTTTTTTCCCCCACCCCCTCTCCGAAATCAGGTCCTTGGTATTAAGAGCAACACAGCATCAAGGATTGTTTAAACAAACACGGCATAACTTGAGAAGGCCACCATGTGTGCCGTTATCTACCTCTTTCATTAACATAATGAAGTCTGTCTGGAGGGGAGGAGGATGGGGGGAGGAAGAGGGGGGAAGGGGTT
>NW_015090847.1:2165000-2177799 GCF_001431845.1 Calidris pugnax
TTTTTGCTGTCTCTTTTGCTTAATTTTTGCTGAATCTTCTATAGACTAGTAACCAAGTGAGCGGGTCCTTTTGCATTGCCGTCCGGGGGGGTTCCCTCTTTGTTGGGTGGGACTATAAAACCGTCGCTGCTGCCTCGGCCTAGCTGGTAGTACGTGTGTAGCTGATGGACGTGGTTCCTGGAGCCGAGGTTGGGCATGCTCTTGTAGTAAACGTCGTCGGCGTCGCCGCCGCTTTTGGCCGGTGGAGGGTCGGTCTGGGTGCTGGCAGCGACGCTTTCTGTCATGGGCATGCCAGCCAGGGCGGGCATGCTGGTGTAGAGAGAATCCCTGTTGGGCGACTGGAGGTCGTCCGTGTGCTCGTTGGTCAGCAAGGGGAAAAAGCTCTCGCTGTTGTCTTGGGGGATGCGCCGCCGGCTGTAGAGGTGGGGCTGGTGGTTGTCCGCTGAGTACACCCTGGGGGGGAGCAGCGGGGCGTCTGACTCCTCGTGGATGAGCTCCAGGCCCAGGCTCTCCTCGTGGGTGAAGGAGGTGGCGTCGTCCAGCACGATGGCGTCGTCCTCGCTCCCGCCGCCCACGCTGTTGACCAGTTTGTTCATCAGGTTGCGGCTCTGCTCGCTGGAGCGCTCGTGGTTGTTCAGGTAGGAAGGGATGTAGTTGGAGGTGAGTTCCTTCAGGATTTTTTTCTCCAGGGCGTTCTCGGTGTGGTTGTACCCGCGGTCAAGGATTTGCACGCAGTTGCTGAGGTACTCGCCGCCGGCGATGCTGTAGCTGTTGTTGCCGTGATTACCATTCAGTGGTAGAGTATCCGTGACACTTGTATCCCTGGCATTGTTCAGAAGCCCCTCTGAAAAACATCACACAAGAGAGGAGGGTGACTTGTACAAGCAGGACACTCACGCGGGATGCGCACGCTTCCGACCCCCTTTCCCCGGCCGCTGGGGCTGGGCAGCGAGGAGGAGAAGGCCGCAGCCCAAACGGGGTTGGGGGGTGCAGCTCCAGCTAACCGGCCTGAGGTCTTCCCACCGAAAAGAATTTAAAAAAAACCAAAAAAACAAAAAAAAAAACCAACATGGAAAAGCACCATCAAGTGCGGGACTTGATGCTGGCAGGAGGGAATAACCTCTCCTGGCCGGTCCCTGCTACGGCTCTGGCTCTTTGCTCTACGTGTTCCTTGTGGGGGGGGAGCTGAGAAATAGGAGGTCCTAGATGGGTGGCAACTGGCCTGGTGCTTCAGGGGAAGGGGGAAGTCTCCCCCAGCTGAGGGAAACATATTCTCAGCCCAGGTTAATCCTCACCCTGGCTTTGTTGGGGGAGCGTGTCCTTCCCAGAGGGAAAGAGATCCATCCACTCCCTCCTTTTGTGGGGCAGGCGTGAAGTGGGAGCTGGAGATGGGCCAGGCAGACACACAAAGTGCTTTCTGGCCCAAGCAGGGGGTTGGTTTTTTTTTGGAAGGAGGCTAATTGCCCTACCTCTCCTGGCACAAGGGCACCACCAAAACTCGTTACTCCACTGTCCACGTGGGGATTTTCTAATACCATCACATTCCCCGGGGTCTTGCAAAGCCCTCAGAGCAGAGCTCCCAAAGCCGAGGGATTTTGGGGAAAGGTACCAGGAGCACCATCACTGCCAGGGTCTGGTGGGCTCAGGGCAACCTGAGAGGAGTCAGGGGGGGTTTTGGGGTGCCCCCCAACTATCTGGGTTGTCTGTAGGTGTCTCCGGGCTGCCAATGTGAGGTTGGAGCTTGGCTCTTTCCCAACACGCTACGGGAGATGGCCGGGAAGCCCTTGGAGAGGAGCACAGGCCCAACTGGCTAAGGGAGGAGAAAATCAGGCCCAACGGTGGTTTTTTTTAAAGTTCAGCTGTGATGCTGTCTTTTTGGGGGGTTATTGGTGTCCTCAGAAGGAGGGCAGGCATGGGGATGCATTAAATAACGTATCGACCTTTCAGCTCAGAGCTTCGGGCATTACCAAAAAAAAATGGCAAGCAACTGCCAGCAAAATGGCCGGGAAGCCCTTGGAGAGGAGCACAGGCCCAACTGGCTAAGGGAGGAGAAAATCAGGCCCAACGGTGGTTTTTTTTTAAAAGTTCAGCTGTGATGCTGTCTTTTTGGGGGGGTTACGGGGGCCCTCAGAACGAGGGCACCCATGGGGATGCATGAAATAACGTTATCGACCTTTCAGCTCAGAGCTTCGGGCATTACCAAAAAAAAATGGCAAGCAACTGCCAGCAAAAGCTGTGGTGGGTTAGAGATGCTGTTAGCTGACAGTTTCAGATGAAGAGTTGCTCATACCATGCTTAGGACACGGCATGTGTGCCTTCCGAAAATGCAAGATTCAGTCCATGTCTGTGATGGAGCAGTTGCTGCATGTCAAGGGCTGGAAAGCACTACTGCAGGCTTTCTTCTCGCTTTTGAGTGAAACGCCCCCAAAACGCGTCGGTCACTTCTTAGGTTTTCTGAAGCTTAGAGGGTGCTGCTGTGCCCCGGGTTTCCCAACAAACGAGGGGGCTATGCCAAAAAAAAAAATCAACTTGCCATCACAGACATAGAGCAAACCTCTTGATTTTCACAGTGGAAGTTCTCCAACCGAGTCACGATGTTTGAGGAGAAATGAAAAGTGAGCATTTTTGGGGTGGTTGCGGGGGGGAAAGGACCATATGTGATTGGTGAGGGGTATGACAGCATCTGTCTGATGGTCACATTAAGTAACCTATGCATTGGGTGCTGCACTTCTTGCCACCAATGCATAGAGCTGGGGTTTGGTGGGGAAACACGCCGTATAAAAATGCCATGACCTCGCAAATAAAAACGTGAAGTTTAAAAAAAAAAACAAAAACACATCATAAGCACAGCTATAAGAGAAACTACGTTGGGTAAACAATGCCACAAAAAATGAGAAATAAACAAAGTACATCTAATCTCATCTCTCTATATATATGTAGACTTACATATATATACACACACACATACATACACACGCATACACGTATACATACATATGTATATTTATATTCTTTTGATTTCAGAACTGTGAGATGAATTTCCTTTATTAACTACATCATCTATATGTGATGCAATAAAAGTGAACTAAAAAAAATTACATTTGATATGCAATGTTTAGCTTTACTCCCATACTTGTCTCTCTGTAGGGCTCTAAACGACAGCATGAAGAAAAGGAAAGAAAAAACAACAAGTAAGCTTACAGCGACAGTAGGAGAAACATGAGTAAAAAGCAAGTTGATGATATGCAGAAAAGAGAGTTAACGGAAATAATTTCCACTGCCCAGAATACATGAATTTGTTACATGGTTTATTTCAGGTTAAAAATATTGACATTTTAGACATAAAAATTATTTTATGCACAATATTCAATAGACCACATTTTTATTAAAAAAAATAAAAAATTATCACATTTAAGATGTTTTCCAATGCCATTATAAAAAGTTTCAACGTGCAATACAAATCAAGAAATAATGCCTGGAACTTTAAGTCTAGAAGCTGGTAACGGTCCTACTTGAAAACACTGTCAACATCACTTCCAAAGTCTTAAAACAAATGGCTTTACTTACTGTTAGTTATAATAACCCCTGGCAGTTGAAACCCAAACCTATTTCCTTGCTAAAAACGTCTTGCTGTCCATCCTTTGCAACAGTGCTTTGCAGGAGTATGACTTTGCCCATCGTGGGGCTGCTGGTGTTTTACAAACTTTGGTAAATCTGCTCTTTTTTTTTTTTTTTAACTTAACACATGGCAAACTACATGGACTTTGCGAGGAAAAAAAAAAAAAAAAAAAAAGGTTAAAGGGATAGCAGTTCAAAGAATGGCATCGCTAAATGAAGCTATTGAGAAGAAAGGGTTTCACAGAATCTTCTAGGTTGGAAGGGACCTTAAAGATCATCTTGAGATGAAGATGAAGAGCCAGAGATGAAGATGAAGAGCCAGTGAGATCTCTCAGCTTCCCACTTTGCAACCCTCTGTGGCTTGCTGGGGTTTAACCGGAGCTCGTTAACGGAACTGCCGCCTCCTCTTAAAATTAGGAAAGGGGTTAAGCCACTTTGATAAAATCCTGTGTCCAAGAGACCGAGCCAGTGCACATCCCTCAGCTGCCAACGGCCACGAGTGCTTGGTATGAGCCGTGGGGTGCCAGACCCCTCACCCCACATCTCCTCCTTCCTCTATGCTCCGTGCCCCATCAGGGAACCACTTTTGCCACAGGGAAACGGGACTTCTGCCCCTTAGGGTTGGGTTCTCCACCTCTTCTCAGGAGTGCTTGTAGGGCTCCAAGCCCCTGGTGAGTCTCTACCAGAGATGGGGCAGCTCGGGCTTGAGCAGAGAGGGTGTTTGAAAACACACAACTGGATTTGGGGAAAGGTAGGAGGGGACTGGGTCTTGCCCCAGGTTTCTTAACAGTGTTCTGTCCCGGTCCATAGTACTAGAAGTGGTAGATGAAGGTCCAAAAAAAATTAAAATAATAATAATCATAGCCCTAGTGATTGTGGAATGAATTAGTTGGATGATCTATAGGTAGCAATGCCCTCAACCCATGCCAATCCCAGCCAGAAAGGGTGACAGCGTCTGCTTTCACCATGCACTAACCATCACCTGATGGTTACCAGCACCCCCACAGCCCAAAGGACCACCAGGGCCATTGGGCCTGGTTGGTTTGGTTAACTCTCATTTCTGCTGTATCTAATTGTGCAGGGCGTGTAACCAGCTTCAAAAGCATAGCCTATACCAGTCGTACGGTCATTAATGAACTTGCAGCCTCCTGGAAAGAATGAGTTGGGTTCTGCTCCCTCTGAAGTCAATGGCAAAGCTTCAGGGGCTTAAATGGGATTGGTACTGGTCCCAGTCTCTTCCTTCATCTCCCCTGGATGAATACTGGGTAAGTTTCTCTGTTATCCATCTGGCTGTGTTGCACCGAATAGCACTTGCAAAATTACACTGTTTTTTGTGGGATAAAATACTGTGAGCTCAGGCGACTGAATAAAATGCTGTTAGCTCAGTCTTAAAAATTAGAAGAACACAAGATTATTAAAATGCACGTAAAAGCTTTTTTGTCACATTTCTGCCGAAATCCCTTACGTTTAGTTGAGGCACCCAGACTTGAACACCAGGATTCTCTCCAGTCGAATGCTGACCCAGCATTACCTGCTGCCCCTTGATTTGAAAGTCCCCCAGACCTCAACGTTAGCATGCAGAAAACTAGAGAACATCAAAGCTCATTTTGAAATTAGTGACACACTGAAGTTCTTAAAATTCTGAGCGTTTCATCTTGAACAGTTTGGTTTTTTTTTTGTTTTTTTTTAAAAAGCATTCGTGGAAGCAAATTTACTGCAACAGAGTTAGCATAGTTTAGGAAATTAATGAACAGCAGAAAGGTCAAACGTGTAGGCCTTCCATGTGATTTGAATGAAAATATACCCTAGTGATAGAGTTCAGCATCTATTCCTATCACATGAAAATAATACCCTAGTGATAGAGTTCAGCATCTATTTCTATCACATGAAAATACCCTAGCGATAGAGTTCGGTATCTATTTCTATCCCAAACAATATGCTGCCCTATAGCACACAGGGGGCTTCCTGCTTTCATTATAACCATCCTTATTTTTCCCTTCCTCAGAGATCCTTTACTGGAAAGGGATGGCTTCACTGGGAGGGAAGAGCTGGCGAAGTGCTGATATACCTGTGCTTGAACGCAGCGTTTTTGGTTTTTTTTTTTCCCTGCACAAGCTGGTGCACTGCTGACCACATTTCTCTTGTGCCATTTCAAAGGAGAGCAGCTTGGGTGGCAAAGGCTATTTTAGCTTCACTTACCTTCAAAGGTGTTCCTGTTTCTGAAATGAATGGTTTAACGAGGAAATGTGCTGACAACAAAGAGAGGAATGGACTCGTCCAACAAAATACACACACACGAGACCAAAACGATACAAAACAAAACAGAGGAGATTGGAAAAAAAAAAATATCAAAACCAAAATCACTATGAATACTTTGAGTAGAACTGACGAGGGTCTCTCAAAGTGAATTTGATTGCTCATGGAAAAAAGCCTGGGGAAAATGGAAAGATGCACTGAAATGAAAGGAAGGGGAGGGGATCTTTTTTTTTTTTTTTGCCCAGTTCCAAAAAAAACAAAGTGTGTGTGCATGGGGAGAAAAAAGAAAAGGAAGGAAAAAAAAATATATATATAAATGGGCCAAAATAAGCCACAGAAAATGGAATTCTCACTAGAAAAATTAGAGAGAAACTCCAGCACACCTTGTGCGTTGTACATGCTGACAGAAGGGTTGTTATAGACCGCCGATTCCCCGAGCAATGTATTATAAGGGTTGTTAGTGCCATGAGGACGAAGCAGAGCATTGGTTATAAGATGATTAGCCATGGCTCCTGGAGCAGCCCGATAGAAAGACAGAGAAAAAAAAAACAACAAAAAAAGGTCAATCAGGCAAATGTGGTATTTAAAAAAAAGGGAAAAAAGAACATTCAGAATGACAACAGTTGAAATACTCCTTGATTACAAGCAGCCAGCTAATTAGACTCAGAAAACTGTATGCCACTAAAGCAGAACAGATGTTACTGACGATGCACAAATCCAAACCAATGCAAAAGAAAATGTATCAGAAAGCAGATAAGCTACATTTATGGTGGTTCCCCAGTCGCTCGGAGTGTAAGCAAGGCTGTGCCCACATGCTTGCTACAAAGAAAGAAAGATGGCAGCCTACACAATGTTGGGGGAAAAACTCTCTGGAAAGTGCCAAATGAGTAAAAAAAAAAAAATAATAATATATATATATATATAAGAACTAATAGAAAACAGCACATTCAACTCCCACTACAGGGTAGGATCTCTTTTACTGGTCCTCTGCAACACGTCTAAAATCAAAGAAGCAGAATTAAAAAGAAGGGATGGAGAAGGCAGCCTCTTGGAAGGCTCTTGGCACTGATCAGAGAGCAGCTGTTCCTCATGTCTAAGAAGAGGGTGAGCGTTGCTTCAGCTGCTGCTCTGGTACCAGTGTCCAGCACATCCACAATCACCAGAGTCCACCCTTGAAGGTGAGAGCACCACGGCTCCATCAGTGACTTCCATCAGGAGCGAGAGTGGCCACGGAGAGGCACATGTCAAGGCCCCACAAACACTTTATTTCCCTACTCCCAGACCTCTTGGCTGTTGTTTCCAACCACTCAGCCAGCAGTTGTCCTCCCGTTTTGGTCTATTCCTTGGAGTCGCAGCCTCTGGACTTGTGCTTTTCAGGTTCATCAGGCTTGACAAGTGGCTGCCAAGACCTACCTTGATTCCTACTATAGGCATCAACCCATGAGGCAAAGCCTTCCTCTGCTTTTTAGCTGACCCACAGGACAGAATCACAGAATCTTCTAGGTTGGAAGGGACCTTAAAGATCATCTTGTCCAACCGTCAACCTAACTGACAAAAATAGTCACCCACACAACAAACAAGGAGCATCATCACTAAACCAGACCTCCCAGCACCACATCAACCCCTCTTTTGAACACCTCCAGGGATGGGGCCTCAACCACCTCCCTGGGCAGCCCATTTAATCTTTCCTCCGAATCTCTTCTGGGATCCAAAGAGACAACTGACTCAAAAACTTGCCCCCAAGGCCATTCCCACTGTCATCAGTAGAGACCTAGAGCAGGAATACTCAAGGACACACCATGGTTTTCACCTCAAGGGCTAAACTCTTCAGACAAACCTTTCCACCAGGAACGAAAGTTTTTGGTGAGGCAATTAGAGTTTGTCAGGACAGGGCTGTCAGAGGGCTCAACTCACTTGACTGCTCATTCTGTCAGCTGTCACCAACATCTGAGAGCACCAAACCAAACAAGCCACTAAAAAGCTAATTAATCCCCAAAACCAGCAATCCTGGCAAGGGATGCCTTTGTCAACGGCTGGGGCATGGAGACCACATCTGCTTCTTTCAGAGGTGGAGGCAGTCTTTGTGAGGTATGTGGGGTGCTAAGTACAACTTCTTCTCTGCAACTAATTACCTCATTTTTCTATCCTCTCTTTTTCTTTTTTAATTTTTTTTTTTTTTTGGATGGAGTTGCTGAAGATATATAAGCCCTAAGGACCTCTGGCTGCCTACTAATTATCTTTAAAAAAAAGCAAAAAACTGGCCAAACCTAAGGCTAGGTAGAGCCCATGTTCTCCCAGATGGTGTCTCTCTGTGTCTGGGCAGGTAGAGGAGAGAGTGGCCCCCTCTCCTGCCTCTCCCTGGTCCTCCCCCAGCCCTTCTCAGCCCCAGGTTTATGGTGTTAGAGCATCACTTCATTGGCCTTTGGAGCACAGGACAAAGTAGAAGGCGGCGCTGTATGGGGGCTGCATGCCAGGGAGGCTCCTTGACACATGCAGCTTGGGGAAAAAAAAGACTTGTTTTCTCTCACCTGATATTTTTGGCTATGCTGATGGAAAGCAAGATGAACTGCTGTGTTTGGAAATAAGGAAACAAAGCTGTCTCCTGTAAGAAAACATTATATGAATGCTTAACTAAGCAACCTTGAATGTAACTAATAGGTAAATGAGTCAATTCTTTCTGGTAATGTATTTTCCATCAATCTTGGACGAGAGACTGTAGGAACCACTTCTCTTCTTTTATACCAGTGTGAGTACTAAGTCCATTAAAATTTTTTTCTGCTTTCATCCCACCTTTAATCAAGCTGGGCCATAAAAGATTCAAAAAGGGAGTCACTTATATTACAGGTCACGGCAACGTCCAGAGCTAACACCGACCACCAATTCACAAGTGATAGAATCCTCCCATGTGAGATTTTACCCAATCTCCAACTCAGTCCCTGTGAGATTTGACACGGGGAAGAACATACCCGCCCTGTGGGTTTGAACGCTTGAGCTTGAGGTGAGCTAAATTCACCCAAACCTGGGTTTTTTGGGCTGTTACAAACTGTGTCGTTTCTGGCAACTCTTAATGCAGATACGTGATTCTGACTATAGACTTGGCATAAAGTTAAAAATCAGAGTAAGTCATTTTTTGCTCTCTCGGGCGTGTAAAAGAGGGGGCTTAGTACAACAAAACAGTCACCCAGTCCCGTATGCAGCTACTGAGTGAAAATACTGCTTTTTCTGCCTTCCTCTCCCTTGATTGCTGAGGGCATTAGGATTTTTTTTTTAATTTACTGATCAAAACACCACTTTCGATGGCAGTGCTGAGTAATTCTCCTGATGCAAATCCAAACCAAACTGACTGCTAACATGTTCAGCTGCCTTCTAATACTCTCAGAAACCCAACTGGACCCTAAGCACCCTAAGAGCAGGTCCCCATCACGGTGGGCTGGCCACAGCAAGCTTCACACTTTCAGTGGGTCACAGTAAGTGTAACCATTGGTATCTTAAATACGAAATGATACGTACCTCGTATTCATTAATTTGTGCTCTTTTTAATCCCTAAGTGCTTTAGAGCTGCAACATTCACAGAATCAATCACAGAATGGTTTGGGGTTGGAAGGGACCTCTGGAGATCATCTATTCCCAACCACACAGGATGCTGAGAGAGAAGGACTGCATTCAGGCTCCAAAGAGCCTGCAGTTAAAGTTTTAGATAAAACAATAATACACCAGACAAATCCCTGTTTTTCTCCTCCCCATGAGGGAGAAAGAAAAAGGTAACATCAGCCATACTTTTAAGCGTAATCCTGCCTTTTTCATAGCACTATCATTGCTATAGCAACCAACGGGGATATGAGGGAGGGTGGATTAGGGCTGCAGACGAGGCATAAGCAGAAGCAGCAGGTAGATTAGCAAACTCTGACCCTGTTTGCATGAAAATGGCCTTGGTAATAAACAGCCAACAGAACTCCATTAATGAAAGCAGGGGATCGAAGCAGAATGCTCTCCCAAAATCATAGAATCCTTGCTTCCCTACATTCAGTTATAACATTCCCTATGCAAATCCCTCCTTTGCCATCTCCCAAAGCATCTGAGCCCAGCAGAGAGCCACCACGCTTTATCTGCTTTGGTTAGGGTGTGACTGCCTTAAACTTGGCTGTGTTGAAACACTTTTGGTTCTGCTAGTCAAAGACACTCTGCTGAAAGCAAATGCACTCTGTTTCCAAATCCCTATCACAGAATCACACGGGGTTGGAAGGGACCTCTGGAGATCATCCAGTCCAACCCCCTGCCAAAGCAGGGCCACCCAGAGCAGGTCCCACAGGAACGTGTCCAGGTGGGTTTGAATGTCTCCAGAGAAGGAGACTCCACCACCTCCCTGGGCAGCCTCTGCCAGGGCTCTGCCACCCTCAAAATAAAGAAGCGCCTCCTCATGTTGAGGTGGAACTTCTTCTATTCAAGTTTGTGCCCATTTCCTCTTGTCCTGTCCCTGGGCACCACTGAAAAAAGACCAGCCCCATCCTCTTGACACCCTCCCTTTAAGGATAAGCATCAATCAGATCAATAATAAGACATGTACATGCTGTGTACTTGTGAGAGCATGAATTTGGGGTTAGAAAAAAGATGGGGCTTCAAACCCCCAGGTTTACCTGGGCATCTCCTTGTTCAGTGCAATGAGATCATCACAACCCACAAACATATTTAACAGCAGAACTCACACTCCTACAAAAACATGTCCTACAATCATGCAGACATAACTACAGTCCCAAGCATTCTTGTTTCCACTGATACTCAACCAAAGTCCAGTGCAAAACACATCTACCAGGCTAGCTCCTGTATCTAAAATAACATTCAAACTCAGGTTTCTGGCAATGCCAGTGCTCAGTTCAAGGTTTCCTGACGCTGGATGTCCTCAAGTGAAGGATCTACAGACCGTGATCACAAGGAGAAAGCAACGACGCTCCTTACAGAAGGCAAGTATTAGCTGGGTAATGTGCAGGTGCTCCTGTCCCTCTCACAGCATTGGGGATCTTTGTGATCCAAGTACCAAAGGTCCAGCCTTTTTTAGCAGCTTGGAAAGGCTATGAGAAGGCATGGCATGTGCTCAGGGTGCAGGGGAAGACCTGGAGGGTTGCCAACTGAGAAAACCCAATAGGGAAACAAACCAGGACAAAGAAAATGAAAATCCCTCAATTTTTACCCTCCCTGTAAACCCACACAGGATTCAGATGGCTACAGTTAGCTGTTTTGTGTGCCTATGAAAGTAGATATTGTTGGAATGACAGTATTGAATTAAGTGGTATTTTTATCTTCCCCTTCTAAGATAGAAATTGATGTCCTTGATGCAGGACAACACTGAACGTAGAAATGATATTTTGGAAGAGTTTGGTGTAGTGACTGTAAGGGAAAACTGCACCTTGTTAAACACAAGTATGATTTAGCCACTCACTGAAAGCAGAGGGGGAAAAATTACAATGACAAGCACATGTTGCCAGACTCTAGACCGCATCATTCCGGAAAAAAATTCAAATAATTTATTGTGGGCAGTTGGCTGACAAAGCCATGCAAAGGCATTTTGGTAAACAGAATCACAGAATCACAGAATTGTAGTGGTTGGAAGGGACCTCAGAGATCATCGAGTCCAACCACAAAAAAAAAAAAAAAAAAACAAAAAAAACCCCACACCCCCAAAGCCCTCAAACCAACAAGCCCTGCCTTTGCCCCAGGCTCATTCAAAGACTGTTTTTGCTCATCTCCATGTTTTACTTTGGGTCACAAACCATTTCCATTTCAGATGTTTAAATAAATATCCCTGCATACACAAAGATGTGACTATATGAGGAGGCGGCAAGATTCCACTGGCAACTTTGATGCTTTTCACAAAACAGAAGAGGTGACAGTTCTGCTGCTCAGGTTGCTCACCAGTGATGGAAGAAAATAAGCTTCATAGCTCAGAAAAGGACTTAACGTTCCTGTCCACACTTGCAGAGTCACCTAACCACTAAGACATGCTATATCCTGAAGCAAGTCTCCCCTACTAAAACCTGTCCATTTTGCATACATAATTAAATATAAAATAAACTAGGGCTGAGTTATGATGCCATACTACAATTATCAGCCCCATTTTCTCCAACTTTTTGAATTTTCCAAACATTTTCTTAATTCTCTGTTGAATCTCAGCCATTCAAGAATGTATTCAAAACAAGGGTAACTGGCTGTGGGCTGCTTCAAATTAATTATGGCTCCTTCAAAACTCTGTATTGGTCATCATATAAATGAAATCTGTGAATTACTCTTTAGACTGTACCAAAAGTACAGGCTCTGGTGCTGCAAGGAGCTCCAGCTACAACTCTTCTGTGATTCTCACCAACGGGCTCATCTAAACCAGACAAAATAAAAAGGGTACCAGGCCACTGGTGATGAGCAGCTTCTTAGCGCAGCTGAAGACACAGAATATTCAAATCCTCTGCTCCAGTTTACAATTCATTTATCGACTCACATTCACAACTTGAAAGTTATTCGAAGAGGCCTCATAACCCACCAATGTCCGGAACTACTGAAGTGTGTGGGAGCTGAGTATTACTGGAAGTCAGACATTTACTGGGAGCTTCCATCAAAACACAGGGACTCGACTTCAAGTCTTGTTTCCAAAAACATTGAGATAAACTGTGAAGTTGTGAACAACTGTGATTAGCTGTTAGCCTTACAACTAATGAGACAGCCACTCCACTGAGGGTGCTTAAACTCTCTGGTGAACATAGGAATGAGTTTGTATTACCAAAGGCTAATGAAGCAATGATGGGAGAAAAAGCATTTTGGGACTCAAGCAAAGAAATCTCAACAGTCTGAGTAAAAATCGTGCAGGCAGTTTCAGTCACACATCATTATTGCTGTTGCAGCTTTCCTTCAAATGACTGAGCGTGTTAGTTCCTACCTGCAG
>NW_015090847.1:2177858-2179110 GCF_001431845.1 Calidris pugnax
GGCCTCACCAGTGCCGAGTACAGGGGGACGATCACCTCTCGGGCTCTACTCGCCACACTGTTCTTGATACAGGCCAGGATGCTGTTGGCCTTCTTGGCCACCTGGGCACACTGCTGGCTCATGTTCAGCCGACAGTCGACCAACACCCCCAGGTCCTTTTCTGCCAGGCAGCTCTCCAGCCACTCTGCCCCCAGCCTGTAGCGCTGCTTGGGGTTGTTGTGACCGAAGTGCAGGACCCGGCACTTGGCCTTGTTAAACCTCATCCCGTTGGTCTCGGCCCATCGATCCAGCCTGTCCAGATCTCTCTGCAGAGCCTCTCTACCCTCCAGCAGATCAACACTGCCACCCAGCTTGGTGTCGTCTGCGAACTTACTGAGGGTGCACTCGATCCCCTCGTCCAGATCATTGATAAAGATGTTAAAGAGAAGTGGCCCCAGTACTGAGCCCTGTGGGACACCACTCGTGACTGGACGCCAGCTGGATTTAGCTCCATTCACCACCACTCTCTGGGTCCGTCCCTCCAGCCAGTTTTTAACCCAGCAGAGGGTATTCCCATCCAAGCCATGGGCAGACAGTTTCTCCAGGAAACGTGAATCATCTGCATGGTCTACCCAACAGGAAGGATCCGACTGCTCAAAAAAATAATGTTGCTCCCTGTGAGTGCTTCAAAAATGAAGCATTCAAAAAAATGAGTGCTTCAACAATGAAATGTTCTCACTTCTTGTTCCAGGAGTGGTTTGTATGAAAGCTGACTTGGACTTTTTCATATGATGTCATCTTTTCATTACAGTTGAAACAAACAAACAAATAAATAAACAAAAAGCTAGAGAAAAGTACACCTAAGTTGTGCCAAAAGGTTTCTTTGCTTCTGACCCAGCAGTCCCAAAATACAGTTTTCCCTGGGCTTTTTTTTTTTTTGGCTTTGTTTTCATAAGAAACAATGGCAAAAGCATGCATACTGCTGTGTTTTTGGTCAACCTTAATAGTTCTGTTTTCTCCCCATTTTGCCAACCATGCAGCTCCCTTCCTGCAGGGCTAGGGCACGGTATTGTGCTCCTACCCGCTCTGCCTCCTGAAGCACCCAACTTACCTTGCTATTCACAGCCACCATAAACCAAGTCCCTCAACTTATAGAATCATAGAATCATAGAGTTGTCCAGGCCTGAAGGCACCTCCAAAGGCCATCTAGTCCGACCTCCCCGCGGTCAGCAGGGACACCCCCAACTAGACCAGGTTGCCCAGGGCCTCGTCG
>NW_015090847.1:2179405-2186799 GCF_001431845.1 Calidris pugnax
GCCTTCTGGGCTGCAAGTGCCCACTGCCTGCTCATGTCCAGCTTCTCCTCCACCAGCACCCCCAAGTCCCTTTCCTCAGGGCTGCTTTCCAATCCCTCACCCCCCAGTTTGTATTGGTGGCGAGGATTGTTCCGGCCCAGGTGCAGAACCTTGCATTTGCTCTTGTTGAACCTCATGAGGTTCACCTGGGCCCACCTCTCCAGCCTGTCCAGGTCCTTTTGGATGACATCCCATCCCTCTGGTGTATCGACAACACCACACAGCTTGGTATCGTCCGCAAACTTGCTGATGGTGCCTTTAATCTCCCTGTCTATATCATTGATAAAAATGTTAAACAGCACCGGCCCCAGCACGGACCCTTGAGGAACAAGGGACAACAAGGAACAACTTCTCACACTTGACTTCACACCACCCTGCAGAGACAAGTGACAACCAGAGGACCCTTCCCTGAAGGTACTGCCGTGCCTGATGTATCAGGGAGCACAGTTTAGCCCAGACACCAAAGATACGGTTAGAGATGAATCCTCTCCTAAGTGTCCATTAAAAAAAAACCACCCCATAACTATAAAAAATAACCCCATGCTGCCTTATAACCTCCTAACTCATCTCTGTAACTTCAGTGTTACTGAAACAGCCTCTCTGCACTGATTTCAGCTTGTAAATCCTGGCTGGTTCTATACATCCCCTAGCATTAACTTACTTATTCCACTTACTCCCAGGGAAAGAAAATAGATTCAAAGTAGGTTTGCAGTAGTCCAAGTTCTAGTCTTTGTGACTTTCCTTACCAGTAGTGTACTTTTCTGTGTTACAGGCAGGTTTTCAAGTATTTAAAGAATCCTGGTCTTCCACACGCTCACTTTGAATTTATTCGAATGATTAATGCAATTATGAAAAGTGAAATCACACATTTTTGGTGGAGGACGACAGGTATTTTCAGCATTTTTCCTGGTTCCCTCCAACAACTGCTCTGACGTCTAGATTTATTGAGCTGTGTTCATATAATAGCTAACAGGATTCAGTTAATAAACTTCAATAAACCTCCCTATTAAATTTCTCTCAAATAGGTTTGTTGTCACTTGCAGCATCTAATCTATTCATTGAGAAGCTATTAATACTGACTGCAGCGAAATGGAGTTTCAGCAAATGAGGTTGTTAAGCTCTGGGCCATCTTCTGCCAAATGAAACATCCTGTGCTTTTATGCAGAGAGAGGGGAGGGAAAATGATTTCTTTGCCCCTTTTCTTCTTCCTTTCTTCTGCAATGATTTTTAGATGACAAACCTCCACTGGATTATAATCTACAGGCCGTGTTCGAAACACACAGGCAGCCTTACATCGATTTATAAATATTTGCCCACTCACTGGTTCCTTCTGAACTGCCCGAGGCAGAAACACTGTCCCAGGATGGGGTATTTCTTTTTACCACCACAGCCCCTTCCAACGGTTTATACCTCGTTCTACCTCAACTACAGAAACATGCATCATTCCTAATTATTCCTGCTTATGCTTATTTCTCACTACACCTGAACTCTTACCCAAGACGTGTGGAGAGCTATGCCTACAGTGGAAATTGAACCACAGTTATAGGAATCTATATAACCAGCCATGTCCTCTTCCTTCCTCCTTCACAGCCATCATATTAAGTTTGCTCTGCAGCAATACCCTGCTGGATCTAATACTCCCCAAAGCCTGCTCTGATTTCAGAAATTGCCTTGCCTTTACTTTCCCTCTTTAAATCTGATCCACCTAATGACTGAACTTCCAATTATATGGCTGTCAATCCTGAAATGAAAGCCAGTTCATAGTATCTCCCAAAGGAAGAACGTCACGTCACTCACTGAAATCACTGCAACAAATCTCAGCTAACTCAGTCCCAAGCAGCAGAGAGGCAAAATAAACCCAAAGACAATCAACAGTGGGATTCATTTTGCATGTAGGCAGAAATAGGAGTTAAATTCCCTAAGTTTTGATCCTCAACGCAGAAATTCATTGTTTTCCTAGCATAGAATGTACAGCTGATGGAAAATAAAAAGAGGAAAAAAGAAAAAATAATCAGCAGAGGCAATTTGCTAGTCCAGAAGGACGCTGAGTTTCCCTTACAGATAGAAAATATTCCTCTGCTGTCATCTACCTGGAATTTCTCTCCGCTTCATATGTGATTATCAGGATGGGTTATTTTGAGGCCAGTCACTGACATTTAGCCAAACCAACAGTCACTTAACAGGGTTGTAGAGATTCATGGCTCACAAACAGCAATCCCTCCTGGCTGATTTGGTGCAATTGCACGTGGAACACTCCCTCCAAAATACATTTGGGGTGATGGGCCCCAGGCAGGAGTATCCATGGGGTCAGGGGAGGACGTGTGCAGTCTCTGACAGGGAAAAGAAGCAGCAGAAGGGAACGGGGGATGAAACCAAAGAGCTTCATCAGGAAAATGCCAGCAAAAAAGACTGAGGGCTTTGCTGGTCCTCAGGTTCCTGCAGCACCTTGCCCCTGCTGGCTCAGTAATGGTGAGCAATGACAGTGCTAAGCACTGACACTTCTCCAGCACTCTGCAAAAAGGATAGGGTCTGGGGGAAAGTGCTGTGTCTTAGATTTAAAGCAAAGCTGATGACAAAACGAGATTTGCATGTTGTCAGATGACGGTCTCCGAATGGTCACAGAAACTGCTGCCCCCTTACCAGGGCCATCCTGGGCTCAACTCTGAAAAATCCTCTGCATTTATTCCAGAAAACCCTGAGCATCACTGAAAACGGAGCACAAAGCATTTAAAGCATCTCCAGGTTGAGACTGAGACACACCTCTTGCTCCACACCCCATTCCCAGTCACGCAGTGATGGTACCAACCAAAGGGTTGGTACAGACACTTCCCTTTAGTCCAATTGTTTTTGAACAGGTTAGTGCTCAGGAAAAAAAAAAAAAAAAAAAAGAATGCAAAGTATTTTTACACCCAGGAATATTTTGTTGAGTTTCCTCTAGGCATCTGCAGATTCATTCATAAACAAGGAAAGCAACCAACAGGCACCTTGGACACCCTGGGATTCTGTTGCGCTGAACCTGCCTACCCCAGTGTGTCAACAGGAGCAAGAAGAATATATATTTTTAAAAAGCCATCTCAAACTTGAAAACATGTTTAAAAATTGCAGTGGACATCACTAACTCTGCCAGCCGACCTGCGTGCTCGTGCAGCCACAACCTGCCTATATGAAATGCAAAATTCCCCAACACCATAAAACCATCTCTCTGAAAGACGTGACATGAAAGCCGACCGACTTCACAGGCAAAACTGGGGCACTGATTGCTGCCAACTGTGAGAAGAAAACAAATGAAAAGAAAACAGAAGAAGTATTTATTCTCTACTGCTTTAAGCCACGAGAAGAGCCATAGGTGTTACTCAGAGCAGGTAAGAAGTGTTTAGACAGACCGTGATAGATCAGTTCATGGTGCCCCTCTGAACGTCCTATCAAGATGAGTGGAGAGAGGCATTTCCACCTCACCCAGAGCTTGGCTGCTTGCTGTTTGTTTTAGATGCCACACGAATTCAGCAGAAATCTGAGCCATGCTGGTCACATCAGTCCATCAAGGAGCAAAAAGGCATCTTGAGGAAGACCGATGCGTGACAACAGTAGCCATTCCAGGATCCAAATTTCCACCTCCTCTCCGCTTTTCTTTCTTTTTTTTTTTTTTTTTTTTCCCCTCCTCTGCTTGTCTCTCCTTTTAATCATACCAAAGTCTACCCTGTTTTCACCGATGTATTGCCGAGTTATGTCCAGACCACGACCTAATAGATACCTAAACTGATGCATCTTCATCTCGCACCACCGAGACACACCTGGCAGCCCCCGTCTCTGGGCAGAAAGGGAAGATTTGGGCAGAGCAACCCAAACTTGACTCACTGCAGTGTCCCAGCACAGTGTCCCACAGCTCCCATCTTCTGGAGTGACAGTCTCCTACCAAAGGAAGAGTTTCACCTTCGACTGTGTTTTCTAAATAACTGCTTCCTAAAAATGCAGGATAAATAAGGCCACCTGAAGATAATTTAAAACTGCACTCATCCTCCCTGCAACACACACAGTTGTCCCTACTGAGTTAACAGTGCAGATACGATTTCAGCCTAGAAATCACAGCTTAATTATATTTTTGGGTGGGTGGGAGGAATTTGATGGGAGATTTCATTTAGGAAACAATCAGGTCTCGGTTGGGTTAGAAATCAGGATATTAATGTTCTTCATTTTAATTTTCCTCTCTGACTCAGATTCCCACTGTTTGAATTTGAGCTCAATTTGTTCAGTTCATTATGAAGAAATCCACATGAATTTGACATTAAACTGATTATCTCTGAAAACAGTAGCAATAATTTCCCTTTTCCCCGTGTGCGTTTCAGATTAAGTCTTTGCGGTTGATATAAAAACGCAGGGGAGAAATAATAACACAGAGGGAAATCAAGTATTTATTCTGGAGCTCTACTTGGAAGCTGAGACGTGTGACAACACTGATGCATTTGGGGACGAAAAGCAAGGGGCAGGGACAAACAATACCCTCCTTTCTATTTCCCATTTCAGCCCATTTGCATGGGGACAACAGGGAGGGAATATGGCCAGTGTCACCAGAAATATTATCTGGTGTGCCAGGAGTGGGTCTTAGGGCTTTGTGATGACCGTTTGGTGGGGTTTCCATGGTTCCTCATGAGCAGACCCCGATGGCCACAGGGATGAATTCACGTTTAAGACTCACCATCCTGCAGTAAGAGCTGCCAGAAGGCCCGGGCTCCAATCCTGCACCAGCTGTCGGGGTCCCAATGGCCCTGCTGGGCCTGAGCAGCCCCAGTGAAACCCACCAGAGACCCACACCCCCTGCTCAGCCCTGGGCACCCAGTCCTTGCCTTCTCTTTGTCTACTCAGACCAGTAGCCCCGTTTCCAGCCCTGTCTCTGCCAACATCTCCCGCTGCTCTAGGCTGGACTTTGGAAGACAAATCATATGAAGAGCGGCTGAAGGAGCTGGGGCTGTTTAGGATGAGGAAGAGGAGGCTGAGGGGAGACCTCATCACTCTCTACAACTACTTGAAAGGACACTGTAGAGAGGTTGGTGCTGGTCTCTTCTCACAGGTAATTAGTGACAGAACGAGAGGGAATGGCTTCAAGCTCCAACAGGGGAGGTTTAGACTGAACATTAGGAAGGAATTTTTCACAGAAAGAGTGGTCAGACACTGGAACAGGCTGCCCAGGGAGGGGGTGGAGTCACCATCCCTGGATGTGTTTAAGGGATGTTTAGATGGGGTACTGAGGGATATGGTGTAGGGGAGGACTATGTAGAGTAGGGTTGATGGTTGGACTCGATGATCCCAAAGGTCTCTTACAACTTGAATGGTTCTATGATTCTATGACTTGGGCTCATCCTCTCACCTTCTCCAGGGCTGTAGATGGACCCTGCTACCAGCACCCAGCCGTGCCTGCTGGCTGAAGCCCCTGTAGGACCATGTCCACGCCATTGAGGTCAATGACCTTAACTGCCCCTCAGCTCCCAGCTCTTCTCCCTCATGAAACAGCTCTGCTCTTACAGCGCCCTGATGTTTCTTGTCCTTCAGACAAGTGGAGCAGCAATGTAGACCACCCAGAAATCCCTCCAGGAGACCTCCATGGATGGTGTGCAGTGCTATGAGGGTGAGGGGACAGATGCCTATAGCCAAAAGACAAGAAGTGCACACACGCCTGTTTGTACAGCAAGATTGCTACTGGAATAAACTAAAAAACTTGCTGTCTCGTTTGTGAGCCAAGACTCAGAGCATTACAGTGTGAGTACAGCACTGGACCCAACACAACACATTTCTGGAGTAGTTTCTATTTTCAAAGAAAATTACACCTAGCCCATTTATTTCCCCAGAGAGGGAAAAACCATTAAGATACAGGAAGCTTTTGCCACAAATGAAGATACAGTTCCTCTTATCTGCTAACTTGAATGGATATACATAGCTCATCAGTGCATTTTCCTGTACCAAATCACTGCTTCACAGCAGTGACAAACTCTTTCTTGTCTCTGTTGCTCTCGAGCCTCACCAGTACAAGAAACGCTCCTTCCTTTAACAGATAACTTCCATTTTTCCTCAGGGAAAAAAAAAAAAAAAAAAGAAATCACCAATATCACCAACTTGAAAACCTGAATGATAACCAAGTCACATATAGTGCATGATGATTTTTTTTTTCTCTCCCAATTGCCTCATATCCAAAGGAAGACAGTAATTACTGTATTACCTGTCACCTAAGACATGAATAAAAATAGGCTGGAGTTGCACTGCTGTTTTGTGCTGTGACTGCTTGTTTGCAAAGCTGTCCAAGCTATCCAAGTGCTTTTTGACAATAACACTCTGAAGGTGCAAACAGACCTGTCCCTCAAACTCCTGAGGTGGCCACTATAATCTCTAGCTCTTTTTAAAAACTGCCCTTAGCCCAAGTACCAAAAAAATCTGCTGTTACAACTGAGCAGTCGTCTGCTCCACTTTCTCCTCATGAACCTTCTCAGGAAGACTGTCTGTTGTTTTCCTTCCTACCTTCTGCTCTTCAGACTTCACAGCAGTAAGTTTTAGCCAAGACTCCATCCATGAGGTGGACTGACATGCTCTTCATTCGATGGTAGAAGAGGAAATCCATGGCCGGTTTCTGTTCCCTTCCTACTAATTTCAGTGGTATAAGAACCCCAGATTCACACCGTTACTAAAGCCCTAACAAGCAGTGAGGGAAAAAGAAACTTGAGACATTTTGGACCAATCTGTAATTAGATGGATATTCGAGAAACATCTGAAATGGCTGTGTGTGTCTGAGGAGCTAAGAGTGACTACAGTTTCCATTACAGACCACACTATGTCAGGCAAGTTTGGGATTATGCCTAAAATTCTTGGTATGATAAATGAGAATAAGAAAAAAAACATTATGGCCAATTACTTGCTGGGGGGAGGAGGGGGAGGAGGGGGGAAGAGGGGAGGTAGTAGAGAAAAAGAGGATCTGGAGATGAAAAAAGCCATAAAGAGTGCAATACCTGCTAAATCAGAAGAAGACATAGTTACATGTCTAAAGGAGGGATGCACTAACACAGACACCGTGTTCCAGACTGATGCCCAGGAGCTTTATGGAGGAAGAAGAGAGGATGGGAAGGTGTAGAGAGATTCTATGGGACAGATAGAGCAGCCTTGCCTGGGATGTTATCAAGCAGCAGGGGACTGTGAGTATTGTGAATGTGATCAGGGGAAAAAATGGGCTTCAGTGAGAATGTACCCCAGTTGGAGGATGTCTCACGGCTTTCTGCTCCCACAACAGAATCAAGAAGAAGGCAACTAAAATGATCAGGGGGATGGAGCACCTCTGCTACGAGGACAGGCTGAGGGAGTTGGGGTTGTTCAGCCTG
>NW_015090847.1:2186809-2197959 GCF_001431845.1 Calidris pugnax
ATCTGGAGATGAAAAAAGCCATAAAGAGTGCAATACCTGCTAAATCAGAAGAAGACATAGTTACATGTCTAAAGGAGGGATGCACTAACACAGACACCGTGTTCCAGACTGATGCCCAGGAGCTTTATGGAGGAAGAAGAGAGGATGGGAAGGTGTAGAGAGATTCTATGGGACAGATAGAGCAGCCTTGCCTGGGATGTCTCACGGCTTTCTGCTCCCACAACAGAATCAAGAAGAAAACTCAACGCTGGTCCAGGACGTGGAGAAGTGGAGTCCGGGCCAGGACCTGGCTCACGGCTTTCTGCTCCCACAACAGAATCAAGAAGAAAACTCAACGCTGGCAATGCTGGTCCAGGATGTGGAGAAGTGGAGTCCGGGCCAGGACCTGGAGGATGGGGCAATTCTGGGAAGAAAGGATCATTTTCTCCCAGTTTTTAGAGTGGGGGCGGCTGTCTGAAGGCTCTGGGAAAAAATACTAGCGCACAAAGAATGTTTCATCTGGGATGACACAGATTATTTCATGCAAAAGGTGGTAAGGTTGGGAGGGCTAGAGAAGGACTTCTGAACAGGTATGCGAGCCTATTGTATCCACCTCGGGCAGGGAAAGTTACTAACCATACAATTCAAGGCTTGCACATGACTCCTCTGAGCTTTTGTTGCACACTTGTAAATAAAACATTAATAAAACAGCTCCTTTAAAGCTTTGATGTATATTAAAATACTAAGAGGAAGACAAGAGCTGTGAAATCCTCGTTGCCCCTCTGGTCTGTTCAGGCTGCGGCTCCCTCCGGAGAACCTGAAGAAACATCTTATGTTCTATGCAAAGCCCTAAGACCATGAATGTTTCTTTTCAGTTGGAATAAACAGGATAAAGCGTGAAATATCCGGGGGGCCACGCAGTTGGGATTATGTTGATGTCAGGTATATTTTCCTAGTAGAACTGGCCACCTGCTACTTTGGAGATGCTAACTCCCACAGGTATGTTTTAACCTCCATTTTGCAGATAATTCTAACAGAAGAGAAAAAAAATAACAACCCCAACAACAAAAATTGTGCCTGCCTGCATGAAAAGAAGGGAGGATGCCCTTGTGTAATAGTACAACTTACTCAATTCACTTAAATGTCCCACCCAAAAGGCTTCCCTTCCAAGACAGTTAATCAGGCTGCTTCTGTAGTTCTGAGATTCAGGCTCTTCAGGTGATTCATCTCATCTGATGTTACACAAGGGAAACAGCTGGATGAAATCCGCTTTGAAGATGCCTCCCCCGGCAGTTCATTTCCCAATTGGCCTTTAAATAACAGACACATCTATCTAGTAACGTGCTCTCACCACACCAGGATGGAGATTGCCCACTTGAAACCTATTCACCGCTTTTCCAGTTTATGGTCATACACCCTTCTTTGCATGGGGGGGAAAACAAAAAAAAAACCAACCTAAATTGAAAAAAGGAGAGATGCCTTTCTTCTGCCAATGAGCCCAGAAAATCTGGTTTGCTAAAGCTTTTCCTTGTGTAGCCTCAGAAAGCAAGTCAACTTCTGGGGTAAGCAAAGGAGCCAGCATTTCATGCGTAACACGGTTTGGTTTCCTGCCGAGACGGAGCGATGGATGGCCGAGGGAAACGGTGGTTCTTGCTGTAACCGTTGTGCAGCAACTACTCCCACTCCAAATTAGCCCCAGAGAAACCTGTCTGTAGCTCTCCAGTCTTTGACAGAATCACAGAATCACAGAATCTTCTAGGTTGGAAGGGACCTTCAAGATCATCTTGTCCAACCGTCAACCTAACTGACAAAAATAGACACCCACCCAACAAACAAGGAGCATCATCACTAAACCAGACCTCCCAGCACTACATCAACCCGTCTTTTGAACACCTCCAGGGATGGGGCCTCAACCCCCTCCCTGGGCAGCCCATTCCAATGCCTGAGAACCCTTTCAGGGAAAAAATTTTTCCTAATATCCAGCCTGACCCTCCCCTGGCGCAACTTGAGGCCATTTCCTCTTGTCCTGTCGCCTGTGACTTGAGAGAAGAGACCGACCCCCACCTCTCTACACCCTCCTTTCAGGGAGTTGGAGAGAGCAATAAGGTCTCCCCTCAGCCTCCTCTTCTCCAGGCTGAACACCCCCAGCTCCCTCAGCCTCTCCTCATCAGACTTATTCTCCAGACCCCTCACCATCTTTGTCGCCCTTCTCTGGACCCGCTCCAGCACCTCAATGTCTTTTTTATGGTAGGGGGCCCAAAACTGGACACAGTACTCGAGGTGAGGCCTCACCAGGGCCCAGTCCAGGGACGCAAAGACAGAGAGAAACGCGTGTGTGGATACATGGGGCGTTTGCAGGAACAGCATCTTATGGCCATCTCTATTAACGGCTCGTCAGTGCAAAGTAAAAATACCCTGGCAAAAAAACCCACCAGAGCGAGTCCATCTCTATTAATGGCTCGTCAGTGCAAAGTAAAAATACCCTGGCAAAAAAAACCCACCAGAGCGAGTTGAGGGAGGAAATTACATCTCCATGCTAACTACTTCCCCTTTGTGCTGAGGTGGGTGATATCTATCATGTTCAGAGAGCTGAATTGTATACCCCTTGTTCCCCAGCACTTGGTAGTCAATATTACTAACAGCACAGTCAAAATCCTTCAAGACTATCCTCAGGCAAAACTCACCCTAAAATCCTAAAATGGGAATTCTGGGTGAAAAAACACTGAATAAGAACCAAACTCCCTACTCAATTCTCAGCCCAGCTTTGCAGTCCAACCCTTAGGACTGAAATACTTCTGATTTTTCACTGTCATGAGAGAACAGCTGGGCCCAGTAATCTCAATTCCAACCCCTCTTAATTCCAGCATCAACTGGGCAGATAAACAAAACAGAATTTGGCATCTGGTTGCTCAAGGCTAAGCCATATACTAATTGTACTGGAGGAAAAATAAACTCCCTTCCAGAAATGACAATTCTTGAAAAGGCATGTGTAAAAATAAAGAAAGAAAAGGAAAAAAAAGGCAACAACCACAACACCTCCTCCCAGTTATCACCGTAACATTTCTTATGTGAGTCCAGTGTCGTTCAAGGGGAGGAGCAGGGGAGGGGGGAGGAGGGGAAAGGGCAACACATTTCAGACTCCTTAAAGCCATTAAAAGAGTTAGAAATACGAAAAGTATTTTATAATTACCTCTGTTGAGTGAAGCTGAACTGTTTATATCTCCAGTAATAAAGGAAGACTCGGACTGCTTTCGAACTGTGTCATTCCACATCCTACGAATCCGGCTCTGAAGGGGGATTGAACCACAGCAAGTAATGAATTTCTAGCAGCTGCAGAGAGGTTTCTTTCTGCCTCACTAAAGGTGGATATTGGCATCTTTAGCTCAGGAATGAGACTTGTTTCTAGACAGCTGTAAGCAAGTGGTTGCTGTTTTGCTCCTGCCAGACGCTGCCTGCCTAACTTCATAACACAAACGCCTCTCTACCTCAAAGAAGAGCATAATTGGATTGCTTACATCTTAATTAAAAAAAGAAGCAACAGAAATCGTATACAAGAGAAACCCAGACCTGTGCGAGCTACAGATTTACCAATACAGTACCAAATACCAGAAAAATAATTTACATACAGAAACATGCACGCTCCCCTTGCTATCTCATATAGCTTGTGTCTTATTTTTTGTGAGGAGTAAAAGAAGACTTGATCTTTGTCTTGGTGTCCCTGAATGAGCAGAAGTTTTTCTATAGCTACTGTCCATCTTGGGGAAGATCGGGGGAAAAATCCCCCACAAATGGATGACTTCTGCTCCTCTACTGAAAAATCTGTGGTGGTTTTGCTTCTGCTGCTGAGGAAACAGTGCCCTGAATGTGTTTGCCTTCTCTTTTGGTTCTCAAATATATCGTGGAGTATCTACCCCTGTGGCTTTCATGCCACTGTCTCACTCCTCCCCAACTAGACCTTGCAAAAGATAAAACAATCAGCCGATTTTTGAGCGGTTCAACCACAATCCCCATGTGAAGATGACTGGGGATCCCAGGTGTTTAGGGGAAACTCTTCCTCACTTCACCTCTCAGAGTACAATGGACGTGCCCCCACGGCTGTGTGAAAGTGGTGCTAGGTGGTCTGGGGGACTGGGAAGGCTTGTTCCCACTGTGATAGACCATGTTTTTTTCCTAATTGCCAAAAATCAAGTGCTTTCCATAGTGGGGTCTTAGCCATGCAAGATCTTCCAGGGCTTACACGTATTGTCACAGCTGAAAAGTGCTTCCTAGTCTACTCATTAACTATGCAGTAACAGCATGTGCTAATTATGCATTAGCCCTCTATAAATGGAAGCACAATATGACATGAGGTGCATGCACTTTTAGTGCAATTATTTTTCACCTGGACATTTAATCTATTGTATTTCTCTGACAAGATCCATTGTGGATTAATTATTCTGTTTCCTAAGTGCTTTTCAGATTAAAAAAGGGGTTTAGGAGCTTTTCTCCTCATGGACTTCTCTATTCAAAAGTTGGGAGTCAGCTGTTTCCAACAGCTCAGACTGATCTCCATCCACTCTCCATCACCTGTGTGAGGATTTTCCTGCCTACGACAGGTCTCAGGGACTTCTGTCCTTCTAAGGACAAGCTTCTGCAGCAAAATAGTCTTCCTTGCTACCTTAAACCTTGCCTGCCATGCGTTGACTGCTTCCAGGAGACTCAGTTCAGCCTCAAAAGGGCTTGTTTTCTTGTGCTAAGACTGCCAAGAAGGAGGGCCAATTAAAGTCAACTCTTCTCAGGCAGGAGGGCACCTACCCAGTAGCTAAACTATGTCAAACCAAAGGCTTTCCAATCAGCCACCCAGATGTTGCTGGATACAGTGAGTTTTGGACATTATTGATTACTGTGAGATTTGATGGCCTCCTGGAGAGAGGTTCCATGTTCTCTTGTTGTTATTTTCCCTGCATAACATACAGACCTACATAATACCAAAGTGGAGCTCTTGGATGACATCTTGGAAACAGCTGAAAATAAATAATAATTTGCTCCAAGACATATATCGCAAATTAGGTTTTCCTGGGAGGTTATAAACTGTTACTCCTTGCATGTCTTTCATAATTTAATAGTGGAGCTGTCATGTGTAATTACTTCCATTAGTAATACAGAATAAATTTGTGTTTGGTTTCTATTGATTAAGAAGTAAGCTTCTTCATTTTATACGAACTGTTTGCCCATAAATCTGCAACTGTAGGTACAAGTTAGCTTCAAAATTGCCAAGTGCACAAAGTACACAAAAACAGAATTTTCAGGTGACCAAAGTGTAACAAATCCAGTAACTTAATAAGATAATCTGACCCCAATGGATTCCCCTCAGAGGTCTATAAACTAAAGCAAATTGAATGAGGCAAGGAATTGATCAGCCCACTGAATGTCAGAAAGCAAGCCCTTTCACTGTGAAGGCTCTTGCAAGACACTTGTGGTCTTGTTTTTAACAAGAAAAATACGTGGTTGTTATCCCATCATTCCTGCACATGGCAACAGCAGTGACAACAACCTTCAGCTCGTGATTAAAGGACATACTGGGATGTAGCATAGCTGACAAAATGCTCCCAGCTCCTGACAAAGCATCGGGGGGAGGACAAGAAGTGCACGTTACCTGTGAGCCTGTGGAATATCTTCCAGGGGTCCGTGATCCCGAGGTTTTTCCTGAGCCAATAGAGCTCTCTGTACTTTTCCCACTACAGCAATGCGTGCGCAGGCATTTTCCATACTCTTTACGTACCTGGCCAAGGGAAGAGCAACAGTGGTGAGTGGGCAGCTCCTCCTCCAGTCAACTGCCTTCCAATTGTCAACACGGCCCCTGATTTTTTTCCTCAGTGGTTCATTAAAATGATAGCTGTTGTAGTAGAACCATAGAATCATCTAGGTTGGAAGGGACCTTCAAGATCATCTAGTCCAACCCAACTCTGACAAAAAAACCATCAGTGTTTTGCATTGATCAGATCCCCCCTCAGCCTTCTCTTCTCCAGACTCAAAAGCCCACATCAGTGTTTTGCATTGATCGGATCCCCCCTCAGCCTTCTCTTCTCCAGACTCAAAAGCCCCAAGTCCCTCAGCCTGTCCTCGTAAGGGAGATGCTCCAGGCCCCTCATCATCTCTGTAGCCTCTGCTGTCCCCTCTCCAGCAGTTCCCTGTCCTTCTGGAACTGGGGAGCCCAGAACTGGACCCAGTGCTCCAGACTTGTGCCAAGGCAGGATCTAAGCTTTGTCTGAGCTTCAGATGTGATTTTTTTTTTTTTTTCATGGGCAGCAATACCCAGAAAACAGATGGGACAAGACTGAAAATATACTGAAAAGCCAAAAGCAGGTCACTTTGCCCATTGACAAAAAAAAGCCCCCACAAATCCATGCATACCCAAAACACCAGTTGAGTTTCCTCAGAGCGCAGGGTGAGCTGTGAAATTTTACCAGACTGCCTATGAGCATTTCAAAACTCTGTGAAACAACTGTTTAAAAAGCAAATTACAGCTTTTTCATTAGGCTCTTCCTTAAGCGCTTGAGACAAACACAATACCGTGAGTACCCAATATGCTCGAGTGCCTAATCAATCCTTTGCTGAGAGAAAATAATTCAATTGCTTTAATTAGCCACCCACTGCTTGCCTCTCTGCAGCTTTTTGCTGATTTCCTAGTCCATGATAGATAGGAAAGGAAATGATTTTTTTTTTTTTTTCCCTCCTCTCAAATAATTCCTCCCTGAGCTCTGGGGTCAGAGATGCATCCACCCCACAGCAAGGTACCAGCTGCATCCGCCTTCCCTCGATGCAGCCATAAATCAGCAGCGATCCCACAGCCACCAGTGACCATTTAAGGGTGTAAACTGGCTTGAGAAAGAAAAGAGAATGGTTTTTCCATGCCAAGTGAGCACTCCGACAGCCAAGGAGGCTGCGGTGCCTTGCTGGGATGCCAGGTTAGGGACTGACCCTTTATGGGTTGCTTTGGAGGCAAGAGAATCAACCAGTGAGAATGGTGCAGAAATTCAGACTCCTTGCCAAAGAGGCACCTGCAGGTTTAATTAGTGATGGTGATGCTGCCTACATTCTTATTATCATCGTTGGAACTCGATGATCTTTGAGGTCCCTTCCAACCCAAACCATTCTATGATTCTACACTGGGAAACCCAGATGTATTAATGTATAAACCCTTCTGAGAAACCCAGATGTATTAATGTATAAACCCTTCCCCATGTTTATACTGGATAAAGAAACTGCCCTTTGAAACCAAGATGTACATACAAAATTATCAGCAGACAATGCACAGAATTGGAGAGCTCTCTGGTACTGAATTTCAGTGGAGAATGAAATGGTTCTCAAAACTATTTATTACTGATTGTCAGAGGCTGTAAGCTTGATCTCCATATACACACAAAGATTTTTATTTTGATTTTTTTTTTTTCACCCCAGAGTTTACCTAAGCTACTCCACTGTTCTCTTGCAAATGTTAGTTGGGGCATACTTCAAGTTCCACCGAGAAGCACTTAGTGTGCTTGCTTTGAGGAAGATTTACAGAAGCCCAAGCTAGGACCAAGCCATACAAAGGGTAGTGAACTGTTCCAGAGCATAGGTCCATTCATGACTTAAAAAAATTGGGTGACGCAGGCCCTGCTACATACCATCAACTCATATATGTTGCTATAGAAAGGGGTGATGGCCCAGAAAGCCAACCCCATCCTGGGCTGCATCAAAAGAAGTGTGGCCAGCAGGGTGAGGGAGGTGATTCTGCTCTTGTGACACCCCACCTGGAGCCCTGTGTCCAGCTTTGGAGTGCTCAGCACAGGAAGGACATGAACCTGTTGGAACGGGTCCAGCAGAGGGTCACAAAGATGCTCAGAGGGATGGAGCAACTTTCCTAGGAAGACAGGCTGAGGGAGCTGGGATTGTTCAGCCTGGAGAAGAGAAGGCTCTGGGGAGACCTTAGAGCAGCCTTCCAATATCTGAAGGGAGCTACAGGAGAGCTGGGGAGGGACTCCTTGTCAGGGAGTGCAGTGACAGGACAAGGGGGAATGGTTTTAAATTGGAAGAGGGGAGATTTAGAATAGATTTGAGGAAGAAATTCTTTGCTGTGAGGGTGGTGAGACACTGGAAGAGGTTGCCCAGAGAAGCTGTGGCTGCCCCATCCCTGGAGGGGTTCAAGGCCAGGCTGGATGGGGCTTGGAGCAACCTGGTCTGGTGGGAGGTGTCCCTGCCCTGGGCAGGGGGTTGGAACTTAGAGTCATAGAGTCATAGAGTTGTCCAGGCCAGAAGGGACCTCCAAAGGCCATCTAGTCCGACCTCCCCGCAGTCAGCAGGGACACCCCCAACTAGACCAGGTTGCCCAGGGCCTCGTCGGGCCTCACCTTGAGTATCTCCAGGGATGGGGCCTCAACCACCTCCCTGGGCAACCTGTTCCAGTGCTCCACCACCCTCACAGTGAAGAACCCTCTCCTCATCTCCAATCTAAATCTGTTCCCCTCTGGCTTAAAGCCGGAGAACTTGATGATCTTTAAGGTCCCTTCCAACTCTAACCACTCTACGATTCTATGATTGCTGCAGGGGCTGCAAATGGGGACGTAAAGCTCCATTTTGCTGCGAGCACTCAGCCAGGTGAGGACCCTCCGGATGCTGGAGGAGCAATGCCTCACGCCGGCGTGTGGGAGAGGAGAAGCTGGCTGACAGCAGGCAAAGCCCCATTACAGACAGGCCTAAAGGCCTAAAGCCTTGCAGAGGGACAGCTGCCTCGTCCCCTCCTTGCCAGCCACCCGGTTGCTGAAATGCCACTGCCACATATCTTATCACCTCCTTCCCCTGCATCTTGCCCTTCCCAGTCTAAATACCACCCTTATTAGGTTCAGGGAGATAAATCTGCGTGTGAGATGAATTCAGGGCACACAGACACACGTTGTTACGCTGCGGTTGTCAGGCAACAAAAACACCCCGTTACCACCTCTTTTGCCGCCGGGAACCGTCTGTCTTACCTTTTTCTGGAGGACACAATGGAAAATGAATATAAACATTCCCTGTAGAGAATTGAATATGGTGAAGAGATAGGCCATGATGACTGTGCTTTCATTAATATACATGAGTCCAAACGCCCAGGTCAGTCCTAATAGGCAGAGTAGGGCTATAGCACCTATAACCCAGGACCTGTTGGGAGAAACAAAGGAAAAAGAAAAAAAAAGAAAGGGGTTGGTTTTTTCATCTACAGAAGGCGGCACAGGTCTACAAGCAGGAAGACTTTTGCCTGTGGTTTTAGCAAAAAAGAAAACAGCATATCACAATGAGTTGTAGGCATTTTTGTCATCAAGCTGGATGCAGTTTACAAATCTTCAAGCTTGAGGAAATGGAAATGTTATAAGCGTAGAAATTTATCATAACCAAAGCATATTTGTAACCACAATGTTTCTTTTCTTTTTTTTTTTAAATGTAAAAGCAGCATCCATGTAAATGACACGTAGATGCTATTTCTGCAAATGACAGGAAAAGAAAACAAACCGACCAAAACAATCCACCCTAAATGTCACTTTTTGAGTGTCCACTGGTTTCTCCGGGGCAGGACTGCCAGCTGGATTAGCTTCTTTATGCTTTAACACCCAGACACACATATTGCTGCATTTTAGCCTGTAAGCCAGACAAACAGCTGCAAGCAGGTGGGCAAACCCCCACCGCCTGCCAGATTAGCTCTGCACAAGGAGGCTCTTTGCAACTCTGCTTCACGCTGCTCCCACCCAGAGATGGGGGGTAAACCTATACGTACGCCTATAGGCACTCACACACCACGTTTCCTGAAACAGGGGCTGCTGCCCCACTTCTGCTTGAAGAAAAGGAGGGACAACCCTTCGTCACGTCAGCTGCAAAACTCAACTATCGCCTGCCCCATCCTGGGAGGGAAGCAGGAGTAGGGTGGTTCAAGCAAATATGGGGAGCCTGCAGCGTTTGCTTGCTTTCTCCCAGAGACTTTCTGCTCAGACAGACAGATTTTGGGGACATGGGATGGCTGCTGCGTGTTATTTTTTTCAGCGCGCTTTCAGGGAAGCTGGAAGCTCTGCTGGGATGGCAGAAGTATTCCCTGTTACCCTGCTAAATAACATTTAGTCACCTGTTAAATCAACTCCTCAGAGACTGATCTTCCAGTACCAGGGCATGAGATGAAGTGTGACCAGCAGGCTAGGAACCAGGTCCTGCTTCCTAACCATCTCCCTGGTTTCCACATGGGAAGTCACCTACAACTTGAAAGGAATTGCTGCTGCACAGGGGAGGGAGCCAACCTCTGCCTGGGAGGCACGGAGCAAGCAGCACCACGAGCATCCTTTTGCCCTTTCCCTCGAGGCCTTCATCTTCTGTCTTCCCCAGGTATCATTAGGTGTAACACCATCAAAGTGGTACCCAATCTTTGCACGTCTTCCTCACCTCTGCTTCCCTGCCCGCTCCAGAGCACCCTAAAGTGCCCTTCGCAGGGACAGGGACCTGTCTACATTCCTAAGCCACCTTCAGCCAGGCTTTGGGCATATATGGGCTTGAAGCAGCAGCAGCTTAGGGGAAAAATAAGTCCTGCAGAGGCCAGGCAGGCAACCTCCACCTCGGAGACTCTATGGCAGCTGCAGCCTCAGATCCCTTCCCCTTTAGCAGGGCTTGTCACAAACAGAAGCACACCAATGTTGTATTCATGTTTTCTCTTGTTTTTTTGTTTTTGGTTTTTTTTTCTTTAGGTATTCGAATGAAAATAGAGCATTAAGTCTTCCACTAAAGTTTATAAAACATGTATTATTTAACCACACGACCAGAAGAGTTCCCTAAGGTAACCGCTTATTAAGGCAGTTCTTTAAAAGTCACTATTATGTATCTAGCAGACCAGAACAGCTCCTTTGAAGCATTTCCAGTCAATCCTGCTAATAAATATTTAGCACGATGCAAATTGAAAATGCGCTCTCAAAATCCTCCAGAAAGGTAGCCAGTAGATAGAGTTTACAGCTTTAGCAGCTTGGTGTATTTTGCTCTCCAAGATTCCACCCTCAGCGAGAGCACATTATCATCTTAATTGCACGCCAATTTAAAAAAATGCAAATATTTTTTTTTTCCTTAAAAAAAGAACAACAAATAAAGTAGGAAACACTTTTTTGTTTTGGGTTTTTTTTTTTTTTTTTTTCCTCCCCTTTCTT
>NW_015090847.1:2198285-2312535 GCF_001431845.1 Calidris pugnax
GGTTTTTTGGTGTGGCTTGTTGTTTTTTTTTTGGTCTTTTTACAGACTTGCTGTTGTTTTTTTTTTTTTTTTTTTTTTTTTTTTTTTCTTTTCCATAGTGCAATTTTATAGCAATAAAGGAACAAAACATCCAGATTTGGGTGTAACTGAAAATTAGAAATTTACAATTAGGGACAATTAGGTAGTCCAGTGAGTAAGGAGACAGTCTCCAATGCACCAAACACAGATTTGCTTGCACTGCTCCCATTACCTAGAACGGGAACCGTGGGGATTACCACCCATGCACCTTTCTGAAAAATTTACCATAAAGCACAGCAGACCAGGGGGTTGCTATTGTAACAAGTCTGTACTACACAGGATTAACTCAGGAACGTCCACCTTGAATTCAAGCAATGTCCAATCAAACCATATAAAGCCAATAGAGGGACAATTGGTCGGCAATACGTTTGCAGCACATTTACTCTGCACGTTAGCTGTATGCCTCACCATCTTCCTGCACAGTTTGCTCTTCTGCCTCAAATGCGAATGACAGAAGCTTTAATGATTTTTTCAGTATTGATCTGACAGCTGGTTCATGAGACCACACTGATAAATGAAATTTATCAGCCATTCAGGTCATTCTTACTTGATGAAGGGTCTGTTATCCTCATAGCTAAAGAATGCGTAGACATAAAGACAAGAACACCAACATTAGAAATATAACGACATAGAGAATATAGCTTGCCGCCGGTCCCCCTCCCTTCTCCCATGAGCCAGCACCAAACCCAAAGGTGGACAGGCATCAGATGCCCCTTGTGCACACCATCCAGCCTGGTTCACTGCCCCGGGGAACTCAAAACACCACCAGGGATGATGGCTTCATCCACCGAAGCGAGCATCATCAGCTGCCCCTCCTGGCTCTGACCACCCAACTGGCAACTGACTTTGAGAAATTTCTTTTAGAAATCATGGGTATCCCCAGAGAAGACAAAGTTTTGAAACTCCAGCATAGCCACCACAGAAGGCTTTCATGTGTCCTGGTGGCAACACTTCACTCTGCCTGCAGTGTCTCACGGGACCCTGTTCATTGCTCTGGACTTTTTCATCAGTGTAACTCCCAAGTTGCCAAGTTAGGAGCTGGACTACAGCATTATCTTCTTTCTGAGATAATGGCATTAGGACCTTCTAAAGCTCTGGGTGACAGAAGGTATTGACCTATTTACTCCCATTTCACAGGGAAGGACAAGGGAAAGACAAAGAAAAGACTCCGCCAAGCAAGAGCCCAAAGCAGCTTGCTGCATTGAAGAAGCGGCCAAGATGGACTGAAAATGAGCTTCTGCCACTATGGGGACACGAGGTCAGTCACAGCCATTTTTGTAGGGGAGTCTCCCTGACCTTCTGGGACAAGCTGTGTGCCTCGCTCTGCCTGCAGGGCAGGTGATGGTGAGGCAGGTGGGGAGGGCAGGACAACTCCCAGGCCTCCTCTACCCACAGAATCACAAAATCACAGAACCTTCATGGTTGGAAGGGACCTTTGAGATCATCGAGTCCAACCACAAAAAAAAACAACCAAAAAAACCCCACAAACAGACACAAACCAACAATCCCAGGCACTCGAGCATGCCCTGAAGTCCCATGTCTACACGTGTCTTCAGTAACTCCAGGGATGGTGACTCCACCACCTCCCTGGGCAGGCTGTTCCAGGCTGTACCCCCTGGTGTGAAGCTTTAGAACCTCTCATGCCTTCCAGCAGCCACAACGGGTGTCAGAGATGGGGCTGGCTCAGTATGTTAACCTCAATACCCCTGCAAAGGTAGCTGGGGCCAGTCCATCTTGCCAAGACCTCTTGTGGTCAATACTGTCAAGCTATACCTTCTGCTAAACAAAACACTCCACTTGGAGGGGACCTGCATCAGGCCGAGTTAGAAGGAAGCTGTATTGAGCTGTATGTCCAAGATGAGTCTTTGTGTTTTCTCCTCACAATGGCTAAAACCACGCAGGGACAACTTCTGCACCATCCACATGCACCTGAACCCACAGAGAGGCCACCTGGGTATCAACGGGAGCAGGATTTAGTCCTCAGGGAACGAAGGTGGTTCTACACAGTAAATTGTGCAAAACATTCCCCTTTTCTCCCCATCGTGTCCTTGGCTGAGACAGAAGAGGCAGAGATGCTGCCAGTTCCAGCTTTGCCCTGGCATGGCCACCTGGAGTCTCTGGGAATAGTCATTGAAGGGGCTGGATCTGGCCATACTCATAACACTTACCCTAACCCCACTCTGAGCAGTGAGATGAGAGCTGCTGGGCAGAAAAGGCCCTGGGGGTGTTGGTGGCCTGTGGGCTGAACAGGAGCCAGCAGTGTGCCCAGGTGGCCAAGAAGGCCAACAGCATCCTGGCCTGTGTCAGGAACAGCGTGGGGAGTAGGGCCCGAGAGGTGATTGTCCCCCTGTACTGGGCCCTGGTGAGGCCTCACCTTGAGTACTGTGTCCAGTTTTGGGCCCCCTACCATAAAAAAGACATTGAGGTGCTGGAGCGGGTCCAGAGAAGGGCGACAAAGATGGTGAGGGGTCTGGAGAATAAGTCTTATGAGGAGAGGCTGAGGGAGCTGGGGTTATTCAGCCTGGAGAAGAGGAGGCTGAGGGGAGACCTTATTGCTCTCTACAACTCCCTGAAAGGAGGGTGTAGAGAGGTGGGGGTCGGTCTCTTTTCTCAAGTCACAGGCGACAGGACAAGAGGAAATGGCCTCAAGCTGCGCCAGGGGAGGTTCAGGCTGGAGATTAGGAAAAATTTTTTCACTGAAAGGGTTCTCAGGCATTGGAATGGGCTGCCCAGGGAGGTGGTTGAGGCACCATCCCTGGAGGTGTTCAAAAGATGGGTTGATGTGGTGCTGGGAGATATGGTTTAGTGATGATGCTCCTTGTTTGTTGTGTGGGTGTCTATTTTTGTCAGTGAGGTTGACGGTTGGACAAGATGATCTTTAAGGTCCCTTCCAACCTAGAAGATTCTGTGTTGCTGACAGGTCAGCAGTGCTATGCCAGCTCCAGCACCTACAGCATTCCTGGGTTGTAGCCCTCCCCGACTCCATCCCATGGGGGACAAGGTAGCTGTCCCCGTGTTGCTGACAGGTCAGCAGTGCTATCCCAGCTCCAGCACCTACAGCACTCCTGGGTTGTAGCCCTCCCCGACTCCATCTCCATCCCCCTGAGCCATCGACATCTCCCTACAGCTCCGTTCCAGCATCCTACAACCCCCTTCAGCTTTCCCGGCTGCCATCTCTGCAGGGATTCCCCCCAGGTCCTCAGCTGCCACCCTGCCAGCTGCTTGCCTTAGATGGTGTGCCACGTCTGCCAGCTGCATCGGGACATCTGAACCACCCCAGGGCACTCAAAGGCCATCTCTGACAACTCACAGGCGAAGCACAAAGCATGTCAGGATCAGGAAGGAAGTAGGAAGCAAGTGCAGAGGAGGTGGCTTGATGTGGGGAACTGAGCCCCTGCTTCCAAGAGACAGGAAGGAAAGCCCAGGTTCTTTGGCTGAGACAGTGTGACCTCTGCATCTGGGAAGGTACCAGGAACACAGAAAAGCCCTTGGTATTAAAAGGCTCCCCCCTTAGCTGCACCAGCGGGGATCTCCATCCCATCTCTGTGGCATGACGTTGGTCAAATCATAGAATCACAGAATGGTTTGGGTTGGAAGGGACCTCAAAGATCATCGAGTTCCAACCCCCCTGCCCTGGGCAGGGACACCTCCCACCAGACCAGGTTGCTCAAGGCCCCATCCAGCCTGGTCTTGAACCCCTCCAGGGATGGGGCATCCACAACTTCCCTGGGCAACCTCTTCCAGTGTCTCACCACCCTCACAGCAAAGAATGTTGCTGGTGATAGCTTATAAAAAGAGAGAATTAGGGAAATGTTTTCTCTGTTGCTGCTATGCAGACCCTCGTGAAGCTTTTCAGTGATCTGTAATAACCTTTCTTCAAGGCTGTTACTGAGAGGCTCCATTTAATCTTTGTACAGACAAAATGTGAAATTGGTAAACTCGGATTGCCTTTTAGCTTGAGGCTAACGCTTCAAAGCAACTCAGGAAAAAAAACATCAAAAAGACCTGAGCAGTTTGTGCCCCACTTTCGACCCAGATGTGCCTAGGACCCACTGTCCAAAGCAAGCAGGTGCCTAAATAAGTGAGATTTTCAAAGATGCCTAACTCCCAAACGCTTCAAATCTCTACACACAGGGCCCGTAAGACTTAGTTTCTTATATCCCACATGAAATACAAATCACTCTTTTTCATTTTACCAATTCGAGTGTTGTAAGGAGCTTAACTCTTGTGTTAGCAACAATACGTGTCTGACAAAAATTACTCCAGAATGCTTTTTTTCCCCCCTGGTAAAGTCTGTGAAACCTATCAGTGCTGCAGTAATACTGTGTCATTATCTGCAATACATAAAAACCATCACTTAGACAAGCGAAAAGCCTTGGAAGAGCCTTAGCTCACAGGAAAATAGAGCTGCTAACCAGAAAACTGAGATTACATTCACTAGTGGTATAAGCAAATGACAGTTGAGGGAGAAATGGTTGGAAAACCTAGCCTAGCACAGCTTGAGATGCTAGATCTAAAGTGCTTTCTCCAGATTTGGATAAATTCTTCCAATTCCTGGCAATAAGGGATACCGCCCATTGAATTTCAAGTGTGTGACTCTGATCCCTCCATAGTTAATGGGAGATTGGTACCCTCAAAGAGCAATTTATCCTCTACAAAAAACGGTATTTAAGGCAGGTGAGGCTTTGCCATTTCCTGAAGAAATGTCTTTCTTTCAGAGGACACCTTAGGTGGGGGCTTCACTTGCAAACACCTGAAATTAGGAAGTTGATCTTTAGTGCTTGCGATATTCCTTTACCCTGTGAAATCTCACCATACTTCCTCTGTGTTTCCTCGCAGCCCAGATGATGGATAGTGGATGGTCTTACCAATCCGTATAAATACCTAATTCATTTTCTAATCTTAAAAAAGCCCTGACTTTACCTTGGGGCAAAGACTTCTTAAGGTTAATTACACATCACGTAAAACTCTTTCAAAATCTTATTTAAGTTAGATGTCTTTCAATTTCCCAAAGTACTTTCTCCTTCAATGATGAGAGAGGATCGTTCATATTACCTTCTATATTCCTGTGATATTTCCAAACCACTACTTTTTAAAAAAAGTTGCTAAAATTACCTACTTATATCCTTATTCAGGTCCTTAAGGAATTTCAAGACGAATGCTTCCTAGACTCAGAAACCCCTTTCGCGCTCCCCATCCTTTTAAAACCCAAACATGTATCTTTTTGACACAAGGCAACCAAATTACCAGAATACACACCGACAGCCCAACACCGAGGAACAGACAATTGGCAACTTATATGATAAGGTGCAAATCACTTCCACATATGTAATTAGCAATATCCTAAAGCCTAAATATGCTAAAGCCTTCGGGTTGTTTGGTTTTTTCAGCAGGAGTAGCAAGGCAAGAATTTACCTCCACGCACAGACTGGTTCTAAAATGTTGCTGAACAGAGAAAGCCTGTTACTGAAAAAGCACCTATTCATCTCTTATTTATAAAGAATAATGTCTGGTCTTCTTACATTTTGAAAAGAGTTCACTTTCTTTTTTTTCAATGTTTAGCAAAGTGCAGGTTTTGAGCCACATTTAGAGGAAAAACTGGGCCTTTAATAAAATCCTACGTAACTCATCAACTTCAGGTGTTATCATTTTATTCAACCCTTTACGGTTAACTTTCTCTAACTCGTATTTATCAGTCTTTTGACAATTCAAAGTATGTTCCCATGTCTCCAACAGCAGGAAAAGGCTCAGAAAGCACATGGACTCTACTCGGGCCACAAAATATCACAGTTTAGCTAGCAAGCAAAAATGCCAAAGTGAGTACACAGGACCTTCAGTAGCTGTTACAGGTGATGAAACCCAAATAAAAAAAAATAGATGGATGATGTGCCCCCTCGGAAGCATTCAGAAAGACCCACAGAATTCATTTTCCTGTGGCACAAATAAAGCAGAGAGACAGGCGTTTCCTGCAGGAGAGCACGAGACACAAAACACAGCAGGCTATTGTGTCTCCCCACTGCCTGCCAATACGAGGCAGTAGGGATGTTTGTTTTCTTTTTCCTTTCTTTCTCTCTTTTTTTTTTTTTTTAAATTTCAAGGCTTAGAAAAGATTGATTTATCGAACTGCTGAAAATCTCCAGGAAGGAGTCGGAAAGCCCAGCGCTCCCCTCATAAAGCAAACGGGTTCATCGCTAATTAGTGAAGGAACATCCACATGGTGAGAAAAATCAATTGCGAGCAATAAAAGAGTGCTTAAAGGATTTTGCCTTCACGTTTGGTGACAAAGTTACCACCTCGGTGGCGCGAAGCCAAATGTCTTCCTACTCGTCTTGGTTGGGCTGCTGCTGTTCATCACATGCCTTTCCAAGAAATCGTTTCCCAGCCTCATCTTCTGGCTCCTACGTTGTCTTTCACAGGAGGTGGCCAGTTCCCTGAAGAACCTCTGTAACCATCTTGGGGGTCAGCAGGCCTGTCATGGCTTCAGTTGCAGAAAAAACCCCTGGCTTTACATGCCTTGGAGATGTGTAAAGGTTGGGATCCCACCTCCTGGCGTAAGGGATATTTCAGATTGAAAGCCACTTCTGATTCTACCAGTAGCTCTGAAAATTTTACCCAGACCCACGAGGCCAAACCTGCCTTGGTCCTGCATGATGCCCAAGTCCAGGATTTGGGGCAAACTACGCCAGATTTTTTCTGCCAAAGGCAAAGCATCATCCCTTTCCCCCCTCAACTCATCCGGGGAAGTCATGGCCTGCTTTCAGAGATTTGTTCTTAATTATTGCAATTGGAAACAGCAATTCCATTAAGCTCATCTCATTTTCTGTAAGTAATTAATTACCCCCAAAATTGCTTACCCTGTTTATTTCCTTCCTCCTAACTTTGCAAAGGCACGGCGTGATTATTCAAGCCACACTGATGTGTAACCACATATCTGATTGTTTCCACACAATACAGACTCAGGAAAGCCTTTAGACACATTTGTATTATCCAAATAGCACCAGCAGGGCTTGCTGACAAAATGCTTAAAATGTATGGCCTTTTAAAACAATAATAATGATTTATGGGCTCACAGAAAGACCTTAGGTATTTAGTATCTTCCAAGACACTCTCTCAAATCAATAACTGCTGATTGATTTTTTTTTTTTTTTGAATTCGGAAAGGACGGTACCCGTCAGTGGGAAGATTAGTGCTGTACAACCACCATTCAATATTAATGCAGCCATCACAAAAACCCCCTAGATAAACAAGCGAAACCCAAAGCCAAACCAGTCGGATACGAACCAAACCCTTCTGTGAAAAACTCAAACAGCAGCAGATTGCAACAAACAAAATCAGACGCTGCCATCAACATCCCTGGGCAAAAAAAGGCACCCAGACAGAAATGCAATCATCTCAGATGGTTTTTCAGCATCAGCAGGGCTTCTGCCCCTGAGGTGCTCACAAAGTCTGCACTCTGGCAAAATATAAATGTGCCGTATCTTTTCTTGGTAGGAAGCTTGTAAATCCTTCATTCTGTGCCAACTCCGAGTGATCTGCCCGGGTTGGCTTTAGGCTGCCTGTTCAAAGCCTGCTCATGCAGCGATGCAGATGAAGGTTATACAGGAGCAGCACTGGGCCACCCAGGGAACTGGGAAACACAGTGCTTTCTTACACAGGAGCCCAGGAGATGCTAAGCCGACCGTTGGCTCGTGGAGGCATGGTATTCTCTCACAGAATCGTAGTGGTTGGAAGGGACCTCAGAGATCATCGAGTCCAACCAACAAAAAAAACCCAACAACAACAAAAAACAAACAAAAAACAAACAAACAAACAAAAAACCACAAACCACCACCCACCACCTAAACACACAACAACAACCACCAAACCAAAAACCATCACCCACCCACACAGCACCCCACCACAAACCAGTAATCTTGGGCACTAGAGCATGCCCTGAAGAACCATGTCTACACGTTTCTTAAATACCTCCAGGGATGGTGACTCCACCACCTCCCTGGGCAGCCCATTCCAATGCCGGATAACCCTTTCAGTAAAGAAATGTTTCCTAATATCCAACCTGAACTTCCCCTGGCGCAACTTGAAGCCATTACCCCTTGTCCTATCATCTGTAACTTGGGAGAAGAGACCGACCCCCGTCTCTCCACAGCCTCCTTTCAGGTACTTGTACAGAGCAATAAGGTCTCCCCTCAGTCTCCTCTTCCCCAGACTGAACAACCCCAGTTCCCTCAGATATTCAGCCACCTGTTGACTAACACCCCCAGGTCTTTTTCTGCTGGGCAGCTCTCCAGCCACTCTCCCCCAATGCTGTAGTACTGCTTGGGGTTGTGACCCAAGTGCAGGACCCGGTGCTTGGCCCTGTTGAACCTCATCCCATTGGCCTGGTCCCATGGGTCCAGCCTGTCCCAATCCCTCTGTAGAGCCTTCCTACCCTCAAACTGATCAACATTCCTGCTCAACCTTGTATCGTCTGCAAACGTACTGAGGGTGCACTCGATCCCCTCGTTCAGATCATTGATAAAGATGTTAAAGAGAATTGGCCCCAGTACTGAGCCCTGTGGGACACCACTCGTGACTGGACGCCAGCTGGATTTAACTCCATTCCCCACCACTCTCTGGGTCCGGCCCTCCAGCCAGTTTTTAACCCAGCAGAGGCCACCTGAGACACAAAGATCACAGCCTGAGCTCCTGTACAAGGGAAACTTCTACTGGCTCAGCTCAGCACTCTGCTGCTAACATCTAAACATTGCATGGGGGCAGGTTTTCCAAGAGAAGAAAGAAAAAAAGCTACTCCTCGTTTTTCAGAAGTACCTGCATTGTTTGGTCACCCTTGGGAAACACTCCTGTCAAGTGTCCTGGTGACAAAGCAAGCACTTCCTGCACGTCCCAAGCACTGTTAAAACAGACATTTCATTTCTCATCCAAGTTCACTCAGCCCCAAACACAGGACTGGGGGCTCTATTTGTTCCCTAGCATCAGATTATCCTTTCCCGGAGGGGGAATCCAGAGATGATTCCTCTCAAAAAGGCATTGCTGGAGCTTCTGTGGTCTGAGCAGTCAAAAAAGCTGTGTATAGCACAGCGAGATGAGAAGGAGAGATTTTCTATTCTTGAAGAGCCCACTTGATTAGTCTTTCTATTCTGTTAGTAGGGTTGTGTGAAAATCTTAACAGAAAGCTCATTCCCGACAGGCACTGTTATTTTATTTAAAATTATAAGTTCTAGGTAATGGCCAGTCAGGCTTTCAGATCATGTTTAGCAGCGGTTCGCTGTGGCTCCTGTAACTGTTTGCATTCATTAACTTGTGTTTCAAAGCCTTTACACCACGTTCTTTCCACCACTGACACCACCACCCCCACCTCCTCGAAGATGCACAGGCACGTCACCTACTTTCCCCACTTGCAGCTCCAAAAAGGGTATCTGCACATCATTGCCACGAATCTTCTGCCCTTGCTCTGCTGGGAACTGAGAATGCTGAAGAGAGAGGATTGGGATTTCTGCCCCCAAGAGTTGGACCCTTCCATTGTACCGAGTCCTTGCTGTGAGCTCCTGAGCAACTGCAAACCCAGTTGTCCAGTTCTGGGCTCCCCAGTTCCAGCAGGACAGGGAACTGCTGGAGAGGGGACAGCAGAGGGCTACAAAGATGATGAGGGGCCTGGAGAATCTCTCTTATGAGGAGAGGCTGAGGGACTTGGGGCTTTTGAGTCTGGAGAAGAGAAGGCTGAGGGGGGATCTGATCAATGCTTAGAAATACTTCAAGGGAGGGTGTCAAGAGGATGGGGCCGGTCTTTTTTCAGTGGTGCCCAGGGACAGGACAAGAGGAAATGGGCACCAACTCAAATGTAAGAAGTTCCACCTAAACATGAGGAGGAACTTTTTTCCTGTGAGGGTGGCAGAGCCCTGGCAGAGGCTGCCCAGGGAGGTGGTGGAGTCTCCTTCTCTGGAGACATTCCAAACCTGCCTGGAGACGTTCCTGTGGGACCTGCTCTGGGTGGCCCTGCTTTGGCAGGGGGTTGAACTAGATGCTCTCCAGAGGTCCCTTCCAATCCCATCTCATCCTGTGAAGGATTAAAGTGCTGCTGTTCTACAGGTCACGTCCCCCAGGTGAACCCAATGCAATATTCAGTTCCAGACCCTTTGGCATGACAAACTATTTCCAAGTTGTAGCATCTTATGATTAAACAAAATAGATCTGGAAACCAATAGATGAGTTTAAATCTCAATAGAAAAAGATGGAAATATTCCCTACTGTCTCTCTAGTTTCACTTGTTTCTAAACTGGCTAGATTAAACCACAAATTACATCTTCCTTTAGTAGAAGGATCCCTGCTACAAAGTATTGTTCCGCATTGGTAATGCAAGCTCTTCCTACCAAAGGAGCAGAAATCTTGCATTTTCCAAAGTCTAACTTGTTCGTCACTGCACCAAACCCAGGATGTTTACTTTTTCTGCATTTCAATCAGCTGAATAAATAAAATGAGACTGGCAAACCTCTGTTCCTGCCAGCACAATACTGCTGTGTTAAATCAAGTATTTAATTTAAACATTTCCACAGATGATTTTTGGAAGTTCTATTTAACCTTTGTTTTCAATTTTCTACCTAAGTCTGAGGATTTTTTTATGACTTAAGAAAACCTATAAGACTGAAACAACAAGTTAATCTGGGGGCTGGGATTAGTCATGTCTCTTTAAATAAAATACATATGTTGAAGTAAGAAAATGAGCAGATAATCACTTACACCCATACAACATATGGGGAGAGAGGGATATGGCAATGCTTTGTAAAGCAGGCATATTTTCAAAACGGGCTTCTCAGTTTTGTGCCTGATGCTCCTCACTCTTCCCTTCTCCCAGCCTGGGTCAGATTCCCTAAAAGAGCCCGGACTGAGCTTTGTGAGGTTTTATATAATAAAAATCCATGTTGAGTCTTTCCATTTGGCTCCTACTTTTAGCTTTTAGGTTACACATTCTCAGATTTATTTCTGTAAGCCTGTGAGCAAGAGACTCCCATGAAAAGAAATAATAATAAAGTAGTATAAAGGAATATGGTATGAGTTTTGTTTCAAGTCAGAAACTTGGGAGAATATATATTCTTTTCTTCATCTATTAAATCAGGGTTGTGTGCCTTTAGCCCCTGACCATTTAAAGCTCCCATGGCAGCCAGTGAGATGAGGGGGGCTCGTTTTGGTCTTTTGGGGACTGATTTCTGAAGGCTGCAGTGCAGGACATTTCTGCATCATCCCCATTAATGGGATTTCAGCATGTGTTCTCGTTAATTCAGCCACAATACCTAAAAAACATTCTTGCCTGTGGATATATGGAATAAATAATTTTTTTCCAGGGAAATTCAGGTTTTTAATAGAGTGTTTATTCTATTGTTGCAGAAGATGGGCTGGGAGCAGGTTCCCACAAGAGGGAAGAAAGCTGCAACAAAACTACAGTGATTAATGCCAGGATTAAACTGTCTCAAGGCCCCTAATTAATAGTGCCTCTTTAGCAACAAAAGGAGCTCCCAGCTAAGACTCAGGGTCTCTTTTTCTGACAGAAAGAAACTTAAATTTCCAGGATGACTTTCAGGTGGGTTGCCATTGCACTGGATGAGGTTTTTCAACAAACCCAGGACTAGAGATCCTCACGAACTGAGCTTTCTAAAGAGCATCCAGGTGGCTTATGGCACAAGACAAGCTGTACCCTGGCTAAAATAATAATGCAATAAAATGAGACAAAAAAAAGAAGTGAGCTGACAAAGCCCTTGGTTTCCTGCCTTCTTTCTAGCGGGTCCACAACTGCACTTGGCAGCGATGGCCGACGCGTTGCCCTTCCAAAGTAAATAAAATAAAATCTCGTTGCCACATACTACAGCACAGAAGAATGTCAGGAAGTCTGGTCTGGCCAGGGGAAACGCTAACAAACCCCACCACAGCGCTGGGGCCAGAGGGGACAGGCACCCATGGGAGCTTCAAAAGAAGGGTTATGTCTGTAAGGAAAAGGGTGGCTTCTGTTGTCCGCCAGGAGAAAGGAGGTTTTGCCCTCTTCCCTCCCACCATTTAGAGATGTCCTGAGTAACTTCAGGTGCAGAAGCTGCTCAGCCCCATTGATGAGTCCACTTACAGGACTTGGCTTTTGCCAACTCAATAACCCCTCTCCTCACACGATGTTCTACCAGTTTTCCATGTCACAGAATCACAGAATCTTCCAGGTTGGAAGGGACCTTAAAGATCATCTTGTCCAACCGTCAGTAACTAACGCACCCCAGATTGTGCACAACATCAGCATACAGCAAAGAGAGGACCTCAGATTTCAGTACATACGGTGAAGAGTACACCTGGATGACCATCAGCGTGGCCTCTCTTTTCTCCCCTTGGCTAATGCCACGACGACTCGGATGGGCAGTATTTGAATGGCTGCAGAATGAGCACTGCACTGCCACACAACGCAAAGGCATTTGGAGAGGGAGCTCATCTGAAACCCTCCCTTTTGCACAGAGAATGGGGGCACCTGGAAACACAGGTCTGTCATCCTTCAGCGTATGGCATGGGTCAATGAAAATGTGGCATGCAAGGACCACGAGCAACCACAGTACACGCCTGACCACCAGGAGAGGAGTTGACGGATGGAAAACTGAAGAAGTATGTCGGGCTATTCACACATAGACGCATTTTCCTTTGTCACATGAAGGTTTCCTTCAGGAATGTGAATATAAAATCCTGTCTATGACAGTCTGAGACATCTCACACATCTTAACATCCACCCGGCACAATGGAAAAGCGCGAAGGAGAGACTTGGAGCTGCTCGATTCCAGAAATCACTCCACACACGCAGCAACCTCCGGTGAAACAGCCTCGCAGCTGCTCTGAAGCATTCCAGCTGGTAACACCTCCTTGCGAAGAGCCATCTGCTAGCAAGAGTGCCTCAATACAGCCTATAGTCTCCACCTTGTAGACCACAGATGCAAGCAGCACAGCGGGCTTCTGCCACCCAAAAACCTTGTGCAAGTCCCTGGCTTGTCTTCCCTGCGAGCCTGTAAGGGCTGGGGGAATCAACCCTCCAAAACAACACCCTCCCAGGTACATTTGTTGACAGTGAATGATTCATACACCCTTTGCAGCCCACTTATGTTCTCAGACAGGCCACGAGAGAGATACAAGTGATGTGGGCAGAGAAAAAGAGAAAAGACTAAATGATGCTGCTCACTGCCCATCCCTGCTCACCCATGTTTGTCAACGAGCCAGGAAAAGATGAGAAAGCAATGGCTACAGCGGATCCTGAGCACCCAGAAACGGCCACTGGAAAAGGCTGGGAAGAAAAATCCCCTCCCACCCCGTGTTTGGGGAGGCATGGGCAGAAGTTACACATTGCCACCCCAGAGGCAGCTGATTTGGCATCCGTGTCTGCCTCGCTTCATACTAAAGATAACCTTGAAAAGGCAGAAGAGATTCCCAATCCGCGTGAACCCTTAAAATTCCTGTTTAAATGTCTTGAAGGAGGAAGTAAAACTGAACTTTTTCAAAAGGTCCAAGGCGAAAGGATGCTCCTGGTGATGGTACCTGTTGTGAGGTGGGAGCGAGCCTGCCCTCCTGGCACCAGCAGCAGGCACAGAAACTCTTGCAGCTCCAAACAACATATGCCATGTCCATGAGCTCCCATGGTCTCCTGGCCTCGTGCCTCAAAAGCAGGAACTGGAGCAGGAACCTGGCTGTCTCAGCAGGTGCAACCTACTGAACGGGCTCGGGATCACAGAATCACAGAATCTTCTAGGTTGGAAGGGACCTTAAAGATCATCTTGTCCAACCGTCAACCTAACTGACAAAAATAGACACCCACACAACAAACAAGGAGCATCATCACTAAACCAGACCTCCCAGCACTACATCAACCCGTCTTTTGAACACCTCCAGGGATGGGGCCTCAACCACCTCCCTGGGCAGCCCATTCCAATGCCTGAGAACCCTTTCAGTGAAAAAATTTTTCCTAATATCCAACCTGCCATCACCGAGAGATGCTCTTGGCGCAAAGGGAAGGACTCACACGTGTGGCTGCCCTGCTTCCCTCCTCACAGTGCTGGGCTAAGCCGGACAAGTTAATGTGGGTGAAAAATAAAACCAGCTCTGTACTCATCAAATCTCTTGGTGGGTAACCCCTAGGCAACCGGTGCTCCACCACAGGAATGTCAGGTCCTCCCGTGCCAGCACAATAATACAGGGACTGTTCCTGAAGGCGGGGGGAAGTTTGTTTTTACAACTTTGCACAGTCTTTCAGCCGCACAGCATCTGGTTCAGGCACTGCCCTTTGAATGGCTTTTCTGTTGGTGCAGTAATTAAAGGTATCCCAGGCGACACCTGATCCCTTATCAAGTTCATTAATTTAAGTGGAGTTATTTGGCTCTCTATTTTCTATACTTCATAACGTATTTCTAACCTTTAAAGTGACATAGGCAAGCACCAGATTGCAGGGGCGCTTATTAACAGCCTATTAAAATATTTTATGGCCTTGATTTTTACTTGGCCACGGGGAACCAAGGATTGTGCTGTTGTTGAGCAGGCTGGGGATTTATGTTACGAGAGCTTGGCCACGGCCTAGCGGGGAGCAGGGCTTGGAAATGAACGGGGAGAACAAACTCTCATTCAGCTCCCTGCGTGCCATAAAGCTGGAGCCGTGGAGCGGGGACAGCAGCAGGAGGTCCTCCAGTGTGGGTTTGGTGGTTTGGTGGTTCCTACCATACCCACCGGTGAGACAAGACTCAAGGCTCTGAGACCACGCCGAGAGCCAGCAAAGGCGCACGCATCTTGAGCAACAAGATCTGGGTGTCGTTCCACCAACCCAATAGACAGAATCACAGAATCTTCTAGGTTGGAAGGGACCTTAAAGATCATTTTGTCCAACCGTCAACCTAACTGACAAAAATAGACACCCACACAACAAGACGGGTGGAGAGAAGCTGGGGAAGGACCTTCCTGCTCTCCTGTGAAACCACGGTGGCTGGGGCTTTTTGGTCCAGAGCTGCTGTATCATAGCCACATTTTGCAACTGACTTAGAGACAATTCTTCTTTGGGAGAAGACCACGATCTTACCGAGATGAAGACTATGATTTTCACCTAGAAGACCTAAGAGTTTTCCAGCCCCTTGCATCCCTAGGAAAGCTCCCTCAAGGGTGAATGCCCTTCTCTGTTAAAAACCTCCACCTTCTCCTAACTTAAGATATTGAGGCAACACATGCCTTGGATTTAGAGACTTGACTTTGTCCTGCACAGAAATTCAGAAATTCCAGTCAAGCCTCTTCTGAAATTCCTGTTTTGATGAACTTCCTTGGGTGAGCTTGGGGTCTTCCCGAGCTTATGCTACATTTCTCTTATTTTTTCAAGCATAAAAAAATCATTTCTAATGAAGCAACATGTTTGGAAGGGTATCAGCAACATAGTTACAAGTATTTTAATTGCTCGTGTTTTCAAAACTTTTTAATGAAGTCAAATCAGGAATAGACACTCATCTGCCAAAGAATCTATAAAATATTTTACAATGACATTATAATTGATGTAACCGGTTGTATAAATTCCTGGCATTTCAAACAAAGATACTAGAGATTAGCACAAGGAAGATTATTCAACTGGCAATTATTATTTATGCTTTAATTATAAGGGCTTTGTTGCTCCCCCCCCCCCCCCCCCCCCCCCCCCAGGGCTCCCAGGCCGCTCCACGGAGCGGGCAACCAAAATGTCATACTGCAAGGCTTTCTAGACAGATTTTGTGTGGGTAACCTTAAAAAGACTGTTCTCAGCAAGCAATCCCATAGCACTGATGCATGATGAGGAGTTATATTAATAAGTGTTATTAAATGTACCACTCCTTTAACGCCTCATCCAAGACTGAGGGAAAGACTATCACGCTGGTATCAGTCCTGGACATCCAGGTGGTGTTCCTCAAGGGTCCGTGCTGGGGCCGGTGCTGTTTAACATTTTTATCAATGATATAGACAGGGAGATTAAAGGCACCATCAGCAAGTTTGCAGACGATACCAAGCTGTGTGGTGTTGTGGATACACCAGAGGGATGGGATGTCATCCAAAAGGACCTGGACAGGCTGGAGAGGTGGGCCCAGGTGAACCTCATGAGGTTCAACAAGAGCAAATGCAAGGTTCTGCACCTGGGCTGGAACAATCCTCACCATCAGTACAGGCTAGGGGGTGAGGGATTAGAGAGCAGCCCTGAGGAAAGGGACTTGGGGGTGCTGGTGGAGGAGAAGCTGGACATGAGCAGGCAGTGGGCAGCTGCAGCCCAGAAGGCCAATCCCATCCTGGGCTGCATCAAAAGAAGTGTTGCCAGCAGGTCCAGAGAGGGGATTCTGCCACTTTACTCTGCTCTGGTGAGACCTCACCTGGAGTATTGTGTGCAGGTCTGGAGCCCTCAGTATAAGAAGGACATGGACCTGATGGAGAGGGTCCAGAGGAGGGCCACGAGGATGATCAGGGGGTTGGAGCACCTCTGCTCCAAGGACAGGCTGAGGGAGCTGGGGTTGTTCAGCCTGGAGAAGAGGAGGCTCCGGGGAGACCTAATAGCGGCCTTCCAGTACCTGAGGGGGCTACAGGAAGGCTGGGGAGAACCTGTTTACAAAGGCCTGCAGTGACAGGATGAGGGGCAATGGCTTCAAGCTGGAGGGGAACAGATTTAGACTGGAGATGAGGAGAGGGTTCTTCACTGGGAGGGTGGTGGAGCACTGGAACAGGTTGCCCAGGGAGGTGGTTGAGGCCCCATCCCTGGAGATATTCAAGGAGAGGCTTGACGAGGCCCTGGGCAACCTGGTCTAGTTGGGGGTGTCCCTGCTGATTGCGGGGAGGTCGGACTAGATGACCTTTGGAGGTCCCTTCCGGCCTGGACAACTCTATGACTCTATGACTCTATGATTCTAGGAGGGACTGCTCCTCCAATTTCATCTTAGAGTTGAGCAATGGCAGGAGAACCACAGTGGCACACGGCAGAGCAGCCTGCCTTCCACCTGGGTAGGGACAGACCCTGCAGGTTGCCAAGCTCACACGTCTCCTACAGTTGTACGGGCTCCGATCCCCTTTCCTCCCAGCCCTCAAAGAAGAAGCTGCACCTAAAAAACCTGAAACTTCTCCCAAAGGACCACGCCAGGACGTGGCATGTCAGCAGCATCGCAAGTCTTGCCTGCTGGGGAAGTTTTAAGGGGGGACTGACCTGGTTTAAATTAAAGCTGCATTGGCAAGAGAGGCCTGGCAGTAAGAGCAATAACCTTTCTGAGAACTGCCTTGCAACTGTGCAATTAGTCATCTCCTAACGAACTCCCCACACACCTCCTCTCCTGCTCCCACCACGGAAAAGATGGGAGGAACCAACTTCCAGCTGCATCCCACGACTACTCCCCATTCCTGGACAGGCAGTAAAGTGCTGAGTCCCAACAATTTCCTCCTCCTGAAGTTCATTAGATGGTTCTACTAATTAGCAGGCTCCCCATTTTATCGTGCACTGCACCTGAAATCCCACTTGTATTTCTGAAGCGAGTAATTAAAGCCAGAGGTATTTGAAAAAAACAGGTAGTGATGGAGATGAATATTCTATCCATATAGTGAAGCAGCTTGCTAGAGAGTAAGATGCCCAGGTTCAGATGTTAACAGAGTCCAAGGGCAAAACATGCCTTTTTTGGCAAACACATCCTCTGATGTGGGCACCCCCAGATAAACCGCCGGTAACTTTGCTGAAACTAATCCGATTCTGGGGAGAATTTGGGTCATTAAATCTGTCAGGGGGCCAAAACAAACAGGGAAGAAGTAAGACTGCCACTGTCGGAGCACAGGAAAACAGTAATGATCAACAGTTTCAACACCTTCCCTGTAGAGACCGCAATAATTAGCCAGTAATTATCAGGCATGATTTCCTTTTACAGGGAGGGACCAGGAGGTTACCCGCTTCAAGGGCAGCAAATGCAACTTTGCTTCTTTCAGGCAAAATTGAATGGGAAATGCCACCACCAGCAGCCAAATCCCAATAAAGACAGTGTTTCGTTATCGCCCATTTGCTGGTAACTATTAGAAACCACTCTGCAGTGCCATAACCCAACATTTTGCTCCCCGGTTATTACTGCTGCTGGAAAAGTGGGTTCCTCTGTACCTTAGAGAGGAACAGGGGCCACAAACAGCAAAAGACAGAAACAGGCAGAGAGAGAGAAAGAAACCCAAGCACTTACTTGATGTTGTCAAGACATCCAGATTCGGGTTTCAGTATGGCAGTGTGATGAAACATTTTATAGAGAGCAATCCCAAGGAAGATGACATTAAGCTGCAAGGGGGGAGAAAGGAAAAAAAAAAAAGCGGGTTATGTGAGATGGCACAACGTGATGGGGAGAAAGTCAACTTCTTCTCTGTTACAGATGGAAGGGAGCTCTGGCAACTGGATCACAGACCATTGCCAAACATCTTATAAGGTGAGGTGGCCTCTATGCTGCAGGACAGGTGATGCCACAGCACTACCAAAGCTGGGGCACCGTGTACGTCACTGATATGGGGCTGGTCCCACCATCAACTGCAGTGCTTCAAATGACAGTATGGAAAATTAAAAATACTTGCTGCAATGGCTCTTTGGTGTCCGAGAGGTGTAACAGTCACAAAAAGTCATTCCAGGCGTCTTGCTTAGCTGGCCCCACAGTAACGAGGCAAAAAAGCACCTTTTTTCTGCGAATATAGCTTTTAAATATGATGTAATGGGGGGAGATGAGCAGGGAAATGACGACTGCAGAAGATGCTTAGCATAATGCAAAGTTGAAAAGTACCGAGGAGAAAGAGTTTGATTCATTCTGTAAAAGATCCGATGGCCTTTCGATCCTCAGCGTTACCAAGACTGCCAACTCCAGGAAAGGAGTTCTCTCCAAAAGCCCAGGCCGGGGTTTCAGACATAATCAAAAAGGGAAGATATCTTTTTTTATGAATGAATTGCTTAAGGGGAAAAAACCTGACGGTGCAGCCCTCTTCCTGATGTGGGAGGCTGCTGAAATGGCCCCCAGTCGCAGGAGAAGCAGGGACAATATCTGCATTGAAGTGAGAGTGCCTGGTTTGCCGTGTTAGCCAAACTGGAGGCTATTCAAAACAAAGGCTGGTTTATTTAAACCATATTGTAGCAATTAAAGTACGAGAAAACTCCAGCTGCCTCTAAAGTTGGGTTCTCTACCCTGTTGCTGTGTTAGCTGATACGCTGGCAATGTGCTAACCGTGAAGTCACACCAGCTTCAACTTCTGCCGGGGAGGAAAATCCCCCATCAAATCTTTCTTTCAGTTGGGACTTTATTTCATTCCCCCCACCCCATAATTCCTTTTTTTTTTTTTTTTTTGCATTATTGATGCAAAGCTTTGCTCTGGAATTCAAAAGGCATGGGGAAGAGGAGGGGCAAAGGCCGGGGAGAGGAGCACTGTCAGGGGCATCAAAATAGAGTTTGGTACTTCTGAATGTCCAATGGTAGAAACCAAACTCTGCAGGTGCCTGTTCCAAAGCTCCCCGGCCCGTTTTGATCAATTATTTTGCAATGCCAAGAGCCTCTCATAATGAGGGTCTAATTGCTTGTGCCAGGTAGGGTCAAAGAAGAACATGCCTTTCTCAAATTAATCTGTGTAAATTAAAGATAAAGAGTAAAGGGACAGCAAAAGTTTTATTTCTTGACCCGAGAGATGGGGTAGTTAATTAGGAGTTCTTACCATAATTATCAAGGTCGCGGGTCCTATAAAACTCCAAATGAAGTAGGTGTCAAGTCGGAGCCAACATCTGTAATGAAACACAAGGGAGAGAAGGCATTCAAGGACTGCTCCCAGGACATACATCAGGAGTGAGTGAGTGACAGAGAAGAATGTGAGCTGCAAAACACGCCGGTGGGAGACAGGAAATATTACGTTGCTTGTTCATTTAAATGCTGAATTATGTGTCCAATTTCTGACAGCGCTATTGATGGAGTAAGATAATTACCTCTGGAGGAAGCAGGGAGAAAATGGCATAAGGCCTAGCTGCTAAAGCTTTCTGCATCTGTCGGAAAAAAAAAAACCAAACCCTTAAATCTGTGGGGTTTTTTAAGGAAGGAGTCCGATGAGCATCCACGGAGATTTTTCTCTGCTTTAAGCTTCTCTTCCCTCCCCGGCTCTGACACAATGCGAGCTGTCTGTCAGCTGTCAAGCAGGATGACATTTCTCCGGCAAGCAGATCAGAGCAAATTTGGTACAAATAGGAAGCACAATTTGGAATAACAGAAGGCTGAGGTTTAATTAGGTTCAGCAACTTCCTCTTTAGAGGGTTCTATTTCTCTGAACCTCCGGAGTGTTTTGTTTCCACTAATGTTTCAAGGGTTGCATATGGTCTGCACTATCACATGAAGTTGATTCATGGCCTAAAACTAAATTATTAATCGCTTAATTTCAACCACATTTAATACTCCCCACATTTTTTAAGGCCCCTGGGAAATTACATTTCCATTCCTAGCTCATTCCAGGCGACAGGAAGATAAAATGGAAGTGACTGGTTACAAGACAGACGAATATAAATTCCAAGAAAGTTTTGCACGATGTTTAAAATAATAATATCTTGTCGTATTTGCGATGCTGCAAATCACAGCTCCATTTATACATAGAGGACTAAGAAAGCATAAAACCACGCTTATACTAAACATCCAATGGAATTTCATAATTAGGCAAGTGACAGGAACTATATATATGAATTTATTCTGGTGAATGGGAGAGCAGTTCTCATGAATAACAGCTCGAGTGCACATGCTGAATGGTTTTTCCCTTCCAATGGGCTCTGCAACAGACAGAAAGGTCTTTGCCAGTAACCCCATGCAAGAGGTTAGAGGAGCTGCCTGCTGAGAGAATAAAACATGCCCTGAGCCTCTAGGACTGGGAGAAGCCAAGATATGAATAAATTCAAAGACGTACATAAAGCTCCTCACTTCCCTCCCTGACCATATCAATTTCAGGTCTCGCCAACGTGGAAAGATGTTTAGATGTATATATGGCTGCACCACTATTTGTCACAAATTAAAATACCATCACTCACTCCATGAGCATCACTCCTGAGCCGCCTCTGCAGCTGCTCAGCCAGAATCTTCATGTGGCAGCATCAAAATCTTAATGCGAGAGGCAAACAGGAGCTTTCAGAGCGATTGCACGGAAATCTTGTTTCCTCTGCGGCTGCCGAAGTTCAAGGTGATTTAGATGCAGCTGGTAATGGAACAACACGAGTGACTAGAAACTATTTGAGCCTGATTTCCTACAGGAAAGGGTTGATGCGATCATGACATCTGTGTATCTCCCGTAATAACATCTGAAATGTCACACGACTGCAACCAGATTTGACAGAGGAATAGAGGTTTCGAGGATAATGAAGTCCCTGTAAAAAGTCCTCCCGGCCATCCCTGAAAAAAGACATCTGCATAGCAGCACCTCACACATTACACAGTATTTTAGATAGACCTACCCTATTCCACAAGCAAAAAAGTGTAACTAGTGCTTATGCCTCAGACACCACATATAAATCAGGGAATATGCAGCCCCACCACTTTTTTTTCTACTGACAATAAGAACGCTGGTGTGTAGGAGAGGACTCAGAGGGCTGGTTTTGGTTTTTTCTAAATTAAAAAAAAAAAAACAAAACAGTTTAACATTCAAAACATCCCCCAGCCCCGGCTGCACAGGAGACGGGAGCGCAGGGCACTTTAATTGCCAAGCGACTTGGTTTTCCTTCAGCACAAAGGAAAGCCCAGGGAAGAGAAAAGGCATAAACCCTCTCATTACTCCTTAAAAGCATGATGGCCAGCCGTATGGTCATATCTGATGCAGCTGGTTTTGAATGTGTAGAGATTGGGACAGAGGGAAAATCCGTGAAAGCCGAAATACAGCCCTGCCGGGTTGAGCAAAGAAGCAAAAAAAAGCAACTGGTTTCCTTTCCAGCCAGCCAAATGGACGAAATTTTCCACCCTGTTCCCCTAAAAAAAAATAATAAAAAAATCTGTCTCTTTGGTCGTGGAGCACAATTCAGTGAGCAGAGCTGGATGCTGTGGATGGGAAACAGCTGAGTAGCCAGGTCCTGCCCTGGGGAGAAGCGGGGGGGCCAGGCGTGGAGAAAAAGGGTCCCTCTCCAACCAGAGACAGACAGCCTCATCTAAGCAAGGGTACAGCTTGGGAAAACCAGAGAAGGCTTCTTTTTGGGTTTTTTTTTGGGTCTGTCAGCACGCTTTAAAGAATGTGATGTCGCTATTTATTCATTTGAATAGAAAAATGGGCTTTCTATAAAGCCAGGCATGACACTCGGTCGTGGGTGACTAAATAGAAAGCTGCAGGACTGCCTCTAATCCGCAGAGGGACTTTGTGGTCATCAGGAAGAGATGTGACTTCGAACCCCTTTAAGCCATCTCTCATTAAAAATGCAAATAAAGACCAAACCATCCAAACACAGGCATCCCGCCAATTGCGCCGCGGAGCTGGGAATTGCCAGTCAGGCAAGGACAACACGGAGTTCTTCTTCCCTTAGAAGACAAAAAAACCCACACGCACAACGAGCTGCATCAACCAGCTCCTCAAAACAAGGAAGCAGCCAGGCAGGTCGCTTCCCAAAGTTGCTCATCTTGGGCTGTTGGGTTCCTCCTGGCCCCCCCCATGCCCTGGTGTGCTCTGAGCAGAGGACTTGCCCCCTTCCAAGTCCAGACCCTGCTGCTGTTAAGCCAACCAGATGCTCCAGGGCTCGGTGTGAGGCCGGGCAGAGAACCTGAAAGTCCACCTGTGCTGGGAATGCTGTTCCAAACCCTATTCCTTCCTTCAGGAGTCACACCAGTCTATTCAGGTCCTGTGGAGCAGCTTGCCTTTGCTTTTTAATTTTCTTGTTTTCCACAGTGACAAGTCGCTATATTCACCTAAAGCTTTTCCAAGTCATAAAGACTACAAAGAGTTTACTCTATTTTCTGCATGAGGAGAAATCAAATACAAAACCATCCCCGGTGTGCATTAAATATAACCAATAAACAATCATTAGCTGCCATTGGACCATAAAATCTGAAGAGCCCTAAACATATCCCCATGTTCATGGCAGCTCAGCAGTTGGTTTCACGTGGCTGTAGGGGCTCCTTGCCTGGGTGCAGCAATGGGATATGGATGCACAGGACACAGCTTTCAATGTTCTGCCTCTTCCTAGGTTCTGCCTCACGGAGTCCAGCATCCCTGTTGCCCATGCTTTCTCATAGAATCATCTAGGTTGAAAGGGATCTTCAAGATCATCTAGTCTAACCACCAACCTAACTCTGATAAAAAAAAACATCACTAAATCATGTCCCCCATCACCATGTCAACCCATCCTTTGAACATCTCCAGGGATGGTGCCTCAACCACCCCCCTGGGCAGCCCGTTCCAAGGCTTGATAACCATTCCAGTGTCAAAATTTTTCCTAATATCCAACCTGAACCTCCCCTGGCACAACGTGATGCCGTTTCCTCTTGTCCCATCGCCTGTGACTTGGGAGAAGAGACCGACCCCCCCTGGCTACACCCTCCTTTCAGGGAGCTGGAGAGAGCAATAAGGTCTCCCCTCAGCCTCCTTTTCTCCAGGCTGAACACCCCCAGCTCCCTCAGCCTCTCCTCATGAAACTTTTTCTCCAGACCCCTCACCAGCTCCGTTGCCCTTCTCTGGACCCGCTCCAGCCCCTCAATGTCTTTTTTGTGGTGAGGGGCCCAAAACTGGACACAGTAGTCGAGCTGGGGCCTCACCAGGGCCCAGTCCAGGGGGACCATCACCTCCTGAGTCCTACTCCCCACGCTGTTCCTGACACAGGCCAGGATGCTGGTGGCCTTCTTGGCCACCTGGGCACACTGCTGGCTCCTGTTCAGCTGACAGTCCACCAACACCATTCTCCTCCAAATACCCAGCACCGAAAATCAAACAAGTTCAGTGGAGCCACCCAAGACAGACCGTATTATTAGAATCTCTTCTGAGCAACTTTAACATGCATAAAATGTGGTGGACTTGGAGGCTGTGTACATACACTGGGCTTTCCTTTTGCTTTCTGACAGCCTGACTGCTTACCATGTGTATCCTGCTTTATAGGGAGGGAGAGAGGGGGGAGAAAGAACAGAGATATTCCTGTCACAATGAATTTGATCATCAGGGGATGAATATACCTACAAGTACAGTTTCTTAAATATACTGAACCATTCAAAACATAGCCACTTTCCTCTGAGGTTTGTACGAGGCATTGATATGAAACTCAGGACAGTATGGGAATAGGGAATCTTCTCGTCGATTTTGGATGGGCTGCTACTTGAGTGAGTCCTCTCAAAGAGAGGCTGCTAAAGCCTTAATCCAGCTCTTACAGAATTTTAGACACAAGCTATTGTCAAACATTAACAACAACTGCATATGCTATTTTCCCTCTGCATTTTGCAGTGTTGCACACCATGATACTTGATATCAGATATGGCCAGGAGATGGATGGATTTGGTTAACACACAGGACAAGACAAACGAGGTAATTTTCTAAAACTACAATCCCAGTATCTTCTTTGTTGCAGCAAAACTTGAGACGTGGCCATTTAGAATCATAGAATTGTCTAGGCCTGAAGGCACCTCCAAAGGCCATCTAGTCCGACCCCCCCAAAGTCAGCAGGGACACCCCCAACTAGACCAGGTTGCCCAGGGCTTCATCGAGCCTCACCTTGAATATCTCCAGGGCACCTCCCTGGGCAACCTGTTCCAGTGCTCCACCACCCTCATTGCAAAGAACTTTCTTCTCATCTCCGATCTAAATCTGCTCCCTTCCAGCTTGAAGCCATTGCCCCTCGTCCTGTCACTGCAGGCCTTTCTAAACAGGCTCTCCCCAGCCTTCCTGTAGGCTCCCTTCAGGTACTGGAAGGCTGCTATTAGGTCTCCCTGGAGCCTCCTCTTCTCCAGGCTGAACAACCCCAGCTCCCTCAGCCTGTCCTCGTAGCAGAGGTGCTCCATCCCCCTGATCATCCTTGTGGCCCTCCTCTGGACCCGCTCCATCAGGTCCATGTCCTTCCTATACTGAGGGCTCCAGACCTGCACACAATACTCCAGGTGAGGTCTCACCAGAGCAGAGGAAACCAGAAGAATCCCCTCTCTGGACCTGCTGGCAACGCTTCTTTTGATGCAGCCCAGGATGATTTAAGACTCAACAGCTGAAGATCTGGCCCATAAGAAATGTTCACTTGGAAGTCCAGGTGACCATTGCCAGAATTGCCTTGGCAATGTCAGATGACCACTCTGCCTACAGTGGGGCCTCCTGCTTTTCACCTTTACCTTAGAAATTACAATCAGAACAAGCTGAGATGCAACATTTCTGATTTATCTGGGGGAAAGGGCCAAACACGCCTTAGCTTGCTCACATGAATAGTCCCTGCTGGTCTGAATGGGATGGAATCACTAATGGAATTAGTGGAATCACTGCACTGCTGCTTGGTTATGAAAGAAAATTAATCTCCTAATATGAGTAGCTTGAACTGCTCTTAAAAAAATAGTAAAAGGAAAAGGATCAGTTCCAGTCCTTGGAATAATTAAGTGTAAGAGAGTATCTTTACTGCGCAGCTACTCCAAAATGCCAATATGAATGCTGGGACATAGAATGCTTCAGAAAATCACAATCACTCAGCAAAGAAACAGAGAGAGGAACAACTGCCTTCCAGTCCTTGGAATAATTAAGTGTAAGAGAGTATCTTTACTGCGCAGCTACTCCAAAATGCCAATATGAATGCTGGGACATAGAATGCTTCAGAAAATCACAATCACCAGGTGATAAGCAAAGAAACAGAGAGAGGAACAACTGCCTGTTCCCAGCTATGTAAGCCGGGCATGTGTTACAGGAGGGCTGGATTTAGAAAGGAAAATGAAATCAAGAAAACCTATACTGGCTGTCCAAGTAAATCATTCTGAGATGTATGAATGGTGGCACCAAATGCCAGGCAAAAAACAAATAACACTAACAGCTCCATAAGTCCTGCTTAAACAAATGCAATAAATAATGGAGAGAGGCAACTAATATATTCCAGAGGATGTTTTACAAAACCCGGCAAAACCAAGCAACTTCTTGCAATCAAATTATGTATGCCTGGCATATAGTTCACTACAAATTCTAATCAGTTCTACCCTTCTAATAACATTATACAGAAAAATACATCATCATCCATCAACCAGATGGAGCATGATAGTTATACAAAACATATTGTGTGTTTTTTTATTTTCCACTATGAGAATGTGATAAAATTGTGCACTCTGGAATTAGTGATTATAAATAAATATTTAAGGCTCTGAAAATCCCTGTAAATATTTATTTGCAAAATATTATATATACATGTTTAATCATTAAAAATACTACTTCATGCTGTGGGGAGGGATTTTACTGGCACAGACACAGGACTGCTGCCTCCTCAACACAAAGACAGCAAAGTTTTGTTGTTCACCTCCAGCAAATTTTAGCCAAATTTTGGCCCGTACCTCCCATGCCATGGAAACATTCAGATCATCACAACCTACATTGGTACTCCCTATGGAAACATTCGGGCATCCAAGGCCTGTTGGGAAAAGTCAGCGTATCCCTTGAAATATGTTTATTTTGCTGTACATCATAAAGGTCCATATATTCATTTAACAGGAGCAGAATGCAAATCTGCCATGGTGCTTTTTGGAACTGTGGTGAGGTGCCCTATGTTCCCACTCTCTACAGCCAGCCTGCTGCATGATGGAGCAACACAGCTGCAGCTCCCACAACCTACACTGGTACTCTGGCTGTCCCTACAGAGCATCACGACCTACACTGGAACTCTGGTTGTCCCTACAGAGCATCACAACCTACACTGGAACTCTGGTTGTCCCTACAGAGCATCACGACCTACACTGGTACTCTGGCTGTCCCTACAGATCATCACAACCTACACTGGTACTCTGGTTGTCCCTACAGAGCATCACACCCTGCTGGTCTGAATGGGATGGAATCACTAATGGAATTAGTGGAATCACTGCACTGCTGCTTGGTTATGAAAGAAAATTAATCTCCTAATATGAGTAGCTTGAACTGCTCTTAAAAAAAATAGTAAAAGGAAAAGGATCAGTTCCAGTCCTTGGAATAATTAAGTGTAAGAGAGTATCTTTACTGCGCAGCTACTCCAAAATGCCAATATGAATGCTTGGACATAGAATGCTTCAGAAAATCACAATCACTCAGCAAAGAAACAGAGAGAGGAACAACTGCCTGTTCCCGGCTATGTAAGCCGGGCATGTGTTACAGGAGGGCTGGATTTAGAAAGGAAAATGAAATCAAGAAAACCTACACTGGCTGTCCAAGTAAATCATTCTGAGATGTATGAATGGTGGCACCAAATGCCAGGCAAAAAACAAATAACACTAACAGCTCCATAAGTCCTGCTTAAACAAATGCAATAAATAATGGAGAGAGGCAACTAATATATTCCAGAGGATGTTTTACAAAACCCGGCAAAACCAAGCAACTTCTTGCAATCAAATTATGTATGCCTGGCATATAGTTCACTACAAATTCTAATCAGTTCTACCCTTCTAATAACATTATACAGAAAAATACATCATCATCCATCAACCAGATGGAGCATGATAGTTATACAAAACATATTGTGTGTTTTTTTATTTTCCACTATGAGAATGTGATAAAATTGTGCACTCTGGAATTAGTGATTATAAATAAATATTTAAGGCTCTGAAAATCCCTGTAAATATTTATTTGCAAAATATTATATATACATGTTTAATCATTAAAAATACTACTTCATGCTGTGGGGAGGGATTTTACTGGCACAGACACAGGACTGCTGCCTCCTCAACACAAAGACAGCAAAGTTTTGTTGTTCACCTCCAGCAAATTTTAGCCAAATTTTGGCCCGTACCTCCCATGCCATGGAAACATTCAGATCATCACAACCTACATTGGTACTCCCTACAGAGCATCACAACCTACACTGGTACTCTGGTTGTCCCTACAGAGCATCACAACCTACACTGGTACTCTGGTTGTCCCTACAGAGCATCACGACCTACATTGGTACTCTGGCTGTCCCTACAGATCATCACAACCTACACTGGTACTCTGGTTGTCCCTACAGAGCATCACGACCTACATTGGTACTCTGGTTGTCCCTACAGAGCATCACAACCTACACTGGAACTCTGGCTGTCCCTACAGATCATCACAACCTACATTGGTACTCCCTACAGAACATCACAACCTACACTGGTACTCTGGTTGTCCCTGCAGAGCATCACGAGTGACTTTGCAAAGATGAGGGCGGATGCAAATAAAATGCTGTCTCACGTCCAAAGCAATGCCCTGGGCTTGGGGATGTCCTTTTGCCACGAGAGAATGAAGACATTTTCAACACTCAACAGCTATAGAGCACTGTAAGAGAACACAGTTCTGCTGGCTTTCACCATGAACTAGCTGCATTAATGGGTTTTCTTGGTAGACAAACATTGAGAGAGAAGTCAAATGGATCACTCTGGTGCTACAAGCCCTGTGATGGTAACACTGCAGGAGTCACACATTGAACAGCGTGGAAGGCGAGTAGGGCCCGAGAGGTGATTGTCCCCCTGTACTCGGCACTGGTGAGGCCTCACCTTGAGTACTGTGTCCAGTTTTGGGCCCCCTACCATAAAAAAGACATTGAGGTGCTGGAGCGGGTCCAGAGAAGGGCGACAAAGATGGTGAGGGGTCTGGAGAATAAGTCTTATGAGGAGAGGCTGAGGGAGCTGGGGTTATTCAGCCTGGAGAAGAGGAGGCTGAGGGGAGACCTTCTTGCTCTCTACAGCTCCCTGAAAGGAGGGTGTAGAGAGGTGGGGGTCGGTCTCTTTTCTCAAGTCACAGGCGACAGGACAAGAGGAAATGGCCTCAAGTTGCCCCAGGGGAGGTTCAGGCTGGATATTAGGAAACATTTTTTCACTGAAAGGGTTATCAGACACTGGAATGGGCTGCCCAGGGAGGTGGTTGAGGCCCCATCCCTGGAGGTGTTCAAAAGACGGGTTGATGTAGTGCTGGGAGGTATGGTTTAGTGATGATGCTCCTTGTTTGTTGTGTGGGTGTCTATTTTTGTCAGTTAGGTTGACGGTTGGACAAGATGATCTTTAAGGTCCCTTCCAACCTAGAAGATTCTGTGATTCTGTGATTCTGTGAAGGCAGCCACTAAAAAATCAGACTGTGAACTGGGCTGGTGTGGACACAGCTCCAGTGATGGTAGGTGCGTGGGAGCTGACTTTCCAGGGAGCTGGACATCATGGTCCTGATGCTCAACGTGCCCCATGTAGGCCACTGTGAAGAGACAGGTCCTCCGTAGAAACACTGCAGTAAGAAAAAGTTTATCTAAAGGGACAATGCAGAGTCTTTCAGTACCTGATTCAATGGGAGCTTAGGTATCGGTCAAGAGGGGATGTGAAGAGAAGAGCTGGGTGGAGGCAGAAAGCAGGTGGCAGCTGATGGAAACGGTCTTCTCCAGAAATTGTACTGTGTTACTTTTTCTTTGCCCACTAGGCCTGTTCAAAGTCGGTCAAACTACTTTGGATAAACTGGTAGAGATCCTTGAAAACTTACTCCCTCCTACCTGTATCTGTGTGGGCCATTTCCTTTCCACAAAGTGTGACACTTACACAAATTCAGGTTGCTATTCTCCTACTCATGGGAGGAACACGACGCAAATACTCAGCTGGGATCCAAGCCTACCTGCTGGCACGGTAATGAATCACGAGCAGCTCCACCACTCTATGGATTTACTTCCGCAAGAAATCAGGTTCATCTCTATCAATAAGGTTTCAGGCAAAAATTCTGCAGTTGAATTTAATGCAATATTAACTGTTAATCGTGGCCTGACCCAAGCTATGCTAAAAAAAGAGCTTTAAAAATGCCACCAGCTCATTGCTATGTATGCCTTCAGACTGAGCCCTTAATACAGTTAAAATGACAGGAGAAAGGCAGCCTGACAAGTGAAAGCAAAAAAAGTAAATAAAAACACATTGTTAGTATTACTGTAACAAAGCTGGCAAAGAATATCAAAGGCTCAATTTTCCCTTTGTTTTCCATTAGACGATGTTGCACAATCATCTAAATTGTGCTTTGATACCAGCTTAAGCAACGCTGAAAACATTTAGGAATACTCATAATGATAAATGATGTAGCTGTTCTGATTTGCAAAGAGTCTAGTGCACTCCACAGTCCCCGCCTATTTCGCTTGCAGGCTCTGTTAATTTGATAGAACACTTCAAAAAACAGAGGAAGAAGAAAGCAGTGTTCCATCATCCACGTGAGAAATGCTCTTTGGTTGGAGAAGAAGTACGACCTTGCTGATACAGCACCAAACTGAAACCTGGGACAGCCACCTCTGCTGGTCCTATGCAATGATGTGATAAAATTTTCCCCCACTGAAGATATCTTCCCAAGAAGATACCTTTGCAAACTGTTTCACAGTGAGGAATTTGTCCTGTCTCACCATGGACTGTGTTGGAGACACAAAGATAAGGCAAGGAATGCCTCTGGGCTGAGCTCTGCCTGCACAAGCCTCCTTTGCCTGACAGGTCTCTGAGCTCTTCACTTCCCTTTCACAGAATCACAGAATCTTCTAGGTTGGAAGGGACCTTAAAGATCATCTTGTCCAACCGTCAACCTGACTGACAAAAATAGCCACCCACACAACAAACAAGGAGCATCATCACTAAACCATACCTCCCAGCACCACATCAACCCGGCTTTTGAACACCTCCAGGGATGGGGCCTCAACCACCTCCCTGGGCAGCCCATTCCAATGCCTGAGAACCCTTTCAGTGAAAACATTTTTCCTAATATCCAGCCTGAACCTCCCCTGGCGCAACTTGAGGCCATTTCCTCTTGTCCTGTCGCCTGGGACTTGAGAGAAGAGACCGACCCCCACCTCTCTACACCCTCCTTTCAGGGAGTTGGAGAGAGCAATAAGGTCTCCCCTCAGCCTCCTCTTCTCCAGGCTGAACACCCCCAGCTCCCTCAGCCTCTCCTCATAAGACTTATTCTCCAGACCCCTCACCATCTTTGTCGCCCTTCTCTGGACCCGCTCCAGCACCTCAATGTCTTTTTTATGGTAGGGGGCCCAAAACTGGACACAGTACTCAAGGTGAGGCCTCACCAGTGCCAAGTACAGGGGGACAATCACCTCTCGGTGATTTGTCATTTGGTACTTCCTAAACGGCTCTTAAACACATCCAGGGATGGCAACTCAACCACCTCCCTGGGCAGCCTGTTCCAGACTCTGACCACTCTTCCTGTGAAGAATTGTTTCCTAATGTTCAGTCTAAACCTACCCTGTTGGGAGCTTGAAGCCGTTCCCTACCTGGGAGAAGAGACCAGCATCAACCTCTCTACAATGTCGTTTCAAGTAGTTGTAGACAGTGATGAGGTCTCCCTTCAGCCTCCTCTTCCTCAAACTAATCACTCCCAGCTCCTTCGATGTGGTGTTGGGGGATGTGGTGTAGGGGAGAACTTTGTAGAGTAGGGTTGATGGTTGGACTCGATGATCCCAAGGGTCTTTTCCAACCTCAATGATTCTATGATTCTACGATTCCCTTCCCACTCCCACCACTCCCAAGCACCCCCACTCACACTTTGTCTGTGCCATAGCTCCGGTAGTCCACCGCTGCCGAGACAGCCACAATCAGTGCAGGCATGCCATAGCCAACCAAATAGAAGTACTTCCTCCGGGAGTGCTCGCTCTCGAAAACTTCCACCAGCATGATGTAGAGCTGCACCCCTTCCAGGAACATCCAGGTGAAAGCTGCCAGGAAGAAGAAGTGCAGGAGGGCAGCAAAGACGGCACAGGCAATCTGAGTGAGGAGCACAGAGAAAGGTGTTGGTACCGTGATTTGAGGTAAAACAACTAATTTTTTTCTGTTGGGTGATTTCACTTTTTCAGCTGGGCCTCTTCTAACTAACTAAACTCTGAAATTAACAGCGTTTTGTTCAGAAATTGTTCACTCTCACAGTGATAAGACCTGATTATACCAAGGGATGGTGAGCAGAGAGGCTCTTGTTTATACTTATTGCTACAACAACCAAGGTCAGGTAACTTCGTTATTTGCCCCCTTAGAGGGTTGGAAGTGGAAAAGCGTAGAGGGGTCCCACCTGTGGGGAGGAGGGACAGGAGAGGTGACCCAAACCTGACCAACAGGGTGTTCCATCCCATCTGCCCCATGCTCAGTGTAAAAGCTGAGGGATCAAAGGGTCAACTCTCTTCCTTCAATGGCCAACGGCTGAGGAGGACCCTGTCTGTTCCTCTGCCTTTGATCCCCATCCGAGTGTTCCTGACTCCAGATCCAGGATCCAGCTCCTGTCCATCACCGAGTCCAGCCTGGGACTTTCCCCTGTGCCTGCTGGTGACGTGATCATCATCCTGGGACCTTGGTTTTGTATATAATGTATACTATTTTTTTCTTTTCTTATTATTATTTATTATTTCATTATTTATTAATATTTTCATTAAAGTAGTTTAGTTTTTTCTAAACTCATAAATCTCTTTTTTTTATCTCTTCCTCTCCTCTCTTTTCCTTAGAGGGGGGAGGGAGGGGCCATCTGTCATTCTGATTGGTCAATCTGGTCAAAACCACGACACATGATGAATTAATGCAACACTGGGGATTACTCTTACTGAGAAGTTTAATAAGAGTGACAGAGTTCTTATCTTCCCTTCTCCAAAGGAAGAACTTTTTTTTCACTTGGAAAATAGACACGTCTGCATATATACATTATATTCCAAGATAAAAAAGGTAGGTACATACACAATCTGGCAAATAAACATACAAAGATGTACACAGCATACAACCTGCTTATTGAACGTATACACACCTTATTTACAAACAATGCACATACAGCCCTGAAATCGCAGCAGGCACCAGCATCTGACTCTCAGGTGAGAACCAGGGGCCTGACCCTGTGACATCTTATCTCATTTCATGGTCAAACATCCCCCAGGCACCGAGACGAAAGACGGCGGCAAGAACAGAAAGAGCTTTGGTTCTTACCGGCTGATCGGTCCGATTGATGCCGATGAGGAAGAGGAGTTCTGCCACAAAGAGGCTGATGCACAAGTTCTTGTGAATCGTGTTACGGTCACTCTGCAGCCCCCGGAAGAAGCAGAAGGTGAAGATGCAGATCAGGAGGCAGACCAGCGAGAGCAGGATGCCAACCCACGTGATAAAGTCCAGGAGCAGATCATGGACTGCATCACTGTGCTGGAGATAAAACCAAAAAGATCATCAGTTGCGTAGTGCATGGCTTCTAATCCACCCCAGACACAAAGGAAGGCTGTCTGAGACCCTTCCCCAAATATTTGTCTCCACTCACCAAGCTGTGGCTCAATGGACCAGCAGGGAAAACACTACATGCACCAAGACTTCAATCCTGCATCAAGAAAGCTGCAACCTGAAGCATAGACTCTAAAGTGCCCGCCACGTGCCCTGAACAGACTGGGACCCCACCATGTCCTAGAAACCACGTGTTGAAAATACCAAGATGTCCTAGCTAGGCTTGTGTGCAGCTCCATCTTTTGCAAATAAGGCAAAGGAGCAGACACATGGTATAAAGAACCACGGAACATCAGGATTCGAGGGTAAAAATGTTTCCTGCTGACAGCATCATGGAGGTGGCAACCACAGGTCCCTTGCAACCATTTATCAACAGTGAAAAAAGACTATCTTTAAAATGTTCACAGAGATGTATGAGCTTGGAGGCCTTGGACAAAAAGGGATCATTTAAAATGTCTTGCATGTTTTGTTTTGTTTTGTTTTTTCACTAGGGAAGGAGAAATAAAGTTTGATTATTCTTTTTCAAACCCTGGAGCTATATTTTAAAATAAATATTTTAAAATAAAATCAGAGGTATCCCTAGATTTATATCTTTGAAGTCAGAGGGATCCCTAGACCACTCCTCAGGGAAAAAAAGACAGACCTTTTAACGCGATTTGCTTTTAAACGATAACAGCACAGTGATTTTTAAGACAGCTTGGAAAATGGGTGATTCCTTCTGATGAACTTGTAAGATGGTTTTACCCCAAAAGCATGGCTATTGTGGTGGCAAAGTTAGGCAACACAGCAATGATGTCTTGCAACGGGCAGCATAGGTTGTGCCTTGGATCTGCTGATAAATCACTGCAGGACTGCTCCTGGGCTTATGGTCCATGTCCCTTATTCCTTACTCAGGCTGTAAAAGTCATGCAGAACTCCCCAAGTTTCCACCAGATGCGGTGAAATCAGAGATAACCATTACTTAGTAAAATTGAAAAAAGAAATGAGGTATACACGGTGAGCCATGAGACGGCTGCTTGGGGCAAAGCGGTTAGGGTCAATGAGCTGAGGGAAATAGTGGTTGGAAATCTCTGGGGGCTTTTCAAAAAGACCAGAGAGGCTTGAAACCCAGCTTTGTGGTCCACCAGTCTGTGTTGTAAGTGGTATTCACATTCCACAGAATCACAGAATCACAGAATCTTCTAGGTTGGAAGGGACCTTAAAGATCATCTTGTCCAACCGTCAACCTAATTTTGACAAAAATAAACACCCAGACAACAAACAAGGAGCATCATCACTAAACCATACCTCCCAGCACTTCATCAACCTGTCTTTTGAACACCTCCAGGGATGGGGCCTCAACCACCTCCCTGGGCAGCCCATTCCAGCTCCATCTTTTGCAAATAAGGCAAAGGAGCAGACACATGGTATAAAGAACCACGGAACATCAGGATTCGAGGGTAAAAATGTTTCCTGCTGACAGCATCATGGAGGTGGCAACCACAGGTCCCTTGCAACCATTTATCAACAGTGAAAAAAGACTATCTTTAAAATGTTCACAGAGATGTATGAGCTTGGAGGCCTTGGACAAAAAGGGATCATTTAAAATGTCTTGCATGTTTTGTTTTGTTTTGTTTTTTCACTAGGGAAGGAGAAATAAAGTTTGATTATTCTTTTTCAAACCCTGAAGCTATATTTTAAAAATCAGAGGTATCCCTAGATTTATATATTTGAAATCAGAGGGATCCCTAGACCGCTCCTCAGGAAAAAAAGACAGACCTTTTAACGCGATTTGCTTTTAAATGATAACAGCACAGTGATTTTTAAGACAGCTTGGAAAATGGGTGATTCCTTCTGATGAACTTGTAACATGGTTTTACCCCAAAAGCATGGCTATTGTGGTGGCAAAGTTAGGCAACACAGCAACGATGTCTTGCAACGGGCAGCATAGGTGTGCCTTGGCTCTGCTGAGAAATCACTGCAGGACTGCTCCTGGGCTTATGGTCCATGTCCCTTATTCCTTACTCAGGCTGTAAAAGTCATGCAGAACTCCCCAAGTTTCCACCAGATGCGGTGAAATCAGAGATAACCATTACTTAGTAAAATTGAAAAAAGAAATGAGGTATACACGGTGAGCCATGAGACGGCTGCTTGGGGCAAAGCGGTTAGGGTCAATGAGCTGAGGGAAATAGTGGTTGGAAATCTCTGGGGGCTTTTCAAAAAGACCAGAGAGGCTTGAAACCCAGCTTTGTGGTCCACCAGTCTGTGTTGTAAGTGGTATTCACATTCCACAGAATCACAGAATCACAGAATCTTCTAGGTTGGAAGGGACCTTAAAGATCATCTTGTCCAACCGTCAACCTAATTTTGACAAAAATAAACACCCAGACAACAAACAAGGAGCATCATCACTAAACCATACCTCCCAGCACTTCATCAACCTGTCTTTTGAACACCTCCAGGGATGGGGCCTCAACCACCTCCCTGGGCAGCCCATTCCAGTGTCTGAGAACCCTTTCAGTGAAAAAATTTTTCCTAATATCCAGCCTGAACCTCCCCTGGTGCAACTTGAGGCCATTTCCTCTTGTCCTGTCACCTGTGACTTGAGAAAAGAGACCGACCCCCACCTCTCTGCACCCTCCTTTCAGGGAGTTGGAGAGAGCAATAAGGTCTCCCCTCAGCCTCCTCTTCTCCAGGCTGAATAACCCCAGCTCCCTCAGCCTCTCCTCATAAGACTTATTCTCCAGACCCCTCACCATCTTTGTCGCCCTTCTCTGGACCCGCTCCAGCACCTCAATGTCTTTTTTATGGTAGGGGGCCCAAAACTGGACACAGCACTCGAGGTGAGGCCTCACCAGTGCCCAGTACAGGGGGACCATCACCTCTCGGGCCCTACTCCCCACACTGTTCCTGACACAGGCCAGGATGCTGGTGGCCTTCTTGGCCACCTGGGCACACTGCTGGCTCCTGTTCAGCCCACAGGCCACCAACACCCCCAGGGCCTTTTCTGCCCGGCAGCTCCAGCCACTCTGCCCCCAGCCTGGAGCGCTGCAGGGGGTTGGTGTGACCCAAGGGCAGGACCCGGCACTTGGCCTTGTTGAACCTCATCCCGTTGGTCTCGGCCCATCGATCCAGCCTGTCGAGATCTCTCTGCAGAGAGATATCTCTTCCCCTCCACTTCCGGCATTTTGACGACTTAGGCATTACGTAGGTTGGCAAATGCAAGAGTGTCACACTTTAAAAAGCCTGGACAAACTGGCAACATTCTCCTCCCTGTTGGATAAAAGCTTATGACAGATGGAGAGGAAAGGTGATTAATTTATCCATTTTATTTGCCTGCTTGTCAATGATAAAGCCACATCAAATGTCAGGCCTTCTCTGATATATACTTTGCTATGTCAGCACCTGTGAGAAACAGCTCAAACCTTTCAGCTCTTTGGTCTTATCAGCAAGAGTGATAGGCATCAAATGAAAATGAAAGATGGGGAGTGACTTTCCCCTCCATCTCTTCCATGCTGGAAGTTTTGTCTCCAGGGAGACCTGGAGGTGGAGAGATGAGGGCTGCTTTCCCTAAAAGCTCTTGCAGCTCTTCCTAAGTTTTTCCACTGTCTAAGGAACTAGGGATTGCAAGTCCAACAGAGAGGCAAGAAATCATTGTGTGCATGACAGAAATACGTATTCCAGACAGCTCCTTGAGCAGTACCCAGAAAATCGAGAAGATGAAGCACACGTCATTTTCCTGGCGGCTGCACTTTGCTTTATCTCCGTGGCATTCCAGCTCATCCATCCCTCTTAACTGAGTGTGAAAAAAATGTTAATGCAATTCTTGCACCTTGCAAATCGTTCTTTCATGTGGAGCTGCTGGGGAACGGCAGGAGAGCATCTCCAGCTCACCTGATCAGAGTGTCCTGCCAGCCTGAAGGGACCAAGAGCTCTTGGGCTGGACGAGTAGGGCAAGGCAGCTAAAGCGGGTGGATGCAAGGAGAAAGACACAAGGCAGATTTTGGCCAGATGTGTCATCCCATCCAGATGTGGCCAATGGCGCAGATTCCTCTATCCCAAGACAAAGTGGAACAGGGAAAGCTCTCTGAGGGGTTCTTCCCCTACGTGAGATGAATCTCACAGGTTCTCAGCTCCTGTACTTCTATCAATAAACCATAACTCTGCTGACTTTAAGACAAAATGCAGGAATTAGGGGTGGCTTTGGTTCTGGAGGGAGATCCTGCCATCTAAGGTTCACGGTCCTCCTCAGGGAAGGGCTGCTTGCCCAGGTAGCTCACCATGTTTAACAAGAAATGCAGTCTTCATTGCCATGTTATTATTATCACTCGTACTACTCGTCTTTTTAATATTAATCATAATTATGATACTGATTTTGTGTACACAACACCCACCCCTGAAGTGTTGGGAAACAACCATAAAAACAACTCCTCTGTAATTACAACCTCCCTCCCCAAACTCAACAAACTCACAAAAGAACAAACAAAAAGAAATAATAACAATAAACTAGGAACAAAAGCAATTTAAAAACACCTTAGGGGGAAAAAAATGTATGAACGTGTAGCTTTTCTAGTGAAGCCCAAGAGAAGAAGGGAGCTGGATTTCAAAGACTTGGTGCACTCAGTCCTGTTTGAGATGCACGCTTCCCATGGCAGTGTCTACTGCCCCCTCGCCAGGCACATCCCGAGCTTTTACACCAGTGAGTTCAATGAAAGGAAATTTGCCTTTTCCTGGAGATCCAACCTTGTAAAACGCTGTGCTGCCACAGGCCACAAAGCAGAGTAGTAAGGGAAAAGAAGGGACCGCGGTAATCGCTCCTCCACACCATGAGATTGTCCTTGCCGTCACCTGGTCACCAGTGGGACAAATAATGGGACTAATGGGACAAATACTGGTTTCCACACTTGGTATATGTCATTCCAAGGTGAAATATAATAAATAGCACACCAAGATTTTGTACCTGCGTCGCTCGCAGTCTCTGAACTTGGTCCCTCAACTGCAGAGACACGCAAAAGGAACGCATTTTCCCTTTACCCTGCCCAGCCCTGTTCAAGCACTACCTGAACCAGGGATAAAATAGCTTTGATGTACAGGCTGATGATATCCTTCCAGCACCCTGCATGCCCTAGGGTGCCTCAGGCAGGCAAAATACATCTGAAACCAGCAGAGTATTGGTTAACAGTCAACTCTTGCTTCTTGATAATCTCCTCAAAGACCTGGGAAGCTGGAAGAGCCCATGGGAGGTACCAGCCACCAGTCCCTGACAGCATCAATCAAACACCCCCTTGGGCTCTCAAGACCAGTACTACGTGGCCCACTGAGTTTTGTTACCACCAAGCTACCCTGGCTTTGCAGGTAAAGCTGACACACAGGTTATTTTCAACACAGGAAAGACTTATTGAGTAATTGAAAGAAAAAAAAAATCATTCACATCAGTGAAAGAGCTTCTCTATTAAGTACGTTATACATTTATGATTTAAGGCAGGAGCCTGACCCAAAACCCAGTGGAAGAAAATTTCCCTGTCTTTAGATCCCAAATCCTGCTTTTGCTCTGGTGGGGCCAAGAGCAGCCAAGAGAGAGGTGATGGAAACCTGTGCAGGAGGAGCTACAGGAGCCCTGGTAGCAACCAGAGGAGGGTGAGCAGGCAGCCTAGATATTAGGCAGGCTGGGAAAATCAATGAGCAGCTTTGGCAGCGCCCGTACACCAGAGCCCAGCTAATAAAAACAAATCCCAAGGAATGTCAGCTTATGATAGAATGGCTTTCCCTGAGATGAACAGCCATTTCCTCCTTTATTAAAAATATCAGTGGAAGAAAACAGCAGCCAAACTGAGCTGCCAGCAGCAAAGGACACATTCCTTCACCTAATCTGTCTCTCCAGGAATTGAAAGAGTAATATGTTTGGGGGTGGAGGAATAAGCAAGCAGTAAATAAAAACACAGTGTCATCAGCTAGCTCAGATATGACCACTTGGTGCCCAGTGGGAGCTGGCAGTGTGCTGGGCTGGGCAGAAACCCAAGTGGGACAGGTTTGAACTCCTGCGAGTTGCTGATGCTGCTCCTCCTCGGATCTGTAGCCATCTGGGATCGTGCAGTCTCCCTCTGCCCTTCTTCCCCCATCACTGGTGTTGAGAGAGGATCACTGCTACGACCTGGCTGTAATGTTTCGTGGCTAAGTACAAAGAGCTACTTAAGAAGTAAATGGTTTTGCAGATGTGCCAAAAGCATCAGCTGGGCTACACAGACTGGGAGGAAACCCCAGGGGCTCCCACAGCTCATCTGGGATGGCTAATGGCCATCCATGAGAGGTTTTGAGGGAGCTTTTCCCCTTCTGTGTCCAAGAGGGATACATGCTGGGGGAAAATCCTACTTCTTTAGCACCCATCCTCTCCCTCTTTCCCAAGGATGGACCAAGGGAGACAGGCAGCTCTGCTCTGCAGTGGACATAGCACCATGGACCTGGTACTTATAACCTCTGTGCTCTTCAAAGGTGCTGCTGTCATGGGCACCATCAGGCCCTAACCCAGGAATAAAAAGAGCTTAATTTCCACCTGAAGCCCCTGTGCAACATCACTGTCTTCCGACTACGGCCATTTAAAATAAGGTTCATACCCCCAAGGACTCCAGCAAGATGGTTTAGCCACCTTTCCTGTCCTTGCCTTAGTCCTCAAAGCTGCCTTCATATTCTGTACAGGACACACAGACCATCTTCCTCCCTCCCTTGCCTTCCTTGGCAAGATGAAGGCACCCTAGCAGATCCCTTTCCCACGAAGTCCTCCCCCAAATGCAACAGCCTGTAGTGACTGGCAGAAGCAGCAGCCACCGCAAGCTGCAGAAACCCCCCCGGCCAGAATAAAGTGATAATGGGGATAAGTGTGCACAGAAAGTGGGTACAGACCTCACCTTGCCACGTGTTACACGTTACTATGGGTATGGTGTGTTGAAAGAGCCCAGTGTTTCCATCGTACACCATTGCCACCGAGACATAGTTGAGGTGAGATTCAAAGGCCTGTTTACAAAGGCCTGCAGTGACAGGATGAGGGGCAATGGCTTTGAGGTGAGATTCAAAGGCCTGTTTACAAAGGCCTGAAGTGACAGGACGAGGGGAAATGGCTTTAAACTGGAGGGGAGCAGATTTAGACTGGAGATGAGGAGAGGGTTCTTCACTGTGAGGGTGGTGGAGCACTGGAACAGGTTGCCCAGGGAGGTGGTTGAGGCCCCTTCCCTGGAGATATTCAAGGTGAGGCTCGACGAGGCCCTGGGCAGCCTGGTCTAGTTGGGGGTGTCCTGGGCAACCTGGTTGCCCTGGGCAACCTGGTCTAGTTGGGGGTGTCCCTGCTGACTGTGGGGGGGTCGGACTAGATGACCCTTGGAAGTCCCTTCCAGCCTGGACAACTCTATGACTCAGTTGTGAGATCAGAGATTCAGTTGTGGAGAGGAGGAGAGGCTTGGGACAATAATTGTACCCGTTATCCTACTCTCCCATGCTGGCTGGATTTAGGAAAGCACCATAGCTCTGCTTACCCCAGAAATGAATTAGGGCAGTTGTGACAAACTCTGTGTAGGTATCTACCCAGCCAAGCTGCCAGCTGGTTAATTTGAATTCCTGGAAAAAAACATTTGATGGCAGCATCATCAGCTTCTGCTGTGGCACCGATGGTCTGACCCAGCCCGGTGCCAGAGAATGCACAGACAAGGAAGAGCAAGATGTCAAACCTGAGAGATCTAGAAACAGTGAGACACAACCAGATGTCAGCCCAAAACAATGTGTGCATCAGACTCCACCGAGTGACTCGCTGCCTACCTTGACAGAAACCTCAAGCACTGCCACCGGGTACAATGGAGCTCAGAGGCACACATTACTCAACCTAATGGGTATATCTTCTCACAGGTAATTAACAATAGAACGAGAGGGAACGGCTTCAAGCTCCAACAGGGTAGGTTTAGATTGAACATTAGGAAGGAATTTTTTACTGAAAGAGGGGGCGGGCATTGGAACAGGCTGCCCAGGGAGGTGGTTGAGTCACCGTCCCTGGATGTGTTTAAGGGACGTTTAGATGGGGTACTGAGGGACATGGTGTAGGGGAGGACTTTGTAGAGTAGGGGAGATGGTTGGACTCGATGATCTCTTCCAACCTCAATGATTCTATGATTCTATCTGGCCTAAGGGATAACGTGCTGTTTACAACTCCTTATTCTTGAGTCATTCAAGTCACAGGTTTCTGTTCCTAACACAACCTCAAATACTGCTGTATTTTGAATTTTAAAACAAGACAAGCACATTTCATAACTTTTCTGCTTCGTTAAAACAGTTCTTATTTAATAACATATAACAATACGTTACTTTTTCCAATCTGTAATTTTATTTTTTTTTTTTTTTGAGAATTAACCCCTTTGATGGTACAAAATGCTTTGTCTTGCAAAATTCATCACATAGTGGCTTCAGTAATTTAATTCTCCAGTTAGGGGCTGGGGTTTTTTTTGCAATCCTGCACCCACTTCTTCTTTCATTCACTGCTGTTCAATCCCACAACTGCTAATATATGGATAAGCCAGCACTGCAATAACTTCAGCTTGCTCTCTGTATTTGAAATGTCTGTATTGCTTCAGGGCAGTGGACCACTGCATTCTATTTAGACTTCATATACTTTTATTCCTTTTTCTCCTTAGCTTGCCTTACCCTTCCATTCCCCAAATAATTAGCACGGTGTAACATCTTTGCAGTATAGAATAACATGTGAAAGCTTCCAATTAATTGCTACAGTTAAAACACCTTTCTTTTTTCCCTCTTGTTTTATTTAGTTATTTATTTTTAAAGAAAAGTAAGCTCTGATATTCACTACATACTGATAAGCAACACTTATCTACCCTAAGGTACCTTTGCTTATTTTGTTTTGGGTGGGTTTTCTAATTGCATTTTCCCACCAGCTCTGAACTTGTTTTCTGGCAGCATATTTTTCCCATGGTACATTTAAGATGCATCTGCTATAACTAATATGATGCAAAGCACAAGCTTATATGAAAAACAGCTGGTAAATTTTGAATAAATCTGCAGCAATTATATAGGTAGAATGGCTTATTTGAGTATGGGCTTTGTCCCATGGCATGGGAATCACCATGTTTTTATAGCATTTAAGGGTCATAACAAATATCCTACTGATTCAAACAATAGAGAGATAGTTAACATAGATCTCCTCTATGTTAAACAAATCTCGTCATTTAATAAAATATCTATGAGACTGTAATAATTTTGCCATAACACAAGTCAAATGAACTTCTTAGCTGATGTAAAAAAAAAAAAAAAAGTGATTTGTTTCCAAGTCTTAAAATCTCTCCCCAAAAGGAAGTTCTAATTTTTCCTGGTAAATTGCCGGAAAGGGCCACAAATGCTGCAGGTCTCTAAGGTCACCCCTTGCCAGGAGGATGCACCAGTGAGGTCCAGCTCCCAGGTCATTATGGTCCTGCTGTCCTCTTCCCATGCTAACTGGGGCTTTGAGAGCAGCTGGAAGGGTACTGGAGGGTGCAAGTCCATCGCTCTTCCCAGCAGCTATACGTCTTGCCTGCGTGCACAGCAGCCTCTTGGTCTTGGTCACTGTTTATTTATCCCACTGAAATATATGGGTGAATATGAAACTCTGAGCCCAGCTAATTGAACGGGCAGAAAGCATCTTCAAATTAAAATCTCCTCCTCCTCTTAATCAGGTACTGTCCTATTAAGACTGGAACTGATCCCAGCAGCTTCTACTTTTGAAGCACACCAATAAATCCCTGACGCCATGGTCAGCCAATGTCATTTTTTTTTGCCCCTTTGGACAAAGATATATTGCTGTTTCACGCTGGAGAGCCAGACGGGTATCAATCACCTCCTCAGCGGCACTACCTTCCAGCTCCGCCTTGCCACATACACTCTGCTAATAATTAAATACCAGCCTATAACTTGCAGAGCAGCCACCAAGGTCTCCTGCAGAGAACACACTCTTTTGACATGCTACCAGGGAGGGAGATCATTCACGACCCCAAGTGACACTTGTCAAACTGGTGCTGGCTTTTGATTAAGGAGAAGGGCTCTGGTGTCGCTCCTCGCGATGCCTGGTGTTCGGTCTCATTGTGGAGGATACTCATTACACCAAAGGATGCTCCCTACAAATCCCAAACCCCAACAAACCGAAGCCAGTAAACTTCAAATCTCAATTACAGGAGAAAATTGCTTCTCTTCCAAAACTCCCAGTATGTTGTTAATTATTGTGTCTACAACAGTCCTCTTTAGGCATCCTAGTCATGGGCCAGAACGCTGCTGTAAGAGGTCCTGCACAAACACACAACATCCTTTCCCCAAGGATAGTTCCACCTCCAAAAAGACTAGAAGGGCTCTGAGGCATGGAATGCCTTTTTGTACAAGACACGAGTCAACAAAATGGCTGGAAAGCATGCTTACAAGAGATGAGTGTGAGTCAGTGAACGACAACAACCCCCATTTATTTTTAAACCTCCACCTTTCCAAATCTGCAGGTATTCTGCTGCCAAGACTTTAAAATCGACTCACTGAAGAGCATAAGGACTGTCATACCAGCCACCTCCCAGATCTGCCAAGAGCTGCTTAGCCAAGTTCACCAGCAGACTGGAGCGGGCTGGTGCCACCAGGCAGAGCAGGGTGAGGAGCAGCTGGAGGGAAGAGCTGCAGATGTTTGCAGGGAATGCACCTGCCTTTGCCCTCGGAGCAGGATGATCACTCTAGTGGACATGCCAGGAAGCTGTCCGGTTCCATCAGAGTCAACAAAGTGGAGCCAATTTGGCTCTTACAGCAATGATACTTTGTCTGTAGCCAAACGATAAAACATGACCTGAGGTCCTGAGGGCACTTGTTAACACCCAGAAACATCCACTGGCTAATAGCACACCGGCTGGGCACTCGGGGAAGCTTCCAGCTGTAGCTCCTTCAAAACCGTTGGCTGAGCACAAACAAGCAAAGGTCTCACATTCTCTTTTTTGCAAGATGAGATAAAAGTGGCACTACGAGCCTAACGAGGTTTGGGTGAAACGCCGTATAGACCAGGCTGACCTACCTGCAGTTTGAGAAGAGGCCTACCCAGCCCCAGCCTGTATCTGCCCTCGTTACCATCAGTGGAGTGGGAAGCCATCGGCACTTCCCAGCTGCAACCCCTCACTTCAGTGGCTTCGGTGTATCGATTAACTCCAGGCAAAGAGTCAAACAGACATTTCTTTCGAAAATTCCAGCAGTTCTAGGAAACCGGCAAAACCGGCCTTGGGCCGGAGAAGGCCGTTAACCTGCAAACACGGGCTCTGAATAGGCCGTTTCTTCAGGCATCTCTCAGGATGATGCCATTTAATGGCATGTCTCCTAGACGGGCAGTGACTCCTGCAGAATACAGCAGATCCACCATCCTGCAGCAGCAGCAGATCCATCCTGCCTCTCTCAGCTGGACCCAGCTGCTGTCACAGATGTGCTGCCAGGCTCCCAGAGCTTTTGGTCATGCACGACAGTGCTTTAATACATATTTTTATTGCAGCTCTTCACGTTCCTCTTCAGATTATCAAGTGAAACAAAAATATACTAAAGAGTGACACTGGAAGACTATCTGAGAAAAGGTCCTTTAAAACCATAATAGCTTTTGTGGTTATGCAGCCACGGAAGTGGCTGTGAAATGTTCTGGCTGCATGGAAGATGTCAGATCCATATCCAGCTCAGAACCATGGATTCTGCTGCAGTGCAGGGCACATGAACCAGAGACACCACAACACAGAAAATCACTAGGCCAAAATCTCTGGGGCATCAGGGACTTCTCATCTTCTTTCTACTGTTCTCAACCAAAGTCAGCCAAGAGAGCTTAGGAAATGGAGGACCACCTCAACCAGTCTCCCATTCTTGAGTAAAATCCCACATGTGCACTTCACTCCTCAAGCCACTGTCACCAAGAGGAACACTACTTTCAGGAGTAACTTCCTTAGCTCCAGCATGGATAGACATGTGGGAATCCAGGATTACTCCATGGACCTAACTGCAGGCAAGGGAATGAGCTGATCACGTACTGGCCTTGGACAGATGGACAGTCTCTGCAGGATGGTATAAGGAACTTCCCTTTTACATATGGCTCACTGTCATACGGTGAGACACAGAGAATGTATCTTTTTCCCCTCGTTGGAAGCTGAAAAATACTTTTGGCTCCACACGTGCACCTAACACAAACGTGTGGCAGTGCATCTGCAGCTGCTGTGAGCAGGACACACAACGCTTACATCCCATCACCCAGGGTGCTCACTATTCCCTGGTGGCACAGTGAGGACCCCACAAGTAAGGACTCAGCCAGGAGGTGCTCTGCACCAGAAAGCAAAGGATGTGGCACCAGCTAATTCCTCCCACTCACCATCCTCAGCTGAGAGCTGGCCCGTGCCAGGAGCTCAGGACAGCAAGCTTTGCACTGGTGTGACTATCTCCTGTCTCACCATACAGCAGAAGGAAGATTTACACCAGATGGTTTCTACTGTTAGAGTTACTGTCACACAGCAATTTCTCTGCTCAGCTCCACAAAATCGTGTTACATGGGCCACTTTTCCTGCCCAGTGCACTGGCTGCCTTTGAATTTGCAACACCTACCTTAACTTCCACGTGTGCCATCAGGACTGCAAAGTTGGTTAGGTGATTGCAGGAGCATGTGGTGTGTGTCTTGTTGGTTGTCAGGAGGCGACATCCCTGGGTGGACCAATACCCTGTCATCGTACGCTTTGTGTAGCTCCAGAATGAACAGTTCGGATTGAAATTTTCTTCTGACTGCTGCAGGGAAAAAAATACTAAATGCCATAAAAATGGTAGGGTTTCAGAGATTTCCAAATGCACCATTTTTTTTTTTTTCCCAGAGGCACTTTGTAACTCGCACCCTTCAATTTTGGATAAACAATCAGCAGTGTTTCATGCATCAAGTATTACTTGCTGATACCAGGGAAAGTTAGATTGTTGCTGTGCTCTTTGCTAATGTGAACTTAGTTCTTTGTTCTTGATTAATTTCAGCCACAGACTAAATCCAGCTCTCCAAAAGCAGATTGCTTCATTTGCATTGCAGAGCAGAGAAATTAATTGCTTTAAGCAATCAACTTTTGTAATGACTGTGCTTGGCTAGCAGGAGGACTAGCTGTCCTCTTTCACTCTAATTCCACTTTCCTCTAATATCCCCTGCCACCATGATAAAATAATATTATGGTCTTTCTAATATATTGGTAGTTTTTAATTACAGAATGACGTGTGTCAGCAACTGAGCAATGGGCATCAGCTCAAAGGAGACTCTTTCTTGACTTTTATTAATGTAATGTAGAAGAGACACTCCCCGTAAGTAACACAAAGAGCAAAGGAAAAAATGTATAATTCAAAATCTGATCAAGGACTGCTGGGGGCCTCACATCAGCCAACTTTTGCATCACTTTGTTTTAGAAATTGAAAAAAAAAAAAAAAAAAAGAAACGCTTTTTGAACTCACTCACCTTGATGTGCTTGACGGTAAACACCACGGGATCAGCTAGGTAAACCTTATTGCTGAACTCCTTGTTTATTGCTGCTGTGATGACAGGGGAGTTGACAATGACAGAGTGATTAGTCGACATTGCTTCTGTTCCCAGTTTCATGCTGGCATTTTCCGTGGAGAGATAGGTGCCCAGGTTGTTGTACAGCACAAAAGCCACCCTGATTTCACCTAGAAGAGCAGTAAGAGGTTATATATCCAGGTTAGCTCATTAGGGTGATTTTTTTTTCAGCTCTCTTCTCTGAACCAACTTTAGAACTTCTCTAGGAAAATGTGACAGGACCAAGACATGGGATAAGAAAATTCACCTTGTCCTGCCAACCCCAATGAGCACCTCGAGGTGCAACAAGCAGTCCGTGGATAAGAAGGGCAGAGCTGCTTCTTTTAAAACAAACTTTTATAAGCAAACAGACCAGTTGGAGACAGAGAAGGTGGGCTTATTTTTGGCATCAGTGAGTGTAACTGGCTCCAGAGAAAAGAGGCCAGGTGGTCCGTTTCCCACCTGACATAACAGTTTATTCTCCAGGATATGCTTGGGAAACATGACATCCAAAGGGACTTAGACAGGACTGAGAGGTGGGCCCCGTGCAAATCTCATGAAGTTCAACCACACCAAGTGCAAGGTCCCACACCTGGGTCACGGCAATGCCAGGCACAAATACAGGTTGGGCAGAGAATGGATTGAAAGCAGCCCCGAGGAGAAGGACTTGGGGCTGTTGGTGGATGAGACGCTCAACATCAGCTGACAAGGTGTGCTCACAGCCCAGAAAGCCAACCGTATCCTGTGCTGCATCAAAAGCAGTGTGGCCAGCAGGTCATGGGAGGTGATTCTGCCCCTCTACTCCGCTCTGGTGAGTCCACACCTGGAGCTCTGTGTCCAGCTCTGGAGTCCTCAGCACAGGAAGGACATGGACCTGTTGGAACGGGTCCAGTGAAGGGCCACAAAGATGATCAGAGGGATGGAGCACCTCTGCTGTGAAGACAGGCTGAGAGAGCTGGGGTTGTTCAACCTGGAGAAGGGAAGGCTTCAGGGAGAAAGGCTTTATAATGGCCTTTCAGTACCTGAAGGGAGCCTACAGGAGAGCTGGGGAGGGACTCTTTATGAGGGAGTGTAGCAACAAGACAAGGGGTAATGGCTTTAAATTGAAAGATTTATTGAAATATTGATTAGATACCAGAAAGGAATTCTTTGCTGTGAGGGTGGTGAGACACTGGAAGAGGTTGCCCAGAGAAGCTGTGGCTGCCCCATCCCTGGAGGGGTTCAAGGCCAGGCTGGATGGGGCTTGGAGCAACCTGGTCTGGTGGGAGGTGTCCCTGCCCATGACGTTGGAACTTGATGACCTTTAAGTTCCCTTCCAACTCTAACCATTCTATGATCTATATTTTGTTCTGGTGGGTGGCACAGATGCAGTATAAAACTATAATTAGAGTCCATTAATAAATTAAGACTACTCAGAAAAAACTGAGGACAAATCTGGGGGAAGGAATCCAAAACTTTCCAACGCAATTCCAATCTCACATGAAGGGTAAAACAAAATTGCAGAAATGTCATTAAAAGATATAAACTTCTTCTCTTAATTTGCCAATCAGATATCCTCTCTTCCACAAAAAAACCCCCAACAAACCAGCATTAGGGAGCCTGCGGAAAACCCAGGCTACCAGCCAACTGTTTTTAACTGAAACCCTCCAGTTTCCCTTCTGTTTTGCTCATTATTTCACAGGCTATAAATAAGAATTGAATGTGATTAGCTTGGCTTTATATGTATTAGTTGTGGGAAGGTATTTTTTTTGTTTCTATAGGAATCACCCCAGCTTCTGAGGAAGGTGAAGCACTGATGACTCCAAAGGTCCCTCCCAACCTAAATCCTTCCATGATAATTTTATTTCTTGCTCTTTGGTGACCTTTAGGTAGGTGCCAACCTGGTGCAAATTGATGGGGCTCTCCTGATTTGACCAGAACTCCAGTGATATCATGCTTAGAAAGACAAAATTCCCTTTCCTCAATGTCGACACAGTTTCTCTTTCCCTTCAAATCTCCAAAGCCCACTAGTGGAGTGAAACTCCTGCCCCGCTGGAGTTTTGCTACGCATCTTAGGTTTTACACTGTCTCCGAAAGAAATACTTCTCTTTAAATCCTACATGCAAAGGTACCAAACTCCATCAAGGAAGTCAACGGTCAAACTTTCTTTTTGAACCACCAGAACAAACTTTTCTTTAACAGTTGTCAGAAATTTTTGGCAGTTTTAAGTGCCATTTTGGCAGTTTTAATCCATCTGGTCTGGCTGTAATACTGCCCTATCACTCCATGTTTTGCCTGCGGTAATCAAAGCCTGTACTGGAGTGCTTTCCCCTTGCACACAGGTTAAATTTTAAAGGAACTCAGAAATAGGAGCATGTTAGAAAGCCTTGGAGTTTGAATTTGGTCTATAGCAGGGCCACAGAGATCAAAAAATGTGTCTGCTCAAATTCCTGGTCTGGAGATAAATTGCTTGGCAGCATGAAGACCATTCACGTATAACTCCATCTTTAATTTATATTGTATCACGAGGTTCATAAGCTTCAGAAAGAAAGACACTGAAGATTTCGATTCATAACATTTAATCAACCTTTTCTGCCATGTTGGTTCATTATTAATATTTGCTACTATTGCTTCTTCTTCACAGGGGGGCACTGGAGCCGTATACTCAAACAAGCCTTGTATCCCACCTGAAGCCTCCTGCTGCAGATTAACAGCAGTTTAAAGCCCTTCTCTGGAGTCAGGGCTGTGCCCCAACAGCCACATCGTTTCAGGATCTGGGGTATTTTTACCAGCAAATCATACTTTTGAAGGCTGTGAATGACTTAGCAATATAATACATTCCCAGACAGCCAACTTAGCTTGCAGTCAAGGGCATAAGCAACTGATGCTGTTAATTTAAATATTAGTAAAGCGATTAAACCTACCGTTTCGACCATTTTGTTTCAAGGTATTTGCTGACAGCTGAATGGCGCTCCCATGGCCCATGTTCTGGGGAAACTTCAGATCTTCCAGATTCCCATCTGTGCTAAGTCTCGCAACTTCCAGCTCTGTTTGCAAGACAGACCGACACTAAGAAAATATCTCTACCGAAATAATCTTCCACATGATACTTCAAAGCAACAAAATGGTGTTCCAGACCACCTGAGAGCAGAATAATCAACTTACAATGTTTCATGCTAGACTCTGTTTGGGCTCCTATTTCTTTTTAAATCTTTGCCCTGAAGAAGTTTTAGATTTAATTAAAAAAAAAAAAAAAAAGGCAAATAAATTCTACTCTCCGTGGAAGACAAAATACAACCAGTTCTTGTAAACAAGAACCTCAGGATATTAAGGACAATGGTTAAAATGAGAATCTGAAAATGCTAGTTCTTTGCCACTGGCGATTGGTACTTTCTCTAAATGTTATCAGTGCTCAGGATCTGTATTCACAAAAATAGAAAGAAGAGTTGTTCTCATTCTCCATATGCACAGTGGGAGTGCTGGTGATTCCATCATGCTTGTTTTTTAATTAAAATCAACAATCAGCGAAATAAAGACACAAATTTGTATGAAATGAAACACAATTGCATTACGATGAACAATCTCCCCGTGAAGCTGTGCTCTCATTGTTCTAGCGCAGATTTTGCCCTCAAAGCCAGGACTAATAAAGGCAGGTTTTAGGTGCTCATTTTCAATGGGATGTCAAGGGGAGAGAGCTGCCTTATTCCTTTAGGGTCTTTTGGAAAGACTTTTAAGTCCTTCAGACAGAGGGCTAAGGCGTATCTAACAAATTGCTCTCCAGTTAATCTTGGGGCCAAGACCAAAGCCAGATTTCCCAGCCTTTACTCTGGGTATTTATGAGATCTGTCCCTTACGGATATTGTCAGTGTTTTCCCGGACAATGTCTGTCTTCAGCAGGTTGTCAGCCAGCACGAAGGCACTGTCCTCCACAGTGTCCAGGAGCTTGGTGGCCGCCCGCTGCTGTTCGCTGGCGTTCAGGTCCCTCCACGCATTCAGAGCCTGCGGCTGCAGGAGGTTGTTCACTGTCTCCACCATGGCCTGCAAAGGGAGAGGGGTGGAGTGAGAAAGGGCTCTGGAGAACCTCTGGAGCACCCTTGATACCTCTGACATATGCTCAGTCACATCCTCCATGCATATCGATACACAGGGGGAGGACAGCATCTCACAGAATCACAGAATCTTCTAGGTTGGAAGGGACCTTAAAGATCATCTTGTCCAACCGTCAACCTAACTGACAAAAATAGACACCCACACAACAAACAAGGAGCATCATCACTAAACCAGACCTCCCAGCACTACATCAACCCGGCTTTTGAACACCTCCAGGGATGGGGCCTCAACCACCTCCCTGGGCAGCCCATTCCAATGCCTGAGAACCCTTTCAGTGAAAAAATTTTTCCTAATCTCCAGCCTGAACCTCCCCTGGCGCAACTTGAGGCCATTTCCTCTTGTCCTGTTGCCTGTGACTTGAGAAAAGAGACCGGCCCCCACCTCTCTACACCCCTCTACACCCTTGCCCCATTGGGGCAGGCTGCAGTGGAGCTAAGCATCATTTAACACATCATCAGATGGGAGAGGGAGGAAATGTTGATTTTATTCTAAATACAGGCTGGGAAGCTGGGAATAGCGCTTTTCTGCTTCCGTGATCAGCAACTCCAGGCTTGGAGTAACAAGGAATTAGGGATTGGGGGGAGGGTGTGGGGGGGAAATGAGGAAATCGTTAAGGAAACATGCGTGAAAATAGATTTCAAAACCCATCTGTGAAGCGGGTTGCTGCTACCTGCAGCACCAGAAGGCAGGAGTGGGGCTGGGGCACCCATGGAAGGTATTTAATTTAATTTAATTATTTAAGCAAGGGCTTAGGGCTCCTGAGAGCCTTCCCCACCACATAACCTCCAGCAGGCAGGCGTGAAGACGGAGACAGTTGAGTTACACCACTTCACCCAGGGAAGCAGCAGGGGCCCGTAGGGATTTTGTTAAAACATTACATTTCAGATCGCTCCGTTTCAGGAAGGAGCCAGCTAACAACTCCAGCCTCTCCTGCCGTGCACCTTCTGCCCTGGGCTGCCAGGCACAGAGAGGCCCTCCCACGGAGAACTTCCTACAGGTTCATCTGGATGCGCATCCAGGATCACAGGAAACCACGCTGGCCTCAGGACTGCAAAATTACAGCAGTGGAGCTTACCCAGCCCACAGGTTTTGCTCAGTTACTAACCAGAGCTGACTCAACTACCTCCCAGCTAAAGATTTTTAATGAGACCAGCTGCACCAGTTGGTAGAACTCCCTGTGCACAGGAAAAGAGGTGTGTGTGGGGGGAAAAGGTACTTTGATTGTGCTTTCTTCTGCTGGTTAGTGTCTAGCCACCAGGCTGGCCTGCCCCACAAAGAAACACCTCCGCTGCCAGCTAATGCCTACTGCAGAAACCAGCCTTCCCTCTGAGATGCAGTTGCCTCTCTTAGTCTTTTCCTGCACACCAAACGCATTAGGCATCCGACCCACACCTCTGTTACGCAAGGCAAGGACAATCCCATGGGATTTTGACAGGCCGCAAGCCTGAAGGATGCCCCACGGGGTCACTTCCATGGAAATACTTCAGTACGTGCTCCTGACAGTGTTTCCAAACCCTCCTGTACAACACGATAGGTGAAAAGAAGTCATGGCAGGGCCCACTCTTCAGCAGAGCCCTCAGGAGGAGCGTTACGATGGCAACAGAGTGTGTGGGGCATCCTGACTCACTCCCCAGCCACGGGCAGATACCAGCGTGCAACGGGAGAATATAATCACATCAAATTAGACTTTTACTGTATTGCTATCTGCAGGTGACCTTAAAAAAAATATAATCACATCAAACTAGACTTTTACTTTATTGCTATCTGCAGGTGACCTTAAAAAAAAACCAAAACCAACTTCAATTACAACAAGGTTCAAGGAGAAGCAAAGACAGATAGACCTGCCACTCCTGGTGCTTTTAATCCCAGCAAAGACATTTCACGTTCCAAGAAATGTCGCCGTGTACATCTTAGTCCTAAATGTCCTTGAGGTTCGAAGGTTTCTCATACCACCATGGTTCCTACTGGAAGACTGAGCAACAGTCGGGCTCCTCGGACAGTACAAAGCTCCTGCTCGCCAACCTACATTTATTAATGATCATTTAACTAATTTCTTCTTGTGCCAAACCTCTCTTGTACCTTAAAACAGATCTTCCCCCTCCCTGGCAGCTACTGCCCTGCTCCCCTGATTAATAGACAACATTTCTCCTGAACCTCACAGCTTGGTTTCCCAAAGTATGGAGTAACCCATGATTCAACCAATGAAGCAAACCAAAATGGTTGAAAATCTCATCCTCTAAAAAGTAATTTTGCTGTCAAGCCTTTATAATCCAGGAGTGGAATCCTTTTCTTATTTGCTGCTAAGTGGAACTCGTTAACCATAGATCAATTTCCTATAGCTGATTATTAAACTGATTTTCCTAAATTGTCTAAAAATCATCTTAGGACATTAAATATGTGCAGACAAAAAGCTGGTTAACTTTAGTAGCCAAGAAGAAATACTAAAAATCCATAGCATTTTAAGTGGGGGGTATTTTTGGTGTTTGATAAGCTGGAAGTCTGATCTCTAGCTCTTAATAACGCGTGTGCACGCATGCACGCAAAGTTTGAGAGTGAACACCCATAAGGCCTAACGTGCTGCCTCCTGCACAATGTGTAGGCCCCAACCAATGGACGTGGTGCTGATGAGCATCCATCCTCATGAGGTGACCAACCTGAAACCGGCCACCACGCATCACTTTGGATCTGGAGCCTAACACCAAAGCTCCAGAAAGACTTCCAAGGACTTTGGGTCATGCCCTGAGCCCATATTTGAACAAAGCTGGTAGACTGTCTTCGATGGTGTTACATCCAAGATGAATTTAGTCCATCGCTTTCCTCGGCGGGTCATTCTCCTCACCTGTCTCAGTGCATTAATCAAGTGTTCCCAGCATTATATTTATGAGTGCAGCACTTCATTATGGCTGAGTGCTGCGGGCTGAAGCCAAGAAGATGAGGTGCTAATGAAATGTTTGAATTTTGGACAGGGGCTGAGGAAGGCATTTAAATGAAACAAAACAACTGTTAAAGCAACAGTGTCTCTTGAGACAGAGACACCAACTGGGAGAAGTTGGGCAGGGGAGCGGGAACTGTGGAAAGGCAAGCACAAGGGACAAGAATCGGCCTGTGTCTTTGCTTTTAAGCTGAGCTGTCGTGGTTTAGGTGGGTTTGGCACTTGCTCCAATGACCCTGTGGTCAGATGAAGCTCCAGCATAGAAAAACCAGCAGCGTCAAGCTCCTGGAAAAGCCTCTCAGTGACCAGCAGAAGGAGGCTTAGCCCAGATGGAGGACCTTTGAAGGGAAGAAGGCATGAGACAGGTGTGCTTGGGAGCTGATGGTGTGATGGGTTTTATCTGAGATCCCTGGTGATCCTGATAACGATGGGAAATTTCAGAGGGAGCTAGGAAAGTTCTGAACTAGTTTCATCCCACCTCACTTCAAGAATTTAACATGCAGCCAAAGTCAGGACCCCAGATGCTCTCTAGTCTCTCTCCCCACAGAAAGCAGAAGGAACTATAGCAAGCATTATCCTCATTCAGGTACCCAAAGTCACAGAAGATCAGTCCTATTCCTGAAGAACCCAACACCTATTAAAGGATGCTGCATGTCTACCTCCTCGAAGACCCTGCCCTTGCTTCCCAAGCTAAAGCAGTTCCTCTCTCTGCTGTGGTTTTCTTCTCTTCCCCTGCCTGATCCCTCTTCCAAATGCTGCTCAACTGGGTGAACAACTTCCAAAGAACCCCTGCAAGCCTCATGCAAAATAAAAATGTGGACCTTTCGTGTCTCCAGCAGTGGCTACCATTGGATATCGAGAGAAGAGCAAGAACATACCAGGCATAAAAGACAAATCTCATGATGGTGATCCCTTTCATTACGTGGTTATACAGCACCACACACAGAATGTACACTCAATGTAAATAAATGTTAATAAATTGCAGAGCGAGATTTTTTTTTTCCCAAATAAGGGAATATGCTCATGGTTTCTTGATTTTGTCTTGAGGTTACAAAACAGAAACAAAATGTAAACCTTCTTTCTGAGACACTTACAAATTGGTATTAAAAGAGGTACCATCGAAAGGCAACTAATTAGGAGTCTTACAGTAATTATACATTACTAAAAGGCCAAACGTACATATCCCATTGATGTCCTTTGTGACAGCTGCTTCGCTTGGTAAAACTGAATTTTTCTTGTTCATTTATTTTTATCTTCTCCACCTCTAGAAATGTCTGGTGAGAATATCTGGCTACATGACACAGAGTTTAAACCTAGGAGGGGAGTATATATCCCATGGTACCACATCCATTTATTTATCTCTCACCCTACCAGCATCCAAGGCACTGCTCTTTGACAAAAGCAGATTCTGTAATGTAAAATCTGTCTTTAATTGGGATTCAAATTCAACAGTGGAAATCACTAAGAGATGTTCAACGTACCAACGTACCATTGCCAAATCTGGGACCAGACTGCATTGTGCTATGGTGCTTAAGTGCAGCAACCCCAACCTTAGAAAGCCAGCAGCTCTCCTAGAGTTAGGACCTCTCTAAACCTTTACTGTTCATTTTGGCCTCTCGTCGAGCAGCTGATGGAAGAACAAAAACCCCAACAAACTTACAACTGGAGAAGACACTGCTTCATGGCAGTGAACACCAGCAGACCCTACAGGTAATACTGGTTGAATCTTCTGCTGAGTAGTCTTCAAATATGCAGTCTGTGTTCCCTTACAAAGAAGCATCTCCTTAAGATGAGACTGAACACACTGTATGGAATCTACATCAAGGTCTTCCCTCTGAGAGCAGCTTTGGGAAAATGGGGAGAGTGGCACGCGGCATTAACGCATCACCTTTGCGATGACATCTCTAATTAAAGTATCACAATTTTTTTAACTTTTAAAGCCCTCTTTCATACTGCTAACACACTTGTCTTCCTTGATCTCATAGGAATATTTCACACAATGCACTTCCAAAAATTAGGATAGAAGGAGCTACAGCCACAAGGCTGTGCTTTGCATCGCTAGACTAAAATCACAGCTGGTTGGTTTTGGTCCTGCTGGAGGTCTCCAGGTACTGCTCCACAACAAGTGCACCATTATCTTTATCTGAAGCATGCAAAAACATTACCAGCCCACTTTTTAATAGCAGCTTGAGGTTTCACGGCAGATCAGCAGAGAAAAAAAAAAAAAAAAAAGGACAAAACCCCTTTCAGGTCAACAGTGCACAGTGAAAATGAAAAATCTGTCAGACAGCAGATGCACTGAATTGTGGGTATGGGTCAGTGATCACATTGTGCTCTTTTTTCTTTTTGCCCACTGGAAAGTGGTGGTTCTTTAAAAAAGCTTACCTGCTTCCTTGCTCAAGAACACCTGATTTTGCTCTGTATTCATATGAAACACTCAGTGCTCAAACAAAACCTTTTCTTAAGCTATCGGTATTTGCAAGCCTCCAAAGCAATTAATGCCATTGATGACACCTTCTGCTGGAAGTTGTGCAATTCTTGCCTCTGGCCAGAAAAAGCACCAGTACAAGAGAAGCTCCCTTTAACTCTGCATGTACCTTGGTGCAGCCAGAATGGGCCCTTTGGAGAAGAGGACCAGCATGAAAATGTGGATTTGGGCATGCCAGGAGCTGCTTCTGGCAAGGTTATTGCATGGAAAGGGACCAGCTTGGGAAGTGATGGGTCTTTCTAGAATGGCAAACCACTGGCACCATGATCGCACCACACAGGGGTCACCAAACTGGACCAGTCATCCCCTCTGTGCGACTTCAAGGCAAAAATAGATGAACATTTCATTTCTTCAGCTTCATAAACACGGAAGATGTCATTTTCGCTAAATTATGGCATTAAATCCTACTTCTTAGCTAAGAAGTGCCTTCAAACCTTTCTGACAAGGCTCTTCGCCCTCGGATGGTTTTTCACCTTGTCCTTTGTTCTTTTAATTCCAAATCAAAATTTGTCTCTGGTCAATAAGTAAGCACACTGGAGGCAGCTTCTCACGGGAAAGCCCAGCCACCATCTAAGGCTTTTTACAAAGCAATAAGGTCATTAGAAACCAATTACAATATTCAGTAAAATGGACAAACACATATTTAGATTGAAACCAGCTGAACTTCAATGAGTACTTAAAAAGAAATAAATCATTAGAATATGTACTGCTATCCTCCGTTTCTGCCTTCAAAACTAAGCACTGGAGTGGTGATTGGGCAACTGGTGGTACCAGTTTTGGTGAACTGAGTCAAAACCTACTACTCCTGGGAAAGGCAAGAGGAGACCCTCCCCCGACCTTGCAGAGGAATTTCTAAAATTGCTCTCTGGAATTTTAGGGATCTATGGATTGAGATCAAAGGCTCTCAAGGAAGAGCACGGAACCTTCTCTTTTCAACTCTAATGCAAATATTTATGCTCTGGCTACAGGCACTGACTAAGAAATGGCCTGAATGTCAGCGGCGCTGAGAACTCACTGCAGTGAGAAGAAAGGCACTGACCTTTATTAAAATTAGGCCATCTACAAAACGCTTAACCATGGAATTAATGGTCTTGCACCAGGCATGCAAAGTTTGCAGTCTTGGCCTTGAACTACCAATAATCTCCTAATGGGAGCACCCGATAAATAGGAGATCTGAGAAATAGAACAAGGTTACAAATTACAGGTTATGGTTTTGCTTTGCTTAGTGTATGAGGAAGAGTATTTTAAGGTCAGAAGGCATCTGTAGGACCGAAATAAAAAGGAATTGATTGGGAAGAAGGAAATAATATATGATCTGTTTCGTCTAATGAGATCTTCCCTGCAGAGTAAGCTGAGAACTGCATTTATGAATCATCTGTATTTGCTGCCCTACTGTTCGGGATTGGAGACTACACAAGCGACCGCTCCAGCAATCACGCTGGGGAAGGGAGCAAAGCTGCAGCAAGAAAGGAAAACGGCTTGCAAACAAGAAATGCCTCTTTGATAGAACATCCACAGCCTTTAAGGGAACTCTGAGGGAGTCCACGAATCACAGAATCACAGAATCTTCTAGGTTGGAAGGGACCTTAAAGATCATCTTGTCCAACCGTCAACCTAACTGACAAAAATAGACACCCACACAACAAACAAGGAGCAGACTCATCCCTTTCTCCAACGGTCCAAATCAAAGGGCCATCTCCCACTGACTTCTATGGCAATCTATACTGAGGCTTTTAACCAGTGCCACCAGATTCCAGGACTGATTCAGCCTAAAGCAGAGACACTAGATGTTTTTCTCAGCTTTGCTGTGTCACACATGGGCACACAGCCGTAAGTGTAGCTCAGTTGTAAGGAGAGGAATACGTGGTCACCTTCCATTTTAACATCGATGTGAAGAACTTTGGGGTCTGGTGACAAACCAAAGGCTGCCACTTTGACCCCCCCATCCTCCTAACAATGGCTTCACCAAGGTAGAAACACGCAGGGTGGGGATTTCTAGTTTCGCTCTTGCTGACATAAATCATAGAATCATAGAATCATAGAATGGTCCAGGCCGGAAGGGACCTCCAAGGGTCATCTAGTCCGACCTCCCCGCAGTCAGCAGGGACACCCCCAACTAGACCAGGTTGCCCAGGGCCTCGTCGAGCCTCTCCTTGAATATCTCCAGGGATGGGGCCTCAACCACCTCCCTGGGCAACCTGTTCCAGTGCTCCACCACCCTCCCAGTGAAGAACCCTCTCCTCATCTCCAGTCTAAATCTGTTCCCCTCCAGCTTGAAGCCATTGCCCCTCGTCCTGTCACTGCAGGCCTTTCTAAACAGGCTCTCCCTGGCCTTCCTGTAGGCCCCTTCAGGTACTGGAAGGCCGCTATTAGGTCTCCCCGGAGCCTCCTCTTCTCCAGGCTGAACAACCCCAGCTCCCTCAGCCTGTCCTTGTAGCAGAGGTGCTCCATCCCCCTGATCATCCTTGTGGCCCTCCTCTGGACCCTCTCCATCAGGTCCATGTCCTTCTTATATTGAGGGCTCCAGACCTGCACACAATACTCCAGGTGAGGTCTCACCAGAGCAGAGTAAAGTGGCAGAATCCCCTCTCTGGACCTGCTGGCAACGCATCTCTTGATGCAGCCCAGGATGGGATTGGCCTTCTGGGCTGGAAGTGCCCACTGCCTGCTCATGTCCAGCTTCTCCTCCACCAGCACCCCCAAGTCCCTTTCCTCAGGGCTGCTTTCCAATCCCTCACCCCCCAGTTTGTATTGGTGGCGAGGATTGTTCCGGCCCAGCAATCAAGGGCAGGTTTCTCAAGCTGCGAAGTGCATTAAGTTCATAGAGTTTTAACAAAGGGCTACCAAACCACAGAACCACCCCCCTCCATGAATCCCACTTCTTTCAGATGGCCTTTTAATTACGTTAAATGAAAGTTGGGGGCGCTTTGATGCCAATGGGCAAACATCTCTTGAAAAAGCTGCGAAAAGTACTCCCCGTAGCTATAGTTAATGCCCAGCACTGTATGCACACTGCTAGCCAATTTATTCCAGCCAGTTTAACAGCCATACCTTGCCTGACAGGCCCTGCAGAACAGCACCAGGAGCTGAGCAATGCGCAAATCATTAGAGGACTCTGAAAGTTGTTTGACACGCACTGCAGAGCTCTTTGTCATCCAGCCAATTAAGTGACCAAACAAGGCACTCTAAAATCCTCATTAATTTGCCCCTTTCTATATCAATGGAGGTTAGAGTCTTTCTTGTCATAGGCACAACAAGAACACAAATAAAGGCAGCATAATTCAATTTACGCTCCCTCTCAGAGCTGCAACTTTCTCCCGTTTAGCCTTCACAGAAGTTGGGACCAGCCATGCAAGCCGGAAAGAAGTGGGACAAACAGAATTAATCCACTTTAAATAATACTGGCTCAGTCCCAGGCGCACCTTTTATCTGCTGAGAGCTACTAGGTTAGTGAAGGAAAAAAAAAAGTCTCATCTACTCAGCTCTGAACTTAATGCCTTGAATCCTCTGAGGAAAGCTTTGCAGTTTTTTTTGCTTAGTACAGCAATTCAAACAGCCCACGGTGCAAGTGTGAAGCATTCAGAAAACTTCCAGGAGAACCAGGAGGACAACCCGGGCTGCAACCTGGATCTGCCCCTGTCTGCTACCTGGATCCTGCACTGGCTCTTCGGTGCAGGGAAATCCATTGGCCTCAGGATGCCCCAAAGAGAGCTCCAGCCCACGAATCGAGGGAAGCAAAGAGGTGAGCTCAGATTTTGCAATCAGATACACCTATGTGACAAAAACTCTACATGCCCAGACATGGTATGAACCTCTATTGAAGCTCCTGTTTCCAGCAACTAAATCTTACAGCAAAATTCTCTAATTTTTTTTTGCCCATGTTTAAGTTTTCCATGTTGATATGGTCCTGCTTAGTGCAATATCCGAGAACTGAGGCCTTTTTTTTCAATTTATTATCCCATCTCTGTTTCCAGAGGCCAAGAGAATTGTACCCATGGCATTTTAAGTTGGGGATCTGATACACAGTGAGCACGTGCCACTTGCTGAAGGGCATGGAAGAGATCTGTGACACCAAACCCAGTTTCATAGCCCCCAGAAGACAAACATTTTGTGTTGTCTACAACTATGGTGCTTCAGTTTCAGGAGAAACACGTTTGGAAAATGAACAAATATCAATCCTGAAAAAAATTACCTAAAATTCATACCCGCTTACGTCACACACCAGTCACCAAACAAAGCTATGCTAATCAAATGCGTCACCCCTTGTGACTCATTCTTCCACACGATGACTTTCCCATCCCTTTCCCAAAAATAGAATGCAAGAATAGTGCACTGCAGAAAGGTGGGCAGGAAAGATGTAGATCTCTGCTCTCCAGAAAGCCACACGTCAGGTCCAGGATCTCCTGAGCTAATGGAGCACCTCTCTGAGGCCACACTCTCCATCCATCTTGGGTATTTACCTTCATCAGCTCAGCCTAAATTGACTCATTAGCACAGATTACAGCCCACGTGGCAGTTCCTTAAGTTTCACCGTGATTGAAAAATCTCCCAGCAATTGTCCAGTCATTATATTAACATGTATTTATCATGCCACCCGTTGGGTTGGTTCTTGTTGGATTTTTGAGACAAAAAAAAGATCTTTTACCACACTTGCAGCTAAAGGAGCAGCATTTGTAACCTCTATCTCCAGTAAATAAAATCCCTGAGCTTTTAACTCAAATACCTAGCAAGATGAGATGATAATCTGATGATAATCCCAGTCTCATATTTTAGTAACTTGCAAAATTTCCAGATCTGTTTTACGTATTTATTTATATTCATTTATTTTGGATTCAAGAGGAATTTACACCCCAATCGCTACAGGGGCTGTCATGACTACTTAATTTTGCCAGCCCAAAGAAGACAGTAAGACTGCTTCTAGCAATTATTGTCTTCTCAAGTCACGCTCTTCCTCCCCAAAATCCACCTTTTCTCAATGGCGCTTTTGATGCACAATTGCTGGACGTTTCTCACACAAACTTTGTACCCTACTTTCCTTTTTCTAGGGTGTACAGGACTGCAGGCACACTGCCAGCCCCGTGAGCCATGGATGCTCTTCACAATAGTGGCATCAGCACAAGGAGATCATGTCAGCAAAGTTGAAAACTCTATTTCTCTGCCACCAGTGGCATATTTCCCAGTGACTTCACCAAGTTCCAGGATTTCACCATTTAACGTTTGGTGAAAAATTTCTGCTAAATTGCCTTAGCCAGCCCAGACATTTCACTGCCTGGTAAAGGATAAGTGGCCTGTAACAGGAATATTTGCAGTCACATTTAATTGTTATTACAAACTCTTCCTCACAAGATTTTTTGATGACTTTAGCTACATGATTTTCCAAATGGAAACATGCTGTATGAAAATATGTCCAGATACATTACTTCACCTCCATATAATACAAGGCAGAGCTGGAAAGGTTCAATTAGGCCATCTAATTCATTCTTCAAGCCCTCCATTATAGGACTGTCCTCTCCAATATATTTACCAGCTTTGTCCGTATTTATACTAAACAGCTCAGGCAATGGCCTTTCATCACTTTTTTGTTTATCAAAGAGGTAGACACATGATTAATGTTTAAACACAAAAGTAGCCTTTCTAAGTGAAAGGAAAGAAGTCCTTGAAATTAAGGGTAAGCTGAAGTTTGTGGGGCATATTCAGGCCTTATTCTGTGAATGCCAAGATTTCTGTAGATGATATTAAAATTACTATTCACTGTGTTTGAAAGAAGACAAAAAAGAGCAGGAGCGTGCGCCTGCTCTGTGGAGTGGTACCCAAGGTCCCCAAGAGGATTATGTAGTCTGTGGTCAAACCAGTCTCACCAGTGGTACCAGTAGACAAAACAGCTAGCTTGGGAGTGGGTGTTGCAACGTAAACGTTCCTAAATTCCTTCACGTGCTAGTTACTTTCTCTGGGATCTTAAGAGAATTCACACCAGACAAGGGATGTGTAACTCCGTAACTCATCTTTATCCATTGATATGGATATCTTTATCCATTGATATGGAAGGGAAAAGGTGACTTCTTCTCGTTACCACATCCAAAGGGAGGACAGACAGTCTACCAGCACAGAGGGGTACTGTTATATTTTTAATGTCCTAGAAAGCTAAAACACCTAATCCCACACGCTGAAAGAAACATGTGCTCACAAACTGAAGTCAATAACAAGATGAATTTCACAGGAAAATTCAGGTATAAACAGCCCCCTCCAGAAACATGGGGTTCATTTTTCCACCTCTGCATGTTATACATACACATATAAATAATGACCAACCACCCAGAAGTACAACATCCATGTTCATAAGCACAGGACAGAACTTAGAAGGTAAAACGTTCACATTTCCTAAAGGAGCATTAATTCACCCACAGTATACAAACAAGTTTATATAAAAGTCACTGGAGCAAATCCTATAAGGCAAGGTGACAGGATAAATAACGTAACCCAAGGCCTCACTGCTGAAAAGCCTGCAAGCAGGTCTTTCCAAAATGCTGGGCCTTGACTTTGCTCACATAAAACACAACGTAAGCCTAGAGAAGTCGGGACGTAGCTGTGTGAACTTTATGGGACACGATGTTCCTGATCTTATATTTAGTTTGCAGCACTCTCCTCCTCCCCCTACATTCCTCTGCGAGGACACTCTGCATTTCATTACCATCTTACCTCCTCCCTCATGCCGAGCGTTGCCATTTCAAACTGTTTCTAAATTTGCAAGTGTAATAGGGGAAGAAAGAAAACTAAGGAAATGCAGGTGGCAATTACATGAGTGACATGTCATCAGCAAAACCCAGCTGGTCTGGAGACGCCTCCGTGAGCAGGAGTTTTGCATTTTTTACTTATCCCACTTATTCCGATGGCCGGAGGAGTCTTGTCAGATTTCTCCGTGGATTTTTCCCCACTTTCTGGTTCAGAGGTTTTGCCCCAAATTCTTGTCAAGTCTGAGACCAACAGGGGGCAGGTGGGGGGAGATGAAGAAAGAAATTATTATCCTGTAACCTTAACCTTAGTACTTGCTGCCACAAATATAGCAATCATCAGATTATTCACAGAGACAAGACCCACTTCACAATCATTCAGTCAAACAACTGGACACGTGTATTAAAAACACAAGAAATACCTGGACATAGGCCCTGCAAGAGCGCTCCCTTTTCTGAAGCTGAGTCCATAAAGACAGCAGATTAAAGACGGAATAGAAAAAACAAGTTAGTGACAGAACAAAGGAAAAAAATTGAAGAAAATGCCTATGAAAAAAACCTCATTTCTCTCTTATATAGCTCCTGAAAACCAACCAAAACAGAGGAAGCATGCGAGTTAGGCAGCAGTGGAAGGCTGGAAGGACTGGCTCCAAAAATATGGGTTAGTCCTTTCTCGGTGAAGTAAAGCACAGACTGGCAACTTTGCAAGAGCAGCTGTTAGATGGTAGGAGACACTGAAGTCAAGTAGAGATGCTCAAGAGATGATGTTTTCCTTACAGCTTGGAGATCACACAGGATATTTCCACGTCAAACAAGGCTGGAAAGGATGGGGCTGATGGTTATTTACGTAAGAGGAGCACAGGCTCTGCAGTCAGATGGTGCTGATGGCACAGCGAGGTATAACCAAGCTTTGGATGAGCAGAACCAATTCCAGGGAGCAAGATGTATGCAGGATGGCATCCTGAACCCTGGTGGACCTGTGCAGAACCATCCTGATACACCTGCTCAGATCTCTGGCCCAAGCCCAAACCTAGAGTGCTCCAGCTTCGCTGCTGTGAGTTTTTTGCTTGAAGGTAGCTCAGCCCAGTGTTATCACACCTTGCCCTGAAGGAAGGAGTGTTGCCCAGGGCTTCTGAGGGCGTAAAGGGCACTGAAGAGGACGTAACAATGAAAAGGGAATCCGTCGTAATATTCCCAGTCGAGGCCATTTCCTCCCCTTTTTGGATTAAACTGCTTCTCCAATAGTGCATTTTCCAGTCCCCTCTTACCAAGTTGTGCTTTCCTTTGTAATTCCTGAGACTATATATATTCATAAATACATATATATATATATATATTCAGCTTTAGATGCTGAATAGCTTTTCCAAAAAAGAATCTCATCTATTCCATGGAGTCCACCTTTAGGACTGTACTTTGCTCTGGGCTTGCATGCCTCCCGCCTCCTCTCGTGACACTTCAGCGTGTCCCCAAAATTCAAACGGGCACTGATTTACCTCCCTGGGACTCCTGAGAGCCTCTGCCTCGCCTGCCTGCCTTCCTGCTGATGTGCCTGGGTTGGAAATGGCACATCAAGAAGAGATTTGGGGGGAACTCGGGCTCTCAGCTCACAGCAGCGCAATCCCATTAGCACAGCTCAGAGCCAAAAATTCGGCCCCCCCCCCCAAGAGTTTTCGAGGCTCTGAAATAAACAAAATACACCCAGGTATCATGCAATGCCTAATTTCCATTTCTAATTCACCAATTTGTAACAGTAGAAATCTTCCTCTGGGTAAACTTGGCCAGTAGGAAGACTTTGCAGAAACAAACGGAGATCAAAGGAAGCCTGGCTGAAAATTACAGAGCTATCCACTCGGGGGTCTTACCAGTCTGCAATAGAACAATTATTACCTTAATTAAGCCTGATCCAGTGGAAAGCATAAAGCTTTTAGTGACAGGAAAGTGGCTTCTGAAAGATGATGGCTGTTAAAAATTCTGATTGTGCCGGTTTATTTCAATCCATTGTACATCAGCTTGTAAAAAACTCAGTACAAAAACGGCACAGGTAATTACTTGCAGATCCCCTTAAAGTTTCCTTTAGTGATTAAAAAGAATATTTAATGGCTAGTGCTTACTTTATTTCTTCTTTCTGACTAAACAGCACTGATAAAAAAAAAACAACTCCTTGCAAATGACTTTTTTCCCTTTTTTTTTTGTTTTGACATACTCTTGATCAGCGAAGGGGAAAATGGAGCAGTAACCGCTGCCTTTTGTTTGCCCAATACTACTTCCAAAGTTGAATTCATGCATTCTCAAATGAACACAAGAGCAGTTGCTCTTCTAAAGAATTAAGTGGGGAATGAGAGCAAGTAAATTACCCAGCCTGTCATCTGGATCACTGACTCGCATCGCTGTTTTGCAGGACTCCACGCCGTCCAGAATTTTAATGCGGAGGCGCAATTGATTTGTATGAGCTGCTTGTGCAAAGCTGATAACGGGGCTGGGGGGGGGAAAAAAAGGGGGGTGGAAACCTGCAAAGGGGACCCCAGGATTGACAGCCCAACCGAGGAGCTCTGCCTTGCCCAGTCTTCCCCCTGCCTTGGGGGGAAGTGACAAAAGGACCCCCTGACACAACCCCGTTTCACGGAATCAAAACACATTATCGGGAGGTGGGATGCAAAAAAGATGGAAAATATGTGCTTGCAAAGCTGAAATGACAAAATGTTGGGTGTGGCTCGGCCGTATTCAAAAGAGCAAGCAGACTGCAACCATGAAACCCATTAGTATGTGACATTAATTGCTGGTTTTACCTGATATTGTCAGACATCACCATCATTTCAAACAAAGAACCATGGTATGATTATAACAAAGAATGTTATGCCGATGTAACAGTTAATACAATTATTACCTACGTTGTTATGATATAGCTGGAAGCAACACTAATTAAAAGCATCAAGATAACCTAATTCACAGCACATGCAAAGGACATGAGATGCAGGACCTCGATTCCCGTGGGGCTGTAATATTAAACAATCCAGAAGCTCTTTGCATTTATAACAGCGTAAGTCTACAATAATAACTTACAAGAAAAAAAGACAATTTGCTTCTACAAAAAGTACTTCTCTTCAGAAATCATGCAAGAAATTCCAGGCTTAGCTCTGATCATTTACTCCCTGTATAACCTCGGGACCAAGTTCTATTCTCACTTAGATGGATGCCAGGGCTGTCAGAGCCAGCTATGCAGCTGAGAATGAAATTCTGTGCCTTATTTTAACGAGGTGGCCAATATGACCATGTGCTCGTAGCCACAGGGTTCAGCTGTGGTTTGTTCTGATGACCAGGCCCAGAGAATTAACCATCTGAATCCTCCATCTGAATCCTAGATAAAGCCTTTAAAATGTGTTTACGTGAGACCGAGTGATGAAGAGGGCCTTGGGCCGAGAAAACTCTCAACTTAAAATTTATTCTTACAGACTTCACAGCCTGTATTTCCTCCCACAACTGGCAACTTCTAGCAGCTTTAGTATGTAGCAATTCCACTTAATTCTGGAAGTGACAAAAGGACTAATAATTCTTCTCAAACAGGGGGCACAGAAACCACACCATCACCATGCAGTAAGGTGCTTCTGGCTGAAGTCATGGATCATCACTAAAAAGGTCCTCTAACACTAAGCCATCCTGAAGACCTTAAATGTAAATACGATGGTATCTTCTGTGTCTTTGGTAAATGTATCTCCAGTGTAAATAAATGTTTCTCTCTGCTTTTATTTAGTTATATTAATGCATAAAAGTGTTCATTTGACCTTCACATCAGCATCTTGTAATGTTAAAAGATGAAAAAAAACCCAAAAAACTAGACTCTCTCTGTCTCTTGGGGCCTTTAAATATTTGTATTTTCTGGATCATATTACATGGCATTTCACAGACAGATTCAGCACTGGAAAAGCTGGGCAAAATTCTGGTCTCATTCATGGTGGCACATGTCCAAATTAATTGCCGTGGCATCACTTGAGTTATCCTCACACTGAGCTACGAGACCTGGAACCACAACGAAGCACCTGGAGTTCATACGTCTACACACCTAAGGGTATCCATTTCCCAGCACCAATCCTACACTTTGGCATTTACAACTGTTTTCATTTCTCAGCAGAATAAAATACACTGTAAACGAAAAAAACTGCCAGGTACTCCTGTCTACTGTGAAAGAATCACTACCCTAAAATGGCAGTCATTCGGAAACACGTTTCTGTGTTTGTGCTCTCTCCAGGGAGAGCCAAACCCTTCTTCAGCCTCCTCTCCCTTCCCCAGACCCTTTGTTTTTACCTTATTTAAGCTGCGTGCAGCGCTATCCTTCCCACCCGGAGTCAGGTTCCGGAGCTGCACGTCGAGCAGGTTGACCAGCTGGACCATGGCGGACACGGAGTAGGTGATGTCACCCGCGTACAAGTGGTTTTTTGTGTGCTCCGCGAGCTCCCGGGCAATGTTGGCAGCCATCTCCCCCGACTTCATCTGCAATCGAGAGAGCAAGAGGGAAAGGCTCTTACTATGATATGATGTTACTCCAGAAGAAGAGGAGAGAAGAGGAGGAGAAGAAAGGAGAGGAGGAGAAGAAAGGAGAGAAAGAGAAGAAGCTCCCAAGAAGGAATCATAGAATCATAGAATCATAGAATCATTGAGGTTGGAAGAGACCCTTGGGATCATCGAGTCCAACCATCTACCCTACTCTACAAAGTCCTCCCCTACACCATGTCCCTCAGTACCCCATCTAAACGGCCCTTAAACACATCCAGGGACGGTGACTCCACCCCCTCCCTGGGCAGCCTGTTCCAATGCCCGACCACTCTTTCTGTGAAAAATTCCTTCCTAATGTTCAATCTAAACCTTGGAAGGGACCACTATAGACGAGGGTCTTCACGTGCAGTGTTTGAGTATGGTTTAAAGGCAAGTGGGTTTTCCAGCTACAGTCCCCATGTGGGCTTCAACACAGCAATTTCTGACCTTCTCACAGGGCACAGCAGGAATTGAGGGGCAGCTGCTTCTTTGCACTGCAGCAGATGTAACCAAAGATCATAGAATCATCTAGCTTGGAAGGGACCTTCAAGATCATCTAGTCCAACCACCAACCTAACTCTGATTATAAAAAAGAAAAAAACACCAAAAGAAAACCATACAAAAGAACCCCCCCATCACTAAATCATGTCTCTAAGCACCATGTCAACCCATCTTTTGAACACCTCCAGGGATGGTGCCTCAACCACTTCCCTGGGCAGCCCATTCCAAGGCTTAATAACCCTTTCAGTGTCAAAATTTTTCCTAATCTCCAATATGAACCTCCCCTGGTGCAACATGAGGCCATTTCCACTGGTCCCATCGCCTGTGACTTGGGAGAAGAGACCGACCCCCCCTGGCTACACCCTCCTTTCAGGGAGTTGGAGAGAGCGAGAAGGTCTCCCCTCAGCCTCCTTTTTTCCAGGCTGAGCACCCCCAGATCCCTCTCCTCATAAGGCTTACTCTCCAGATGGCATGGCTTTCCATGGGCTTCAGTCAGCTTGTCCCATTGCCTTATCTATGCCACTTGGGAAAAAACAAACCATGTAGATAGTCTCTCATGTCAAAAAAGAGCAGTTTCTGATGCCAGAAGATTATCTGATAGGAAAGAGATTATTTTTGTTACAAGTCCTGCACAAAAAAGTTCCTTGTAAAAGGAACAAAAATAGATGACATAACTCAGATGAGTAAGAGAAAAAAGTTCACAATTACCGTCATGTGGATTTAATAATCAGGTGCTAATTTACCACTTACCATTTGCACCCAGGCGATGTGCTCCTTACCACACTAGCTACCTCTACATCTGCAGTAGTAGCTAGTTTACTCTCCGTAATGAGAGTAAAACTGAGAGTAAATTGCAAAGTTTACCTCTGTAATGAGGCTGGTGATTCTCAGCACATAAAAGCATAATAACTCAGGAGCAAAAGCTTAAAGTTTGAAGCAGAGGCCTGCTGGAAGGGGAAACCAAGTGGGCTGTTTGGCTGTATCTTCTATTAAAAGACTTTTATTGTCTAGTTAAGTCATAAAAGTCACGAATCACCAGCAGTGAAATTCCCTGTGTAATTATTTGGGAAGCTCTCTTTCCCCCTGGGGCTTTTCCTCCTTTCTTGCTCTGTTTTGTTTTCCCTACCTGGTGCCCTTTTCCTCTTCTCTGCCATGGAGATTGGGGCACAGGGCAGCTGGTCCCATCTCCTGCTTATGAGCAGCCCACTACAAAAATGCTATTGCAGGTCTTTTTTTTTGTTATAGACCACTCTGTGATCTGGAATGTGGATCTATGGGGAATATGCCAGGGTCAAGGAGAGATTACACAGGATGACATTTAAATGAAGGTCCCACTTCTCTGTTGGGCACCATGACCAACTCTGCTGAGTTCTTCATGTGAAACTTCCCATTGTCTTATCTTCCAACAGTTGGAAATCAGATTATTTCTATTGTTCCCTCAATTTCTGGTGCTCATTATAAAAGTGAGATTCTAGGGAAAGAGTCCAGGCTGAGCTTCTACCTCTCTGTAAATCAATTAGCTGCGTTATAAATTAATAACTTCCATCAGTTTGACAGCAACAGCCCATCTGATTTAATGAAATCTAACTGAAGATGCGCAACTTCAGAGAATTAAAGCATATGACGATATAGATAAGATAAATAAAGGAGATAATGTGTTGTTCTTCCCATTAGAGCAATGATAACATATATTCAAAACCTGAATTATTTCTTCTTTGTTACAAACCAGGCGAATGCCATAGAAACCTGATCCTATTCTTAGAGCCGCCTGCTCTCCTGAGCAGCTGAAGAAATCCACACATCAGCACAGAGGCTGAATTTTGACCTCTTTTGTTGGCACCCAGAACTTTAAAGAATGACTGCATCAAATCCCTTTACATAAAGAAATCAAATTTCAACATTTTCCTGCCGTTCACTGCCGGAGCTTGGCATGTATCATGACACCCAGTGTTTCTGTAAGCCTCGCAGAAACCTGTAGGAATGCAAAACTTTTTTTTTACGGATACGTTAGAAAAAACAACTTGCTACCCAAGATTTGAAGAGTACATTTTTCTCTTGGACCACGCACCTATCCAAACCAGCCTGCTCAGAGCAAACTGCTCAGCTGCTACAAAGGCAAACCCAAGAGTCCTCTTTTCCTGCAATGAGCCTCTGGTTATATCTGTCTGCAGGCTCTTCCTACCTGTCTGCAAAAGCCGTGCAGGGTGGTCGCTGACAAATCTGTTTCCTTGTATCTTGGGCTATCCTAAAAGCTGCAAATCAAAGGAATTCTAGTGCGACCAAATTAACACCCCGAAAGAGGCAGCAATGGAAGAAATGCCTAAGAAAAGGCACATTAAAGCTCAAAACATGTGAGCTTCCCGGACATAGAAGTATTTACCCAATCTCACAGAATCACAGAATCACAGAATCTCAGTGGTTGGAAGGGACCTCTGAGATCATCGAGTTCAACCACACAGAAAAAAAAAAACCAAGAAACAAAACAAAAGAAAACAAAACAAAACCCAAAAAACCCACAAAAAACCAAAAAACATCCCCATAAACCCCCAAAACCAAAAAAAAAACCCCAAAACCAAAAAACCACCACACACCACACCCACAACAAATACCACACCACACAACACCCACCAACCAAGCCCCATGCCAACAGCACCATATAATGGCATGGCTTTCCATGGGCTTCAGTCAGCTTGTCCCATTGCCTTATCTATGCCACTTGGGAAAAAACAAACCATGTAGATAGTCTCTCATGTCAAAAAAGAGCAGTTTCTGATGCCAGAAGATTATCTGATAGGAAAGAGATTATTTTTGTTACAAGTCCTGCACAAAAAAGTTCCTTGTAAAAGGAACAAAAATAGATGACATAACTCAGATGAGTAAGAGAAAAAAGTTCACAATTACCGTCATGTGGATTTAATAATCAGGTGCTAATTTACCACTTACCATTTGCACCCAGGCGATGTGCTCCTTACCACACTAGCTACCTCTACATCTGCAGTAGTAGCTAGTTTACTCTCCGTAATGAGAGTAAAACTGAGAGTAAATTGCAAAGTTTACCTCTGTAATGAGGCTGGTGATTCTCAGCACATAAAAGCATAATAACTCAGGAGCAAAAGCTTAAAGTTTGAAGCAGAGGCCTGCTGGAAGGGGAAACCAAGTAGGCTGTTTGGCTGTATCTTCTATTAAAAGACTTTTATTGTCTAGTTAAGTCATAAAAGTCACGAATCACCTGCAGTGAAATTCCCTGTGTAATTATTTGGGAAACTCTCTTTCCCCCTGGGGCTTTTCCTCCTTTCTTGCTCTGTTTTGTTTTCCCCACCTGGTGCCCTTTTCCTCTTCTCTGCCATGGAGATTGGGGCACAGGGCAGCTGGTCCCATCTCCTGCTTATGAGCAGCCCACTACAAAAATGCTATTGCAGGTCTTTTTTTTTGTTATAGACCACTCTGTGATCTGGAATGTGGATCTATGGGGAATATGCCAGGGTCAAGGAGAGATTACACAGGATGACATTTAAATGAAGGTCCCACTTCTCTGTTGGGCACCATGACCAACTCTGCTGAGTTCTTCATGTGAAACTTCCCATTGTCTTATCTTCCAACAGTTGGAAATCAGATTATTTCTATTGTTCCCTCAATTTCTGGTGCTCATTATAAAAGTGAGATTCTAGGGAAAGAGTCCAGGCTGAGCTTCTACCTCTCTGTAAATCAATTAGCTGCGTTATAAATTAATAACTTCCATCAGTTTGACAGCAACAGCCCATCTGATTTAATGAAATCTAACTGAAGATGCGCAACTTCAGAGAATTAAAGCATATGACGATATAGATAAGATAAATAAAGGAGATAATGTGTTGTTCTTCCCATTAGAGCAATGATAACATATATTCAAAACCTGAATTATTTCTTCTTTGTTACAAACCAGGCGAATGCCATAGAAACCTGATCCTATTCTTAGAGCCGCCTGCTCTCCTGAGCGGCTGAAGAAATCCACACATCAGCACAGAGGCTGAATTTTGACCTCTTTTGTTGGCACCCAGAACTTTAAAGAATGACTGCATCAAATCCTTTTACATAAAGAAATCAAATTTCAACATTTTCCTGCCCTTCACTGCCGGAGCTTGGCATGTATCATGACACCCAGTGTTTCTGTAAGCCTCGCAGAAACCTGTAGGAATGCAAAACTTTTTTTTTACGGATACGTTAGAAAAAACAACTTGCTACCCAAGATTTGAAGAGTACATTTTTCTCTTGGACCACGCACCTATCCAAACCAGCCTGCTCAGAGCAAACTGCTCAGCTGCTACAAAGGCAAACCCAAGAGTCCTCTTTTCCTGCAATGAGCCTCTGGTTATATCTGTCTGCAGGCTCTTCCTACCTGTCTGCAAAAGCCGTGCAGGGTGGTCGCTGACAAATCTGTTTCCTTGTATCTTGGGCTATCCTAAAAGCTGCAAATCAAAGGAATTCTAGTGCGACCAAATTAACACCCCGAAAGAGGCAGCAATGGAAGAAATGCCTAAGAAAAGGCACATTAAAGCTCAAAACATGTGAGCTTCCCGGACATAGAAGTATTTACCCAAACTCACAGAATCACAGAATCACAGAATCTCAGTGGTTGGAAGGGACCTCTGAGATCATCGAGTTCAACCACACAGAAAAAAAAAAACCAAGAAACAAAACAAAAGAAAACAAAACAAAACCCAAAAAACCCACAAAAAACCAAAAAACATCCCCATAAACCCCCAAAACCAAAAAAAAAACCCCAAAACCAAAAAACCACCACACACCACACCCACAACAAATACCACACCACACAACACCCACCAACCAAGCCCCATGCCAACAGCACCATATACAACACCCCACCACATCCCAATAATCTCAGGCACTAGAGCATGCCCTGAAGAGCCACATCTACATGTTTCTTCAATCCCTCCAGGGATGGTGACTCCACCACCTCCCTGGGCAGGCCCTTCCAGGGCCTGACCACCCTCTCAGTAAAGTCATTCTTCCTCACATCTCATCTAAACCTCCCCTGCCCCAACTTCAGACCATTTCCCCTGCTCCTGGCATGATTCCCTTGGGAGAAGAGGCCAACCCCCACCTCTCTACACCCTCCTCTCAGGGAGCTGTAGAGGGCAATGAGGTCTCCCCTCAGCCTCCTCTTCTCCAAACTCAACATGCCCAGTTCCCTCAGCCTCTCCTCATAGGACTTGTTCTCCAGACCCCTCCCCAGCTTGGTGGCTCTCCTCTGGACACGCTCCACCACCTCAATGTCCTTCCTGGAGTGAGGGGCCCAGAACTGAACCCAGCCCTTGAGGTGAGGCCTCACCAGTGCCTGAACATGTGCCTGAACTGAACATGCCCATGAACTCCTTTCACACAGCCAGGTTTCCTGAAGAAGCTGTGCCGTGTCCTTGGGACACGGAGCTTTCTATTCTGCTCCAAAAAAAATGCCTCCTCTCCTTGAGAGGCTTGAAGCTGAGCGTGGCAGTGTCTCTCCTCCCGGGAAGCACCCACAACCCAAAGCCGTGGGGAAGAAAAGGCATTTTAAGGCAAGTCACACCCCGCGCCGAGGACGGTATCGATGAAAGCTCGAGGTAAAACAAACAGGCTGAGATGGAAGGTATGACCTCATGATCAGGATGATACAGCGCATCCAAAGCTGACCTTTTTGCTTCCTTTTACTGCTCGACTCTAGAAATAACCCAGGTAGCAGTGCATAATTCAATCGCCCTGGCAAGTTTATTCCCCGGCTCCGTTACAAGGGCACGGTAGGCACCAACAATAAAGTTAAAGTAAATGTCAGGAGGCCAATGAATTGCTGAAGCAGACATTTGTTCTGATCTTCCATCAAGCACAATAACTCTAATGGAAGCTAATAGAGGGTTGTAAAACCTAATACCATGATGCAAGCAGGCAAACACCCAACGTGCAGTCTGAGCACAGCAGGAGAAAGAAAAGCAGCAAGTAATAGTCCTTACTTCCCCACAGGGACATGAGAACAAGCACAGCATTCCCATACCATCTTCTCTGGCTTGGCTGAAATCCCTCCAGGGGACCTAACACCCTTCTTCCTGAGCAACTTGGATCCAGCAGGTGACAGAAGAGGGGATTTTTGGGAGACAAAGCATATTAGGATTGAAGACACACCGAGCAGGTATGAACCAAGGCTCCCAAAGCAAGGTTTCTACCCATTCGGTAAGCTGTGATGCAGCTGTGGATGCTGTGGGATGGGTGGCCAAGGAAGACCCAAGCGCTGGTTATGCTGGAAAGCTGAGCTCCAGGGTACAACCATTCACTCCCTGTCCCCACGGCACGGCTGGCTTACCGCTTCACAGAATCACACGGGGTTGGAAGGGACCTCTGGAGATCATCTAGTCCAACCCCCTGCCAAAGCAGGGCCACCCAGAGCAGGTCCCACAAGAACGTGTCCAGGTGGGGTTTGAATGTCTCCAGAGAAGGAGGCTCCACCACCTCCCTGGGCAGCCTCTGCCAGGGCTCTGACACCCTCACAGGAAAGAAATTCCTCCTCATGTTGAGGTGGAACTTCTTATATTCAAGTTTCTGTCCATTTCTTCTTGTCCTGTCCCTGGGCACCACTGAAAAAAGACCAGCCCCATCCTCTTGACACCCTCCCTTTAAGGATGGAAGGTATGACCTCATGATCAGGATGATACAGCGCATCCAAAGCTGACCTTTTTGCTTCCTTTTACTGCTCGACTCTAGAAATAACCCAGGTAGCAGTGCATAATTCAATCGCCCTGGCAAGTTTATTCCCCGGCTCCGTTACAAGGGCACGGTAGGCACCAACAATAAAGTTAAAGTAAATGTCAGGAGGCCAATGAATTGCTGAAGCAGACATTTGTTCTGATCTTCCATCAAGCACAATAACTCTAATGGAAGCTAATAGAGGGTTGTAAAACCTAATACCATGATGCAAGCAGGCAAACACCCAACGTGCAGTCTGAGCACAGCAGGAGAAAGAAAAGAAGCAAGTAATAGTCCTTACTTCACCACAGGGACATGAGAACAAGCACAGCATTCCCATACCATCTTCTCTGGCTTGGCTGAAATCCCTCCAGGGGACCCAACACCCTTCTTCCTGAGCAACTTGGATCCAGCAGGTGACAGAAGAGGGGATTTTTGGTAGACAAAGCATATTAGGATTGAAGACACACCGAGCAGGTATGAACCAAGGCTCCCAAAGCAAGGTTTCTACCCATTCGGTAAGCTGTGATGCAGCTGTGGATGCTGTGGGATGGGTGGCCAAGGAAGACCCAAGCGCTGGTCATGAGCTGCAGGGTACAACCACTCACTCCCTGTCCCCACGGCACAGCTGGCTTACCGCTTCACAGAATCACACGGGGTTGGAAGGGACCTCTGGAGATCATCTAGTCCAACCCCCTGCCAAAGCAGGGCCACCCAGAGCAGGTCCCACAGGAACGTCTCCAGGTGGGGTTTGAATGTCTCCAGAGAAGGAGACTCCACCACCTCCCTGGGCAGCCTCTGCCAGGGCTCTGCCACCCTCACAGGAAAAAAATTCCTCCTCATGTTGAGGTGGAACTTCTTATATTCAAGTTTCTGTCCATTTCTTCTTGTCCTGTCCCTGGGCACCACTGAAAAAAGACCAGCCCCATCCTCTTGACACCCTCCCTTTAAGTATTGATCAGATCCCCCCCTCAGCCTTCTCTTCTCCAGACTTAAAAAGACCCAAGTCCCTCAGCCTCTCCTCGTAAGAGAGATGCTCCAGGCCCTTCATCATCTTTGTAGCCCTCTGCTGTCCCCTCTCCAGCAGTTCCCTGTCCTTCTCTCCAGCAGGTCACTATGGACAAGGAAGCATTACTACAGGACACTTAGAATGGACATGCTATTTCCCAGCTCCTTCTCTGTTGAACAGTGCACTCAGGGTTGATGTTACTGCCAGAACTGCCCTTGACTTTGAGGAGTCAGCTTCTGGATCAGCACTGGGAGGTCACACATCCATCTCACCAGCTTAAGCTCATGTGCATCTCTCTCTCTCCAGGGGAGCAGACAGCCCCTAGCAGCACAGGAGGAAGGCTGCTTCTTCAGCTTTAGAGTGGTGCTGGAGAAAAACTGCAAGCTTGGTGCAGGGAAGTGTCCTGCCCACGGCAGGGATGTGAGAGACCAGTGCCTGATTTATAGATAGATCATTTTAAGTGCAGTGATGATTTCCAAGCCTCTTTCTTGGGCAGGGAAATCAGGTGGCTATTGGTTATTTCATGAGTAATTTAAAACTGTACGGATCCTACCGAATGCAAACACCAACACAAGCCCCTAGGCAAGCCTGGCCCTCAAAAGTCACTCCTGGAAAGTCCTGAAGTTTTGTAGCAGCTCTCCATAGAGGTTGGGCCATATATCCCAAGACCCCAGTGGATTCCCTCCCACTCAGACATCAAAAGTTTAGATCCAGAGTCATTTAGCAGATCCCCCTAGTCTTTCCACTGACTGGTGGAAGGTTCCCAAAGCCAAACATTAACTAAATTCCTCCAGAAAAATAATAACAATATATAAAAAAAAATAAATAATCGAGTCCCGGTTGTGACCCGCTGGGCATTTCTGAAAACCTGGTTCTTCAATTTTAGCCTGCTTTGAAAGCGCGCAACAAATTAAATGGGGCTCATTTGGTATGCAAATGATAGCTGGGGTTTCAAATAAAACAGGTCTAACCTTGACGGAGGTTTCATCAGTGCACGCTATTATTTCCCTCTGCTAATGGCTAACCACCAGCAGCAAGAGGTCTCCCAGCTGCCTGGCTGAATTATGGCCAGTGTAAGTAATATTAACCCCTCCAGGATAAGCACACGGGTCATAAAACAAGGGTTGCACAGCTGCTAATGCCAGCAAAGGCAGTCTTTATTAATGAGCTAGCTGAGCCTACGGCAGGAGAGCTGCCCACCCTTCCACCTGGGACAAAAGGACCGTGGGCTTTGCAATGGCTGTGCCATTGGGACTGTTTAGTATGAGGAAGAGGAGGCTGAGGGGAGACCTCATCACTCTCTACAACTACTTGAAAGGACACTGTAGAGAGGTTGGTGCTGGTCTCTTCTCCCAGGTAATTAATGACAGAACGAGAGGGAACGGCTTCAAGCTCCAACAGGGGAGGTTTAGATTGAACATTAGGAAGGAATTTTACACAGAAAGAGTGGTCGGGCATTGGAACAGGCTGCCCAGGGAGGGGGTGGAGTCACCATCCCTGGATGTGTTTAAGGGCCGTTTAGATGGGGTACTGAGGGACATGGTGTAGGGGAGGACTTTGTAGAGTAGGGGAGATGGTTGGACTCGATGATCCCAAGAGTCTCTTCCAACCTGAATGATTCTATGATTCTATGTCAAAGCAGCCCCACCTTCACTGATGTCCCCCCTGGTCTTTGGGGAGGAACAGGTACAAACACAGATGAAGTGAAGCAGGGATGATCTGGGGGCTGTACTGCTCACGATTCACGGGTTGTTGAGCCTCATTTGAGACAGGGGACAGGGAGGGGAAAGCCAAAGAGTCTCATCTGTAGGCTCACCCCATCCCCTTCACCACAAGCACTGGCTCTCCAGGAGTGCAGGGCTGCCACCGCGCAGGAGCACAGCCAGCCCACAACACTGGGACTTGCTCACTCTGGCCAAAGGAGAGGATAAATCCCCACAAATTGCTATAATAAGGACTCAGCCCACAGACTCTGTGGCGTAAACACACATCTGGTCTCTGTTTGTAATGAAGTCAGCTGCAAGCACCGCTGCGCATTAATAACAGAAACGTTCAACATAGTGCTACCAAATAAGCTCTGCTTGTCTTGAACTTCTATTGTCACGTTAATGCACTTTTAACACTGATAAATGATGAAGTGCTACAAAACATTTGTCAAGGGACTTCAAAGTCAAAAGACACGCATTGCTGTGGTGGTGTTTTCTATTCCAACAGTTCTTTTACGATTCTAGCAGAAGTTTAAAACAGAAAGTCAGAAGCACAATGCAAATATTTCATATTGAGCCTCCTTTCTTTGGTAAAGATTTCTCAACTAGACGGTTTATCCTGTGCTTGCGTGGCACGAGAAAATCCTCAGGGATGCATGAAAGGGAAAGTTTCCTTTTGCAGTAAGTCAGTATTTTCAATATGTCCATCCTCCCTCTTCCTCCTTTTCTTGCCACAAACAAGAACTGTAATTCACCCTAGTTTAATTCCACTCTCCAGACCCTCTCCTTGGCCTTCCCCTCACCCTCTTTGCCTTAATTTCCATCAGATTTTTACAGTCTTGCTTTCTCCTTGCAATTCCTGGCTATTACGCGTGGCTTATGCTTTACGTATGATTGTTGGTCACTTTGGGTTCCCTGTTGTGAAAAGAGCCAGGGAGCTCAGGAAGGTCAGTGTTTAGACTTGGTGTGGCCAACACGTGGGACGGGCTTTTACCTTCTGAGTGATGTGGTTGATCCAGGGAGAAGAGCAGTTGCTGAGATCAGGTCCTTGGGGCTCCCAGATCCCATCTGGTGCAAGACATCGGAAAGTTGCGACACCTGGAAGAGGAAAGCCACTGTATTCAGTGTTATTGTTTGCATTTTGCTCCCGGGACACAGTTTTCATTTCACAATGATGGACACCTCATGCAAAGCCTGGGAGCTTTATTAGCGCTCAGGACTTTGATGGGACACTTCTGAGTCATCTCAGTCTCCTAGTCTCCCATCATCTTGGTGCTTCAGGGCCTCAAGACAAAAGACCCATGAGGAAGTGCAGGGATATTATCTCCATTTGGCCAGATGGAGACTACAAGGGCTTTGCTTTAGCAGGAAAGCTGCCAGGGATCAAGAATTGGAAGGTGGATCTCAAACCCTAAGCCAGCACCTCGAGTTCTCTGCCCCACCACTGGCGCCCTGGGATCAGACCCTGCGCCTCGACTTCCATGCTGCTTTACAAAGATTTTACTGCTCGGAAGCATCATTAAACCATTGGGGTGGAGAAACACAAAAGTTTAAACGCTACAAATGCCAAGATGTAAAGCTGGGCTTTACTGTTCACCCCCAACCATCCAAAGGGACTTTAGAGGAGACTTTTGTTTGGCAAGGGCCACCCAGATCCCTCCTGGTAAAGACAGTAAAGCGCTTCAGGCCCTTCCAGACAAGGAGAAATGCATCCAAAATGGTGCAGTTAAAGATCTTTAAAAAGCAAGAAAGCTGGTACACTAGATTAAAGACATCCCATAAAGTGCTCTGCCCTGCAGAGTTGAACTTTTCAGCAGAGGAGTGAATTACAGGCGAGCTCTGGTGGTAGCGCTGATTAAAACCAGTGAGAGTTTGCTCATGCATTCAAAGGGAGTTGGAAGAGGCCCACTGCTAATATACCACAGCTTTTAACAAGTCACATGAATCACTGAAATTAGAGATGGGAAAGGCTTATTGCCATCCCCTATCAACAAGTTGGTTTTCTTCTTTTTTTCCTTAGCTATTTTCATCCAGTCTTTAGCTCTTGTGCTTAGAAAAGGCCTCCCTCAATCCAGCCTTCATTTTCCTTTTTCATCTTTTCTTTCCTTTTTCACAGCTTCACTTCAGTCTATCCTTTCCCCTCTCTCGGAGCACCACATGAGACTTTTTGCGTTAATTTTACCAAGTGGGGCTGTGAAAGACAGCAAAAACCTTCTTTACCTATTCTCATCACTGACATCTTTCCATGTCCCTCATATTTAACAAATATTTTATCTGTCTGACCTCACCAAACTCAAGAGGGAGTCGGTATTCATATACACAGGTGTGAATGGCTCTCCAGGGCAGCGGAGCAGAGAATTAACAGTCTCCTCTGCAAGCCAGATCCCTCTGGCCCTTACTTCAGGAAATTCCCTCCACCTTCTGATTTCTTCTCGGCAAGTGGGTTCTTGGGGCTGGGCACCAAGACTAGCTTGAGTAATAAATACTTTGGGAAAACTGCATTTGTTAAAATACAGCTGAACTGAACCATATGCCAAAACTCACTCTTCACTCGACTGTGTTTTAATTAGGACAGAAAATTTCCGAAAGCAACCTTTTGGAAGAAAATAATTGGGGGGAAGAGTGGAAAAAAAAGGAGCAAAATCCAATAAACAATAAAACATTTTGAAGGATTTGGCTTTGTTTCCCCCCCTGCTTTCCCTGCTGATCACGCTGGATGCTGGCTGCAATTTTAAAAATTCACTCATGCTGGTTCAGGAGTTTGATCTGGGAATACCTGTGGCCCGAAATGCTGGCCATGGGCTTTGAAATGCAAAGAGTGCAGCACAGAGCTTCAAAATGCAAGTTTTGTTTATTTCCTCCTGCCTCCCACTCAACAAAGCAGAGCATCAGCCATTGACACACCAGTGCTGATGGCAAAAGAAGAGGCTCTTACAGAGCACCAAGCTGAAGTCCACAAGGTTGCTAGCTTGTTTTCTTCTTCGGACAGAGCTTGGGATGCCAAAGGTCCTGCACAATGTTCTCACAATATTGAGGCTTCAGCCCAGGCCACCTGCTTGCCATAAGTCACCAAGGCAATATAGACAGAATCACAGAATCACATGGGGTTGGAAGGGACCTCTGGAGATCATCTAGTCCAACCCCCTGCCAAAGCAGGGCCACCCAGAGCAGGTCCCACAGGAACGTGTCCAGGTGGGGTTGGAATGTCTCCAGAGAAGGAGACTCCACCACCTCCCTGGGCAGCCTCTGCCAGAGCTCTGCCACCCTCAAAGTCAAGAAGTTCCTCCTCGTGTTGAGGTGGAACTTCTTCTATTCAAGTTTGTGCCCATTTCCTCTTGTCCTGTCCTTGGGCACCACTGAAAAAAGACCGGCCCCATCCTCTTGACACCCTCCCTTTAAGAATTTCTAAGCGTTGATCAGATCCCCCCTCCCAGACTAAAAAGCCCCAAGTCCCTCAGCCTCTCCTCATCAGAGAGATGCCCCAGGCCCCTCATCATCTTTGTAGCCTCTGCTGTCCCCTCTCCAGCAGTTCCCTGTCCTTCTGGAACTGGGGAGCCCAGAACTGGTCCCAGTGCTCCAGATGGGGCCTCCCCAGGGCAGAGCATAGAGGCAGGATGACCTCCCTCCACCTGCTGCTCACCCTCTTCCTGATGCATCCCAGGAGCTGACAAAAGGCATTGGTGTGATTCACTGATGAAACCATGTGTGTCACAGGGGCCCATGGGCAACCTGGTTGCTCATTCACAACATCCCAATGGCAAATGGAGGAGGCTCACTGTGTCCTCCTGCCCCTTGACTCACCTATGGAGCCCGTGGGACATGGCTGCTTCGCCACCTGGCCCTGCCGAGTCCGAGACCACATAATATCGCGGGCTTCCATGGGGTCACAGCTCTCCGCGCCGGCTGGTGGCAGCTGGGAGGAGGCAGGTGGGAGATGCGTGGTCATCTCATCAGGGATGTCAGCCATGGGCGATGGCGTGCTGGTGCTCCTGTTCCTCCTGCCTGAGGCCGAGGTGGTGGTGGGGCGGCCAGTGCTGCTGGTGGCCACCCGTGCCGTGGTGCTGGCGGTGGTGCTCCCCGGTCCCAAAGCTCCTGATGTTGATACTCCTGAAACAAAGAGAAGAAGGAAAAAAGGGATTCAATCCTTGGTCCTGAGGATGTCCTCTCTGCTGACCGCGGTGGCCTGCAGGGTGTAGCTGGAGCTACAGCTAAGGCAAGGTTTGCTGCACAGACACTTTCCAGGGAGATGCTGGAGCACACAGAGAGAGGTAATGACTGCTGGAGCACAACTGATTTTCCAAAAGCACTAGCATCTGATGAAAACAAAGCAGCATTTTATGCCCTCACCATTTTTCTTCCTGGCATTTTAATGTAAAAAATCTTATTTTCCATCTTTTAGGGAACACCCAGCACAGAAGTGCTTTTAATTTTTTAGTGTTGCTGAAGACCCAGCTGGTTTGGACAGCAAAACATTTTCCATGGTGTAATAATAATAAAAAAAAAAAAAACAACCCACACCACATCACAAATATCCATCCTCAAAACAGCAGCGCACGGAGGGGCAATCGCAAGGCTGCCCTTCAGAAAAGCCCTTCTTTTCTCTCAGGTTCATGCCTTGCTGCTTCATCCCAAAGCTGTGCAAAGACCCACATCAGCCCAGCCAAGTCCTTGAGACTTTGATGTTCAACAGACTATTTCATTTAAAACCTGTGAGGAGCAGTTGAGCAGCAAGAGGTGGGGAACCTGCTTTAGAAATGCATTAGCCCACCCCACACCCTGCAATAGCTAAGCACTGCGTGTGGTGAACATGGAGTGATGCCCACCTTATAATGACATCATTTCGTCTCCTATTTAGACCAAAGTGCTTGCATGGATTGGAGCTTCACATGGATTTCTTTATGGCTTGACCTTGAGGTTCAACAAGGCCAAGTGCCGGGTTGTGCCCTTGGGTCCCACCAACCCCCTGCAGCGCTCCAGGCTGGGGGCAGAGTGGCTGGAGCTGCCTGGCAGAAAAGGACCTGGGGGTGTTGGTGGCCTGTGGGCTGAACAGGAGCCAGCAGTGTGCCCAGGTGGCCAAGAAGGCCACCAGCATCCTGGCCTGGGTCAGGAACAGTGTGGGGAGTAGGACTCGGGAGGTGATGGTCCCCCTGGACTGGGCACTGGTGAGGCCTCACCTTGAGTACTGTGTCCAGTTTTGGGCCCCCTACCATAAAAAAGACATTGAGGGGCTGGAGCGGGTCCAAAGAAGGGCAACGGAGCTGGTGAGGGGTCTGGAGAATAAGTCTTATGAGGAGAGGCTGAGGGAGCTGGGGGTGTTCAGTCTGGAGAAGAGGAGGCTGAGGGGAGACCTTATTGCTCTCTCCAACTCCCTGAAAGGAGGGTGTAGAGAGGTGGGGGTCGGTCTCTTTTCTCAAGTCACAGGCGACAGGACAAGAGGAAATGGCCTCAAGTTGCACCAGGGGAGGTTCAGGCTGGATATTAGGAAAAATTTTTCTCCGAAAGGGTTCTCAGGCATTGGAATGGGCTGCCCAGGGAGGTGGTTGAGGCCCCATCCCTGGAGGTGTTCAAAAGACGGGTTGATGTAGTGCTGGGAGATATGGTTTAGTGATGGTGCTGCTGTTTGTTTGTTGTGCGGGTGTCTGTTTTGGTCAAAGTTAGGTTGACAGTTGGACAAGATGATCTTTAAGGTCCCTTCCAACCTAGAAGATTCTGTGATTCTGAGAATCATGGTCGCTCCACCTCCAGCAACACGAACTGGAGTTTCTACATTAAACACAGGTGCGTGTGAACTCCAGTCTAGCCAGAAATTATAATTAAATGTGAGAATCACCCTGTCACCCCAAGAAGGAGCCTCTTAACCATCCCACTCTTGAGCAAGCTCAGTCTGCAAGCTCCTAAGGGCAGAGACTGTCCTCTCTTTTAGGTCCAGTGAGGCAGACCACACTCACTATTTGTGCAATATGAGTTATTAATGTATAATGATATCGCCATCACTGGAGTTCATTCAAGTCAACCTATTTTAAGCCTGCCTTTAGTGCAAAATAGGAGTTTTTCCACTCTGAAAAGGTTTTTTTTTTTTGCTATTCAAGTAATTTAAGCCCACGGTGCTGTGAGCAATTCTTCTGCCCCAGAGAAATAAATAACATGGCAGTTGAAGCACACACTTATTCTGGTTTTAGGTAATTTTACTGCAAGCCTGAGACATCCTCACCTCAACCTTTAGAACTCAACAGCAGCACAAACATAATTTTCTGAGGGATCAGTATTTTTCAAGAAAATGTTCAGTTTAAAAATCCCAGCTTTACCATTTCTCAGCAAATCTTTTCCCCCCCATCTCCAAAAGGGTGAGCGATAGTGCAACACAGACTAAACCACCTGAGCACCAGGGCACTGACCCCAAATTACCTCTCCTGAGCTCAATGATCAAATTTTCCAGCCCTCTCATGCCACCTCCCTTCCACGATGAGGCCTGAGTTTGAATGAACTCAAAAAAAAAAAAAAATACAATGCAAAATTCTGCAGATGTTGACAGATTTCTTCTTGTTTCTGGTCAAAGCTGTGCTAAATCACCAAGCAATGATTTCCACCTGCTTCCACAGGAAGCATTAAAGTTGTAGACAACTTTGGCAAATATTATCTTATCATAAAATACTATATTTTTACTACAGCAGGTCTTCCCATGAGTACTTATTTTATTTCTTCATAATAATGATTAGACTGGTAGATAACAACCTGCAGAAAATTTCCCATTTACTTATGGAATAACAAGTTATTTTATATTTGCAAAAATGACCTATGTTGTGCACTACAGGTGCAGAGGTACCAAGTAGATACAGCAGATGCAGTTTCAAAGCCAAAACCAGCAAACCCCCTTAAAATCATTCTTAGGGTAATTTGGGAACAGATAGAAACATACACTGAGCACGTGGGAGATCCCCTTGATCCACACACAGGGATGCTGCATTTTTCAGCATAGTTTTGATTGACAATCATTTAATGATTAATGAGGGTACTGAGGGATATGGTGTAGGGGAGGACTTTGTAGAGTTGGGTAGATGGTTGGACTCGATGATCCCAGGGGTCTCTTCCAACCTCAATGATTCTATGATTCTATGATTCTATAATATCTCATGGCATGTTGGTTTGGGAATGGCTCTGGCAAGTTCACTGTAGCAACTAGGCACAAGGGATTTAATCGTATTTTCTTTTATGGTATTCTATTAATTTATTTAATACCATTTCATTAATTGTATTAATTTCTTTAATACTATATTAAATGGTATTTTCCTGGGGTGCATCAGGAAGAGGGTGACCAGCAGATGGAGGGAGGTCATCCTGCCCCTCTGCTCTGCCCTGGGGAGGCCCCATCTGGAGCACTGGGACCAGTTCTGGGCTCCCCAGTTCCAGAAGGACAGGGAACTGCTGGAGAGGGGACAGCAGAGGCTACAGAGATGATGAGGGGCCTGGAACATCTCCCTTACGAGGAGAGGCTGAGGGACTTGGGGCTTTTTAGTCTGGAGAAGAGAAGGCTGAGGGGGGATCTGATCAATGCTTATAAACACTTCAAGGGAGGGTGTCAGGAGGATGGGGCTGGTCTTTTTTCAGTGGTGCCCAGGGACAGGACAAGAGGAAATGGGCACAAACTTGAACATAAGAAGTTCCACCTAAACACGAGGAGGAACTTCTCTCCTGTGAGGGTGTCAGAGCCCTGGCAGAGGCTGCCCAGGGAGGTGGTGGAGTCTCCTTCTCTGGAGACGTTCCAAACCTGCCTGGACACGTTCCTGCTCTAGGTGGACCTGCTCTGGCAGGGGGTTGGAGGAGATGATCTCCAGAGGTCCCTTCCAGCCCCATGTAATTTTGTGATTCTGCGATTCTTTTAGCCTTAAAAATTAGTTGTGTTTTCTTTCATACGCTCCTTGGCAATAGTGTCAAATTCTCTGTAAGGGCTTTTTCTTTCAACTTTTTTCTTGTTTAACTGGGCTTTATTGCTGCTTTTCAAAATAAACACCTCCACCATTTACACAGGACAAATTATAAGAAGACCTAAAAGAGCTGTGCCTCGCAGTGGCCTAGGAGAGTGAGATGGACGGGATTCCACTGAACTCAAGTTCAAAGGTCTGATTTTTCCACGAGTCAATTTGGTAATGAGCTTCACCGAACATGGTCACCACGCTGACACCACCCCATTTCACCCACCCCGGGGCAGTACCACTTGCCGATTTTGCTCACCCAACTGTGTGCTTTAAAACAAAGTTAATTGCTAAGAAGGGAAAGAACAAGAGATCAGGGTCATTTACATATAAATGATTCTCAAATCCAAGCAAAGCCACGAAGAGACTGCAACCTGTGCAAAATTACCTAAATCCTACAGCACAGAACAGAGATCAAGCCTCCAGATTAGCTCAGACTGCCAATAAACTGAATTTTTAACTCAGGGAAAAGCAGCATTGCAGCATTTCTTTACCACAAGGATTCTTCAGATAATACTTCATAATACCATCTTTGCTTACAGACAAGCAGAAACCATTAAAAATCATCAACGCTACTACAACTAGAAATGTATGATTTTGAGTATTCTACTTTTCCTACTTGTTTTTACCACGTGTTGCCATATCAAGAGTTTAAAGCCAGCTTTTTTGGGTAAAACTCAGTTTTTACTCCTGGGCTTCAAATCCAAGACGTCGATCCCACAAAGCACGGTGCTGGGACGGGTGTTTTCACAGGGCTCCCTGTAAAGCAAACTGTGGCTGTGGAAACACCTCTCCCCCAGAAAACTTCACTTTTTTCTTCCCAGCTTTACCTAGAGATCTGGCACTAACAGCAGGAGACTAAGTTCTGCCATTGTTTGCAATAGAGCTGCAACTATATAAAAAATCCCCAAACATTTCCAGTGTCCACAGGGGAGTAATTGCAACTCCCAGAGGAGCCTCTCTACTCCGGACACATTGACTAGCAAGAAAAAGAAATTGTTAGGGTTTTTTTTTTTTTTTTTTTCCGTCTTTCTTTTATTTCCCAACTTTTACAGAGAGCCCGGGCCTCTGGAGGAGGAATTTTGCTTGACTGAAGGAAAATCATAGGAAGGATTTGCTCGTGGGGAAAAATCTTAAATAAATAAGGGTCTATCTTCTTCCCACCCCACCTTTTCCTTCTTCTTTCCTTTTTTCCTGACCTAACAGGACACCTGCACCACTAGCTCAAGAGCAGGGCTTTGTACCTGCCACACATGCCATCTTACTGTCTGCTCTGCTCACCTCCTCCTGGTGCTCCCAGACACAGGAGACTGCTTTTCCAGATGACTAGTGTTTTCCTGTCACAGAAGCCTCTTTGATTCCAAGGCAGGCTACATCTGTGGTCACTACCAGGCCACCTTGTCTCATTTTTTTTTTCTTCTGGCACCGAAGTATCCAGCCTATGACCCGCTGTACTCAATAACTGAAAATACTTTCAGAAGGATGTCATGTCCCATGAATGAAGATAACTGGGTGCCCCTCGAGCAGAAATTGTAGACGAGATCTCCCGGGTGACGTTTGCTGGCTCTTGCTAGGTTACAAGATGACAGAAGACATCCATCAAGCTCTCTCTCCGGGGGTTGCAATCCAGAGGTTTAGCCTGATGGCTGTGGGCTACAAGCCAGCTTTCACTCCTGGAAGGAGAGGCTGGGCTTCCAAGTTGCGTGTGCAAGGTCCAAACAAACCACAATGAATCACAGAATCTTAGTGGTTGGAAGGGACCTCTGAGATCATCGAGTCCAACCACAAAAAAAACCAACAAAAAACACACACACAAAAAAAAAAACCCCCAAAAACCCCACCAAACAAATACAAAACACACCACACCAAACGCCCACCAAAAACACCGCACCCACCAACTAAACCCCACACTCAACACCTCACCATAAACCAATAACCTTGGGCACTAGAGCAGGCCCTGAAGAGCCATGTCTATACGTTTCTTAAATCCCTCCAGGGATGGTGACTCCCCCACCTCCCTGGGCAGGCTGTTCCAGGGCCTGACCACTCTCTCAGTAAAGTAGTTCTTTCTAATATCTAATCTAAATCCCCCCTGCCCCAACTTCAGACCATTTCCTCTGGTCTTGTCGTTCGTCCTTTGGGAGAAGAGGCCAACCCCTGCCTCTCTACAACCTCCTTTCAGGTAGTTGTAGAGGGCAATGAGGTCTCCCCTCAGCCTCCTCTTCCCCAAACTAAACATGCCCAGTTCCCTCAGCCTCTCCTCGTGTGACTTGTTCTCCAGACCCCTCCCCAGCTTGGTGGCTCTCCTCTGGACACGCTCCAGCACTTCAATGTCTTAAACTGACTCTCCGACTTCACTCTCCGTTGAGTTTTGCATTCCCAAGCCTGATGCTGAAGCAGATGCCCCAGTGCCAGGAGCCTCTACCTGCTCCCTACACGGCAGCTGGTGCAACGCTCAAGTGAGGTGCAACTCATCCGAGGGGTCCAACATCTTTGGGAGGGTACAGCAACCCCAGTGCCCTCTCAAGCACGCCTGGGGCCTGTTCACAATTACTCACGCACGTCGCTGCCGCGTTAAGACAAATGGAGCATAGCTGGTTTCTGAAAGCCTGCGAGAAACACAAAACCTGAAGGTCCCTCCCCCTCTCCCCCCCTCTCTGCTAGTTTTGCCCTTTTCATGTTAGCTAACCACATTCTGTGCTTACAGCGTGCCCTTTTATCATTTCTTCTTCTACTGAAAGGTGGTGCGGGTTGTATTTACATAGCAAATGAGGAGGTTTAGGCACATCCTGAAAGAAGCAGCACAAAAACCCCCAAACCTAAGACAGTTGGATGATTATATCACAGCTGTTTTTCTCTTCCCTGTAACATAAATGCTTCTCATGGGAATTAGTTTTCTTCAGGCATTTTTGAAAAGCATTTCAGAACGTTTCTTCTGAAATGTTTTCAAAAAGAATTATTATTTGAAAATAAATATATTACCATTTTCTTTTGCCTTTTTTTTTTTCTGTTGCTGTTGTTTGGCTTTTCACCAAACTCCCTGTAAGGTGACAGAAAAGGATGACTGAAGTCAAGGAGCACCTAGGCTGAGCCTCGCACACCCAGTACCATCTCTGAGAGCTGCATAAGCAGGTATCCATCAACCCAGTCGTTAACACAACGCTTGATTGCAACGTTATGCCGAGCCCACGCTGCAAAAGGTATCACCCTGCAAAACCATCTCGTGTTGGATGCCTGCAGGAAGACCAAAAGCCACATGGTCTCTTCTCACAGGTAATTAACGACAGAACAAGAGGGAACGGCTTCAAGCTCCAACAGGGGAGGTTTAGACTAAACATTAGAAAGGAATTTTTCACAGAAAGAGGGGTCGGGCATTGGAATAGGCTGCCCAGGGAGGGGGGGGAGGCACCATCCCTGGATGTGTTTAAGGGACGTTTAGATGGGGTACTGAGGGATATGGTGTAGGGGAGGACTCCGTAGAGTTGGGTAGAAGGTTGGACCCGATGATCCCAAGGGTCTCTTCCAACCTGAACGACTCTATGATTCTATGCCGGTGAAGCCCAGGAGGTGGAGAATCACCAAGGTGAGACTAGCCCCTAAATTATGGTCAGCTCCTTCCATGTGTTTGAGAGAAACTATGATTTATTTTGACTGCAGGTGGGGGCCGAGCAGGCCTCCCCTCAAACACCTGACCAGCCTTCCCCTGTGCTCACTCGTGCCGTTACTTGGGGAAGCTGAGCCAGAATTGTGTGTGAACATCAAAGTTCACACATTGCTTTCGGAGGGCTTGGGATCGTGGTTTTTGTTGTTGGAGCTTTATGGAGTGAGAGTGACAAAAGGCTTGCAAAAACCATCAGTGGGAAGCGAACGTCAAATATGCGATGGCCCCCCAGCATCCAACACAACCCGTTGTCTTCAACAACACGACTGCATGCAGTCCTGCACCCTGAAAAAGTCATATGAAGTATGGTACAAAGGTGCTCAGTTCTTCTGCCTCCCTCTTACCTAACATCTGAAATAGCAGAGGAGGAGGACGCCGCATCTGGGAGAAGAAAGGTCCATTGTCTTGTGGACTACTGCCAAATGGAAAAACCCTTTCTGAATGGTTTTTTTTTCCTACTTCTTCCAGTTGGGGGACCAGTTTTCATGCCCGAGGCTACTCTGCCCACATGCACCTATTCTGCTGGGCCTGGGCAGATGCTGCGATGGATATGGGCCAGACGTTGAGTTCCCGGTAGCAGAGGGACACCTTAGAGCTGTGGTCCCAGACAAGGTGCAAACTCAGCTGTTTCAGTGCACTTCAAGCTGGAATCACTTAACACGCTGGGGTTTTTTTTCCCTCTGAATCTCCACTTGAGCGTTTAACATTAAACGAAAAAGAATGAGAACAAAGAAGTGAGCAAAAATCACAGCAACAGGCTCAAGTCCAACCAGTCTGCCCCAGCTCTTCCCTGCTCACTGCACCACAACTCTCAGCAAAACGATTAAGACATTGGAAGCAGTCACCACACGGGACCAATTCCCAACGTGCAAAAAACATGTCTACCCAAGCCCTTTTGAATCAAAACTTAACATTTCTGACAATTATCAACTGGTCATTACATACGCCGCATTGCTACAGAAAGGTCATTTTGTCAAAAACATTCTATTATTGCAAACTTCCAGGATTTGCCCAAAAAATAAAAGGAACCCAAACAGCAGTCTGGCTGGTTTTTGGTGAAATACCAAATGTTATGCTTTTGTGGGACTTTCTCTCTGTGTGTGTGTGTGTGTTTAATCTTTTTTCTGGCTCCCAAGAGGTCTTTGTGTCAGAATCCCAACTGAGTTGCATATGAATATTTTCTTCTTTTCCTCTCTGACCAATTCTTCTCCAAGAAATTAACGGGTCCCACTTAAAATATGTAACTTCAGAGACATCAGACAATGTTTTAACAGGGTTACAGCACATGGGCATATCTAGCAATACGAGGAAATTAAATGATACAACACATGAGCATCAGCTCTTGCCTTCACCATGGTCCTCTCCTATCAGGAGACAGTTCCTAAAGTCTTAGCTTTGTTTTCCTACCCAGGATCTCTGCCAAAGCCACCTTCGTGAACCTCTTGTACCCTTCAGCACCCATCCAAAGAGGGCACTGATGCCATTATTGCTCTTTCCAGACTTTGCAACTGATTTGGAACATTCAGGCAGAAATTTAACCGGACCACCGTGTGGAAGACATAAAAATTGAGCATTTTTTTCAACATCATGCTGTAATGCTCTCAGAAATGCAGGCAAACTATGCCCATATGAGGCTTGGTAAACAGGAAAAAATTACAGAAGAGCTGATCTAATAGACATAGATCAGGATTAATTATAAATAGACTAATCTAATAGCTTTGAGAGTTCAGCTCAAGAGCTATTTTTTAGTATTTTGGGGCAATCTAGCTTCAGATCACTCTAGTTCTCAAAAATACTGTCATATGTGGTTGCAGTTATTTTGAATTTCTGGATTTGAATGTAAAAAATCTGACTACTATTCTTTTTCAGTCCCCATGTGATTTCACAGGGGGCGGGGGGGGTGGGGTGGGGTGGAACATGCAATCTCTTTTTAAGGGCACACCAGCTGCATATTATTACCGAATGTACGGAGTGAACTCCTCACCTCTTAAACAATCTCTGTCCCCTGGCGTGACTCACATCCATCAGAGCCAGTGGTGCAGATCTTACGCACTGTCTTCCAACCCCAATCCTTCATACTCTATTAAAGAGAAGCCCGGCAGGAATTCCCCAGTATCCCATTGTTAGAGAAATCACTTTTGATTTCAATAACAGGTGCTGTCAGTTTTTTTCATTCAGACCACGTTAAAGTACAAACACGTGAGCACTCTGCTTACAGCTTCAAGAGATTTACTGCAGACTGAGATGGCTGGGTTCGTATTTTATTATTTTTTTTTTTTCAACCTTTTAATTAAAACGTGTATGTTTTACCCATGCAAGCTGAAACACACCTTTTAGTTTCTACGCAGAACAAGCACACGCATAGCTTCTAAGAGGGGAAAAAACCATTTTTCAGGGAAGTTTGGCAACAAACGTTGCTTCACCTAACGCTTTTCCTGTGCAGAACAAGCACATGCATAGCTTCTAAGAGAGGAAAAAACATTTTTCAGGGAAGTTTGGCGACAAACGTTGCTTCACCTAACGCTTTTCCTGCTTTTTGCCTGCAGTTCTGCATCTTTAATGGAACAAGTTGCACGTGCTCTGCAGAAGCAGCGGGAGACAGAGCTGAGAGAATATGAGGAAGAACTTGAATATGAGGAAGAACTTTTTCACAGTGAGGGTGACGGAGCCCTGGAACAGGCTGCCCAGGGAGGGAGTGGAGTCCCCTTCTTTGGAGATTTTCAAGACCCACCTGGATGCCATCCTGAGTAACATGCTCTGACAAGCTCTGGGTGGTCCTGCTTTGGCAGGGGAGTTGGACTAGATCATCTCTATGGTCCCTTCCAACTCTAAAAATTCAGTGAAATTCAGTGAAATTCAGAGACGGAGCAGTTGAGAAGGAGAGACTGAGAAGGAGACTCCTTCTCCAGCAGTTCCCCACCTGTCCATTCCCGATGAATGGAAGCAAGTGCAGGAGCCACAAAATGGCTATTCACGCCCTAGCATCTTCTGATTTATCCCATCAACACGATGAGTCCTTCCGAGAGCCAAAGACAGTCAGCTTATACCATTATCAGAAGCATTTATTCCGTTGCAAGCTACAAACACAACTTTAATAAGAGAAAACTATCATCTTCAAATAGTCTCTGCTCATCTGCGTGTGTAATATCTCCAATCTAGATGTTAGTCAGCAAGATGGCCAATTGCATTCAGATAAATGCCTTGGACTCCTTTAAACATATCATAATCTGCCTGTGAAATGGCTGGATGGTTGCTTTCCAATTTGTGAAATGGTTCAAATGCTGTAAATAAAAAAGGAATTGGACAGCTTTCAAAAGGACAGATTAGACTTTTCAATCCTCAGCGAGTCGGTGCTTCCAAGCTATACTCCTGTGATCTCCGTATTAATATTTTAAAACCTGATTGTGTTATGCTGTTATCTTGAGGAAGAGGGCATAGTACAACCAAACCCAAGGAGAGAAGAGGCTGGAACTAGAGGAGATGAGCTCCCTGGCCCTGCAGCACACATGTGCCAGAGGCACGGGGGAGAGGAGGGTGGGAAGCTGCCTGGCCCTGCTTCTTCTTGGCTGGTTTGCCAGATTAAAATCACAAAGGCTGGGTTTTGGCAGGTTTTTGGGGTTTTTTTTTTTGCATCTCCCCTTACACTGCGTATGCTATCCCTCCATCCCATCTGCTCTGAGGCTCGGGATTTGAGGTCCCTCCTGGTTTTGTGTACCTCCTCTGGGCTTTCTTCTACCTTTGTTGGGCTTTCTTCTACCTTTTCTGGTCATTCTGCATTCCCACAGGTGAACTAGAGACCTGAAAGCCAAGCCAATGCTATAACCATCCTCTACTCTTACCATCCTCTAGGGCAACATGAATTATAAACTTGCCAGAAAAAGCTCATCTTTTGCCTTTCACCAAACCCATCTATTTTCTTGCTTTTACTACGCCCCACTGGTTATTCAAACCTGATTCAAAAAAACCAAATTCTTTTCCCAAGCCGCCAAAGCGATTTCTCTCTACAGGGCACCTGCTCCACTTAGTTTCTGGCAGCATTGGTGTCTACGTTATTTATTTACTCTATTTATTCTTCCTCCGTGAGGAAACCAGCCTGAATTATGGAGAGGGCTGGCCGTTGAAACCAGCAGAAACAGGGAATTGCTGAGAAAGGCTGTCTTTTTTCATCCTTCGAGCATGCTCTGGTGCACCTTGGATGTGCTGTCAAGACCCCTCCTGTAAGTCAGAGGGCAGGCACAGCCTCAGCCTCTCAGCCACATCTCATTTTGACACTCAGATTAGCTCAGTCCTCTCCCCAAACTTGCCAGCAGTTTGCTTTCTGCCCCTGGAGTGACAGATGGGAGGGAGGGTGGGCTAACAGAAAAAAAAGAAAAAATAAATCACATAAGCCAATCTAAGCAGCTGACAAAACTCCATTGTCAGAATATCAATATTCAGCTACTTTCAGAAATAAAGCAGTTTCCCTGAAAAAGATAAAACACTGTTTAGCTTCCTTCCAAAACTGTTTATTACTTATGTAGAAACATCAATATTTTGTAAAGCTCAATTCTAATAGCTGTATTCATATTGGCTCAGGCATCTGCCTAAATAATGCTTAACTACAGGACTGGCATCTAAATCTGTTTTATAGATATATGATGTTCTGTGGAGGGCTTTAACAATGAGAACATCACTAATATTGCGAAAAACACGTTTGCTTCAGAGAAGTGGATTTATAACACATAAACAAACTGTGCAATACAGGGTTTATAGGTGAAACACTTTCAAGTCTATCCCATTTTCATACTAGACTTATGGACACAGGCAACTTGGTACCCTATCAAGTCCACCCTGATGTCCTAACAAGCCTGGTGTGCAAGCATCCCTCATCCATGTCCTGGAAGATATGTTTTTGTTGAGGCGGGACACTGAGGTGCTGGTGGAGATGCTGAAGATGCATTCATGGGCCTCAGCATCTCAAGGAGCTCTAGGCTGAAGGCTCCAGGGCTAGAGGCATTGCCAGGGCTAGTCATCTCAGCTGCAAAGTCACAGCAGAAGGCTGAGGCGTAGGAAGGAGCAGCATCCAAAAATCAGAAAAAGAGGTTTAACCTAACTTGTTTGGCCCTGCACCATTAAGGGCTACCAGTTCTTGTGCAGTCAGCTTTGGCTGAGAAGTAGCTTCAAACCCTTACGCCAGGGCTGGTGACAAGCAGACAATACATAAACCCGAGGTGGAAAAGCCTTCAACGCTGATTTCTACCTTTACATCTGTCAGCTTTCAGATTATTCTTGTTAATGGCTAGTTCAGACCAGGACATTGCAATGTAAGCATGTTTTTTCTTGTGAAGTGGAGGAATATGCCCATTGACCTTGTAGGACTTTGAATTGGGTCAGCAGAAAAGAAAGACATAAAAAAAAAAACAACAAAAAAAAACCTACAAGAAAGTGAGTAGTCGTGCTGAAAAGCAATATATTTTAAGTTGAAGCGGTATGCCTGCCTCCCTAGGTTTGGCACGTGGTTTTGCATACAGTCAGGCACTAAAGTTTATGTGCCCAGGGGAAGTACTGGTCCAAACCAGAGGAACCAACCACACAGAGGAACATCCAGGTGAACATCCAGGTGCTGCTGTGCCAAACAGGGATTTTCCAAATGTACTCTTGCCCTGGAAGCCTCAATCTACCTTATCAACTTGGGCTATCAACAAAGGCATTGTAGGTCCCCATGGACATCAGCAGAAACTGAGCAAGTTGGAAAATGGTAAAGAGAAGCAAATAGGAGGACAGAGAAATGAAAAAAAGTAAATTGTACCCTTTAGAGATTTTTAAGATGTGTAATAGCCTCGCCTTTGTATAACGGACAGATCCATAATATTAAGCATCTGACGTCACTGCAAAGCATAAATGTGATACAAAAGAATCATGTCTCTCATAAGGGAAAAAAAAGATACATATATGCAATGTGAAAAAAGTGGAGAGAGAGGAGACAGGAGAGATGAGAGAAAGTCTGACCCAGGCAAATGCACGTATCTTAAAAAAATACCTGCTGTCTAGCTACATGCGAGTGTGTCTTCATATGACTTCAAGATTCAAAGGCATAAAAGAACAGCAGGAGGGAAAAAAAAAAAATAGTCCAGCAATTTCTATCCGATTCTGAAATACAGCAGAGACCCTTATATACTATACATATATTACTTAAAGTATAGGATAAAGCTGCTGCTACAATACAGGGCTAAAGAGCTCCTGTATGCTTCTGCTACACAGCCTAAGTCTCATTTTACACCTCTCACACTAGTCCACAGCACTAATCTGCAGTGATTATTAATGTTCTCCCTCTTCAGTGTCAAATATGTTGAAATATTTTGTTGTAAATATTTTACAGAAGACCATTTAGTACCTGTGTTGAGACCTGTAATGTTATTAGCCTTAAGCCTTTCACATTCCACGCATACATCAAGAAGTTTCATCAATGTGCAGGGAAGAAGCATATTAGTTTTTCTACTCATTGCAGTGCTGCACAGGTACTGAAAACCTCAAAATCCCATATATTTTACATTTTCTGTTCAGAATTCTCATTTTATAATACTGCTCACCCACAATCTAGTTCACTTATGTCATCAAAAGCAACTCTTCTTCCATTATCTTAAACGTAAATGAGAAAAACCATGCAGCTGAAGCAGACAGAATAATTTATAATGAGAGGAAATCTGTCAGGCCAGGAATACTAGAAAAAGCAGAGCATAACACTGAACTCATTTGGAATTGAAGGAAATAACAGGATTCCAGTACGGTGGTCAGGCTCGAGATGGGAAGGGAGGAAGAAGGTCACCTGTGACAGACCCTCGTGGTCAGTACTAAGCAAGCCAAGTAATGTTTAAACCTTCACGTAAATATTAGACAATTTTATTTTATTTTTTTTTATGATGCTATGGTTAGAGTCACTGATCAGAGACACCGGGTTCTTTGGCAACCTAGCCTGGAGCCCCTGAGCGAAATAGAAATTGCAAGTATAAGCACTGCTGAACAGGCTCTGTTCACCTGCCACCCAGATTGGTCCAAGGCAGAAGAAAACATGACCTTGCTCGAAGAGAGAGGAAAAGAGTGAGATTTGATTCACGGATCTGAGTCAGGCAGTCTATGGACAGGAAAAGGCAGCCTGGAAAGCTGTTCAATTTGCCCAAGACCCAACATGCTCTTTAAAGGTGTTGCCAACAGCAGGAGCCTGCAGATTCCTGCGACACCATCTCATTCCCTCTATTGATATTTCCATGCCTGAGCCTCAGCTGGAGACCATGCCACGGAACAGCAAGGCACTTCTGACTCTGTCTCCTGAAAAACGAAGTGTCTTTTTACAGCAAACCTCTGGGGCACAAAAGAAACTGCAAAGCTTCTCAACTATTGGCTTACCTTTCCTTGAGGTATTTAGTTGGTGCTGGGAGAGGCTTAGCCTTTCCATGGATAATCATTGGACTCGATGATCTCTGAGGTCCCTTCCAACCACCACAATTCTGTGATTCTGTGATAACCAGAAAATCCAGAACTACAGTACTGCCAAGAACAGACTGGAAGAGAGAGAGGCAGGAGAAAACTCCACCCCAACCAGACAACCCAGTGTCCTTATTTCCTTCTCCTCCTTGCAGAGGACATTGTTCATCACAGTCCACAACACACTCCCGGGAGGTGCCAAGACATGCCAAGGGTGCAGCAAAACAAGATGAGGATGGGGAAGGCTTTGATCATCCTGGGTTACTGCATGAGGAAATCAGTGGCTAACCCAAAAGAATGAGCTCTTCTCTCAATCCAGGTTATTCCCTGAGTTCTGCAAAAGTCTGAAGCTCATTTATTCTGCAAAGTCTGAAGCTCAGACGAGGTATTGGACTGGAAGGACCACTCTTCCCATCTTCTGCACCAAGCTTGGCACGCTCACAGTACATTTCTGAATCCAGCATACAACTGCCTAATCCTCTTGGCAGCAGTCACTCGTACAAGGTCAGTCCCCCTGGCCTACAAGATGCCTTTCCAAATTAAGCTGTTATTTTCCCTTATTAAACTTCACGTTTGAGGTAAAACAGTGACACTGATTCAGTTACACCACTGCTGTCTGCAGCTCTGTTTTTTGGAGCAGAGCGCACGGAAATCTCATAGAGACGGAGATGCCTGGCCAAAGAGACTCCAATGGGTTGTAACTGTGGGAGATGCAACTTTATTTCAGCCACACGCATCACTTCCAGCCCCAGGGGCAGCAATCCAAATTGTGCTTCCCAGCTGAGGTGTTGTCCTCAGTAACAGTGAAGAGCATCCTGTACTGAAGAGACTCAAGACTGTCTGTAAGAGCAGCCTACGAGACACTGGTACCTATCACGGCACGCTGCCCCGACACTTATTTGCCACACACAGCTTTCAGCCCAACAGCTTGGGCTTTCAGCTGCTGTTTTGGGTAGGTATGGGGATGTTTGCCCCCCAGAGAAGCTACCATTCTCTGCCATTCATAACCACTGAGGGAAAGAGGTAGAGATAAGGAGAGAAACCAGCCTTGAGCCAGCCAACTTTCAAACACGAGCAAGCACTCACCAGATAACAAATCACAGAATCACAGAATGACATGGGGTTGGAAGGGACCTCTGGAGATCATCCAGTCCACCCCCCTGCCAAAGCAGGGCCACCCAGAGCAGGTCCCACAGGAACATGTCCAGGTGGGGTTTGAATGTCTCCAGAGAAGGAGACTCCCCCACCTCCCTGGGCAGCCTCTGCCAGGGCTCTGCCCCCCTGAGAATAAAGAAGTTCCTCCTCATGTTGAGGTGGAACTTCTTATGTACCAGTTTGTGCCCATTTCCTCTTCTCCTATCCCCGGGCACCCCTGAAAAAAGACCAGCCCCATCCTCCTGACACCCTCCCTTGAAGTATTTCTAAGCATTGATCAGATCCCCCCTCAGCCTTCTCTTCTCCAGACTAAAAAGATCCAACTCCCTCAGCCTCTCCTCACAAGAAAGATGCTCCAGATCCCTCTTCATCTTTGTAGCCTCTGCTGTCCCCTCTCCAGCAGTTCCCTGTCCTTCTGGAACTGGGGAGCCCAGAACTGGACCCAGTGCTCCAGATGGGGCCTCCCCAGGGCAGAGCAGAGGGGCAGGATGACCTCCCTCCACCTGCTGCTCACCCTCTTCCTGATGCCCCCCAGGATGCCATTGGCCTTCTTGGCCACCAGGGCCCATTGCTGGCTCATGGTCATCCTATTGTCCACCAGGACTCCCAGGTCTTTCTCCTCAGAGCTGCTCTCCAGCAGGTCACCCCCAACCTGTCCTGGTGCAGGGGGCTATTTCTTACTAAATCTTACTAAACAACTTTAGGCTGAATACTGCCTAATGGAAAAGAAATTTTAAGTGTGTGCAAAGAAATCCAAATTAAATACATAAGGAAGGAACCGAATCTAAAAGCAGATATTAGATTCCTTTTCTCTCCTGCACTCCGAGCAAATATTGTTCCTTTTTGATAGTATCTTAAAGCCTAACCCAGCTGGATTAAAGCAGTACAAACTAAGCCACTCTCACTGAACGTTCTTCCTTCAGAGACAATTTCTCTGCAGGGATCCTCCAAGTGGTGTTTGATTGCCTTCATCAGCCAACAGAAACACTGGGCTGGTGAGGCTGAGCCTGATCCAGGTGACAGGATCCCTGCTGAAATCTCAGCCCAACATTCAGAAATCCGCCAGTTTCCCTCTTACCCAGATCTCCCTGCACGTTGAATAAAATCTCATTCATGTGGAACCTGCATTATGGCTCTCTGGGCATGCTGCTGGCTCATCTCCAATAAAGGGGGATCTTAAATCACTATTTTTAGCTTTTTTTCTCCTCTTGGGTCAGTTCCAAAACTTACTCCCGCCTGCCTCACGTGTCATTTCCTAAAAACCACTTCTACATCTGCCCCTCAAGTAGTGAGCTGCTCCTTCCAGTTTTATCTCTCCACTGTTTTCCATGTGCTTTCCTTTCCTAGAAAAGCCCCTTCTGGCAAACACATCCTCAGCCTCATAACCACCTCTCAGCATTCTGTTCCCTTAACTCCAAAACCAAGGATACTCCCAAATGCCAACAATTTAGGATACCTCCTTGACTTGATATCTGACCTCCCCCTGCTGCAAAAAGTACAGTGGTCAAAATTTATGGCGTGGGCTCACGCCTTCAGCTCTCATTTATAATTTATTTTGATTACCTTAGGATGAAGGGTACCTTGGAGATGCAGGATGTTACCCCTTAGTGTTATTCTATTGGAGAGAGGAAAAATTAGAGCTGAGAGGAGTGGGAGATTGCTCCCTGCTAACCCTGCAGTGACCGTTCCCAAAGGACGTGACAGTGATGGAGCACTGTCCATCACTGCAGCAGCTCCATGACTTCACCAGGAGCTCACTGCCACCTCTGTTTGCCCACCAACTAATCCTGGAGTGCTGCCGTGGCTGTGGAAGCCCAACAAAGCCCCAGATTAGCTTCAGTGCTATTTTCTGCTTGAGCCAGGTCTTGCTTCTTGCAGACCCTTTGGGAACACCAAGGGTCAGCTGCTCTGTTTAGAGCCACAGGATTTTATAAATTGCTTTTCTTAAGTGCATCTGTGCCGGAGGGGTACTTATAGGGCCCTTCTGCCCAGGGCTGTGGATCCACAGCACACGTCTCAAATTGTCTTGACAACCCTTTTCATATTCCACGTAGGGGTCTAATGGACCAAGGAAGCCCACCTGAGCACCGAGCGCAAATTAAGCTCATAACATCCCAGGCATCAACATCTTTCCTTCTGCAGAACCCAACGCAGCAGAATATGGTGGGGGGAAAAAAAAAAAAAAAAAAAAGCCTTCTTTCTAGCTGATGTGCTACATCCCAGTGGTAATATTTGCTGAATTACCACTTTCTCACCTTTGGAGAGCCATAACCAGCAGGGTAGTGCTATAGTCTGATTGCAGGGTGGAAACAACATTAATTTCCCTACCCCCAGAACCGCTAGAAGAACTAGCTGTGGTTTTGTGTATATATTTCTATATACTCTTCTTCTGCCACAAAACAAATTCGAGTTAACGGCATCTGATCAAACAGCACATGAAAAAGGACATGATAGAAGATTCACACTCAAAACACCTGTCTCAATATAATTGGTATTTTTTAAAAGTGATTTTTTGGAAAAAAACCAAGTGAATCCAAAATTGATACCCGTGAAAATATTTGTGATTTGAGTTTCTTTCAATTATGTGTGCTCTATCAGGCGAAGACCAGGTTTTGCCAACAGTAACCAAGCGTACTAGAAAAAAAAAAAAGGAAATTATGAGACACTCAATCCTCTAATAACTCAAGTTGAAGCCAAGGGCATCCTTCATGGGCTTAGAATACACTTAATCAAACAAAACTTTCCAATTGATTGTTGACAATACAACAGCTGTGTCAGCAAAATGTCTCTCTCTGCCGCCCACGCAGCATGATGGGAGCCCAGCAAAGACCTCTTTAAACCTTCCTTGTTGCAGGGCATCCTCAGTTTTACCTCTGTGAAATACGTCTTCAGTCCACACCACCCTTGGTGGCCAAGGTTGAGGTGAACCGCAGCAGATGTGTAGTCAGCACGTGGCAATGGCATGAGTGATGGCAGGTAATGATTTTGTGAACATGGCTCATCATTTGGGCAGTCAGTGGGAGACATGGATAAAGATTTGTCTTCACTGCATTCATGCAGAGAAGCTTTAGGCTGCAGGAAGAGCAGCTGGATATTTATTCTAAGCCTACGACGCTGGAGGTAGCACGAAGTGTTGGGGAAATGATGCCATCACAGCATCCTCCAAGAGCTCTTAGGTAAAGAAAGACCCATTTTACACCCAGGCTGGTAGGCCAAGGATGGGAAAGAGCTATGGAGAGCTAGAAAAATATCTTAGCCTTTGCAAAGTGGGGCAGTTACCCAAATGTTACCCTAAGAATAACAACAAGTTGTGACAAAGATGTGCCAAGAGAAAGAAAAAGTGCACGCTCTTCACGGAGCTCCTGCTCCACGGGTCAGTGAAGGAGCTCGTGAAGCAAGTTTAGGATCTTTTATTGTTTGAAATCATTCCCTTTGAAATCACAGAATCACAGAATCTTCTAGGTTGGAAGGGACCTTAAAGATCATCTTGTCCAACCGTCAACCTAACTGACAAAAATAGACACCCACACAACAAACAAGGAGCATCATCACTAAACCATACCTCCCAGCACTACATCAACCCGGCTTTTGAACACCTCCAGGGATGGGGCCTCAACCACCTCCCTGGGCAGCCCATTCCAAGGGCTGAGAACCCTTTCAGTGAAAAAATTTTTCCTAATATCCAGCCTGAACCTACCCTGGCGCAACTTGAGGCCATGTTATAGTCCTAATCCAATCAAGACAATTCTTTGGGCTCTGAATATTTAGAAAAGCGTTGTCCCACTGAGAGCAAAATGGCAGGGAGGTGCAAGAGGAAGGGGCTGTGCCTGGAGGTAGGGATTGAGTCCTGTGCATCCTGTGCCCTGATGAGTGGGTCAAGCAGGGCTTTGCAGGCCTCCCTTTCATTAACTTTTGCACGTCATTATTTTTCCCACAGGAAAGAAAATGTAAACACAATGAATAAGATATTTAGGTCAAGACTTTCATAAACAGGATCCCCATGTTAGTCTCTGAACAAGTGGCCTGATTTTTAAAAGTATGAAGAAAGCAGTATCTCCCACCGCCTTACAAAAGCACTGGCCTTTTGAGTTTCAGGTTATTTAGGGGTCTCAGTCTTACTTTCCCTCTGAGTTTCATCTTCTCATAGCACAGGCTGTCTTGAAAGTCCAATCTTATGAAGCTGCACATGTGAGGCCAGACCACAGAAAACCCTAAAAGAAAAAGGCTCCATTTCACTCAAGCCATTGCACAGGCTCAGTACTGTCTTGAAATTCCAATCTTATGAAGCTGCACATGTGAGGCCAGACCACAGAAAACCCAAAAAGAAAAAGGCTCCATTTCACTCAAGCTAATTGGGAAATCCTGAGTGCACCTTGCCCAGCACTGACTGCTACATTTACAACACACCTCAAATGCCTATAATTTCCAGTGAATCTTCTTCACGCGTCTTCAGCTCCTCAAGGAGTTGGGCAATAGGACCCCCTGGAAAACGTTCCTCAGGGACAACCAGACCACAGAAAACCCTAAAAGAAAAAGGCTCCATTTCACTCAAGCTAATTGGGAAATCCTGAGTGCACCTTGCCCAGCACTGACTGCTACATTTACAACACACCTCAAATGCCTATAATTTCCAGTGAATCTTCTTCACGTGTCTCCAGCTCTTCAAGGAGTTGGGCAATAGGACCCCCTGGAAAACGTTCCTCAGGGACAAGGGGGCAGAAGAGACCTGGCAGATCTTTAAGGACACCTTCCATAGAGCACAAGAGCTCTCGATCCCCAGGTGTAAGAAATCAAGCAAGAAAGGGAAGAGACCAGCGTGGCTGAGTCAGGACCTGCTGGTTCAAAAGCCGGGTTGATGTAGTGCTGGGAGGTATGGTTTAGTGATGATGCTCCTTGTTTGTTGTGTGGGTGTCTATTTTTGTCAGTTAGGTTGACAGTTGGAAAAGATGATCTTTAAGGTCCCTTCCAACCTAGAAGATTCTGTGATTCTGTCAAACTAAAAGGCAAGGAGGAACTGCACAGGCCGTTCAAGTGGGATCAGGTATCCGGGCAAGAGTATAGAGACACTGCCCAGTTATGTAGGGATGGGGTCAGGAAGGCCAAGGTGTAGCTGGAGCTGAACTTGGCAAGGGATGCTAAGAATAACAAGAAGGGCTTCTACAGGCATGTCAACCAGAAAAGGAAAGTCAAAGAAAGCGTACCAGCCTCCTGCCCCTGATGAGCAAGACTGGAAAACTGGTAGCAACCCACAAGAAGGCGGCTGAGGTTCTCAACAAGTTCATTGCCTCAGTCTTCGCTGGCAACCTCTCTCCTCACACCTCCCTAGTTGAAGGATCGCAAGACAGGGATCTGGGGGACAAATCCTTCCCACCTGAAACATCTGAACATACACAAGTCTTTGGGACCTGATGAGATGCATCCCAGAGTCCAGAGGGAATTGGCTGACGTAGTTGCCAGGCCACTCACCGTGATATTTGAAAAGTCATGGCAGTCAGGTGAAGTCCCTGGAGACTGGAAGAAGGGAAACATTACACCCATTTTTTAAAAGGGTAGAAAGGAGGACCCTGGGAACTACCGACCTATCAGCCTCACCTCTGTGCCTGGGAAGATCATGGAACAGATCCTCCTAGAAGCTATGCTAAGGCACAGGGAGGACAGGGAGGTGAATTGAGACAGCCAGCATGGCTTCACTATAGACAAGTCCTGCCTGACCAACCTAGTGGCTTTCTACAATGGAGTGACTACATCAGTAGGGAACAGGGGACAAGGGAAGAGCAACGGATATCATCTATCTCCTGCAAGGCCTTTGACATGATCCCCCACAACACTCTTTTCTCTTAGTTGGAAAGATAAGGATTTGATGGGTGTTCTGTTCCGTGGAAAAGGAACTGGCTGGTTCATCATACCCAGAGGGTAGTTGTCAGTGGCTTGGTGTCCAGATGGAGAGGGGTGAGAAGTGGTGAGTGGTGTCCCTCAGGGATTCATACTGGGATCAATGCTGTTTAATGTCTTCATCAATGATATAGACAGTGGGATCACGTGCACCCTCAGCAAGTTTGCAGATGACACCAAGCTGAGTGGCACAGTTGACATGCCAGAGGGATGGGATGTCATCCAGAGGGACCTGGACCAGATAGAGAGGTGGGCCTGTGCAAACCTCATGAAGTTCAACCAGGCCAAGTGCAAGATCCTGCACTTGGGTCGGGACAATCCTCATTCCCAGTAGAGGCTGGGGGACGATGTGAGAGAGATGGGACAATCCTCATTCTCAGTAGAGGCTGGGGGACGATGTGAGAGAGAGCAGCCCTGCGGAAAAGGACTTGGGGGTACCGGTGGATGAAAAGCTGGACATGAGCTGGTAATGCACACTCGCAGGTCAGAAGGCCAATTGCATCCTGGGCTGCATCAAAAGAAGCATGGCAAGCAGATCGAGAGAGGTGATTCTGCCCCTCTACTCTGGTGAGACTCTATCTGGACCACTGTGTCCAGCTCTGGGGCCCTCAGCACAAGAAGGACGTGGACCTGTTGGAGAGGGTCCAGAGGAGGGCCAGGAGGATGATCAGAGGGATGGAGCACCTCTACTATGAGGACAGGCTGAGAGAGTTGGGGTTGTTCAGTCTGGAGATGAGAATGCTCCAGGGAGACCTTATAGCAGCCCTCCAGTACCTGAAGGGGGCCTACAAGAAAGCTGGGGAGGGACTGTTTGCAAGGGCATGTAGTGAGAGGATGAAGAGCAATGGTTTTAAACTACAGCAGGATGGGTTTAGATTAGACATTAGGAAGAAGTTCTTTACAATGAGGGTAGTGAGACACTGAACAGGTTGCCCAGGGAGGTGGTGGAGGCCTGATCCCTTGAAAGTGTTCAAGGTGAGGCTTGATGAGGCTCTGACCAATCTGATTTAGGGAAGTGTTCAAGGTGAGGTTTGATGAGGCTCTGACCAATCTGATTTAGGGAGGTTGGATTAGATGACCTTTAAAGATCCCTTCCAACCCAATACATTCTATGATTCTACGGTCCACATGATGCTCACTTTTGGCACACGCTCTTCTGAATCTCAGCCTGGAGATGCCCCTCTCCCTCTACAGCACAGGTTTAGCCCATCACACTTTAAATATCTCAAGATGGCTGAAATCCCTCCCATGGTTTGCCACCTCTGTACGCGTCTCCTTGCCTTTGCTGGACAGGGGTGGAAGCAGGGCCAGCCTTTATTACGGTCAGTTTAGACTAGTGTTTTGGGTTAGAGCAGTGTCTGAGGAACATCTGCTTCAGATTTGCTCTGAGAAATCCCAAGAGAGCCAGTGCTGCCCTATTTCTCCCCTCTCACTGGCAAAGAGCCCCACGCCAGCACACATGTACCTTCCGCCTCCTATGTCACTGTTCGAGTTCCAAATCGATTGCCTTTAGGGCTCAAAAAGAAATATCTCCTTTCTTATCAGCTTTTGAACAAGTTTCAGTGCTGGAAATAGAATTTCTACCCATGTATTTCTGAATTGCTTTGCAAAATAGATTCTATAAATCTTCAGAAAATACTGCGTGAAATGGTGAAATGAAGCACTGACAGATTTTGCATCTGGAACTGAAAGGGATTGATGCTTTTTGATTTGCCTTTTTTTTTTCGTCCCTATAAAGACTGTATTAATTATTAGTAATAATACAAGACATAACTTAAGGAAACAGACTACCACAGGCTAACCTTGTTAATGTGGCAGTGCAGAGCACGGCAGCATATAGTCCCTAGTTCAGTACAGCTTTTCAGCTTAGGTTTAAGGTTATTTAAGGCCATGGTTAAAGAGCTGAGCACGGGCTGAACTCATTTCCCTGCCGCAGAGCGAAACCTTTAAATGTTCATTCACTCACATCGTCCCCAGGAGATGGAAAAAAGCCATCTCAGCACCAAAAAGGAATGGCACAAAGGCAGGAATGACACAGGGATTCAGCCTCTCTCCCGAGCAGTGTCTACCTGGGAACAGAGAGATCTGCCAGCTCCAGGTTGTGTCACAGAGGACAAGAGCATAGGAAATGCATTTTGCTACGCGCTACAGAGAACAAATAAAATCATATACAAGGGATCAAATGCTGCAATAGCACAAGGCGGGTCCTGCTCTGTCTCGGTGCCCATCAGCTCAGTCCCAACAAGGGGTGAATCAGACTTAATCTTCCGCACAACCTCCACCGAACACTGTTTCAATTGAAAAAGGCTTAAGGTGAGGATTTACTTTTTTTCCGTACAAGCTCCTGCCACAACCACTGTCAAGACACTTGCATGCATTAAAACATGACAGATACTAAATCATGAAGTGTGCTAAAGTTCTTTTTAGACGCAACTAAGCATCTCTTTGAAAAGAACTTGTACCATCCTCAATTTTATTTCAGCTCCTGTCTGTCTAAAAGAGCCATCTTCTCCCTCCGTGGGCTCACTGTTGAGGTTACCACAATACTACACACTGATACACTGATAGAAAGCTAGTTTTTTTTTAATATACTTACAAAAAAAAAATAAAAATAGATCAAGCTTTCTTGAAACTTGTTAGCTACTTATGCTTGTCCTCTCCGTGCAGATCCTGGCACTGAAAAGCCAAGCAGTGCTGAAGGCTCCAACGCCACAGAGAGCAATGGGAAGGAAACACGTTAACGGAGATGAATTAGTCTCTCAGTGAACACGGACCCTGTTTCTGAATAAGTGTCCTCAAGAGGAAGTAAAATCTGGGATGGAAACCTAAGTTTTATAAAACATAGCTAATTTGCTAAATTGCCTCAGAGCAGGCTGTTTTGTTTTTTGTTGGTATTGTTTGGTTTTTGTTTTTTTTTTTTCTGAAGATTTCCATGCAGACACCCATGTTCCTCACACAAAGCACTCTATAAGCCAGCAATACAGTGTCTGTTGCTTTTAGGCTTCACCAGGACACCTGACACACAGCACTTCTTGACCCATGCTGGTCCTCCAGGTGCTGGAGGTGACAATCCAACCTTTTGGCTGGTTCACGAGAAGAGATCCGTGTCCAGTCCTTGCTATTTCCAGGTTTGTGATTTTTCTTTCCGCTGCCAAAAAATTTTCAAACATATGATATGCCACAGATCTTGTGGTTTGGATTTGCTCCAGCACTTCACTAGCATCTGCCAAATTCCCGTTAAATCCAACACTGGTTGATGAGCACTTTCCGATGGTGTGAAACTGAATGCAAGTAACTAGTGGAAGCTTGGGAGCAATTAAATTTTAATCAGAGATAAGTTTAGTTTTCGGCATTGTGAGTTATCTCTAGTGTCTAAATAGCTAATATGTATAATAGTCCTCTTCTCCTCTTGTAATCAGCAGCAGCAAGCTGCAAAAAAGGGAGAAAAGTAACAGCTTAAGAAGTCCTCTTCCCAAGAAAGCCACCCATCTTATTAATAATCTATGGGGCCTTTCTCTCTGACATGCCATCTGTATCCCGAACTACTCCCTTGTGTTTTCCAGGTGGAATTCAAGCATCTGTCCCTCTTCTGGCTGCCTGTTTTTGGTCCCTGGTCCGATACGGCCTCTCATGCCTGGCTCTGCTGGCAGGGCTGCTCATCTCCTGAAGTCACCTCCAGCTTCCTTCCACCCTCCTCCCAGCACACACCAGGCACTCGAGTGTGAGCTGGCTTTTGCCTGGCTTCTTTCACCAAGTGTGGGGGAGTGGGACACCCCCAACTCTCCTCCGAGTCCCTTCTCCCCAATGGGCTACAAATTTACCCATCTTCTGCCAAAAGGCTGCCTAATCCACAGCCATCCCCATCCTTGTAAACGTGCAGGACAAGCGTGATAAATCAAGCCTTTCTACCTCGCAGTAAATGACAGATGCAACTCACGGTCCTTTTACTATGCTGCCTACTGTGGTGGCCTCAAAGCTCTCCCGTTGCTCCTCCAAGTCCAAAAATGCCCTGTGGTCAACCTAGAGACTGATTTTGCATGTGCTCCAGCAGGACCAACACAGCAAGTGGAGCTCCTCCCGGGCTGTTCTTCATGGAAAACGTAGGCCCCAACACAAGAGTTGGTGGCTGAGGCCTAGGAACCATTACGAGAAGTGGAAGGAACCGCGCAAAAGCCGCTCTTTGACACAAAATCTGTGTTCAAAGGCAGCCATGCAATCAGAGGGGGGTTCAGGGAAGCACAAAAGCGGCGGTGGGCTCCCTGGCCCTCAGAAGGCTCCACAGACAGCGGAAGAGATAACAGAAGCTGGAGATTTTTTTTTTCCTCATTATTTATTTGCAAGTGAAAATATCCTAAACACCCTCAGCATGTGCAGCTTGGGGAAGTTAGATGAACAGCTGCCTGGAACTAATTCATCCATTTTGCTCTCTGTTAATGAATATAGACAATGGAAAATCAGTAGATGCAGAAAACCCACGATTTTTATGGATTTACAGAATGATTTTCTGTACCTCATCTATTCATTTTTATGCCTGTGCAAAGTGACGGCACAGTTGGTGTAAAGTACTACCAAATTACCATAGGGATATTTTTACTCTCCCATTTCCACTGGTGCAGCAAATGGCTACAGGTGTCAAAGGCAAAAGAAAACGTGTCTTTTAGCAGAGCAAAGCAAAACTAAAAATGAAACGAATTTGTTCTCCCCACTGCTGTCTCCAGATCACATGCAGCAAGATGTAATGCTTTGTCTCCAGTAAATCGTGTTTCCCTCTCCACTCCTGCCCCATTTTTTTCCCATTTACAGCGTTGTGTGACCACCAGAACCTCTTCAGAGAATGGAAGGAGGAGCATCAGTATCAGCTGCAGCTCTGTGCTGGAACAGCCTCCTTCTTTCACATTTCTCACCCGGTAGAACTTGTACCCCACTATACTTTCTACCTCTCAGTAAATGAAGATTTCTCTTTGTACATTACAGCCTGCAGCTCAAATCCAGCTGGATTACTGATGGACTGCGTGGGGCTCAAGGAGAGATTGAAGCCAGAGCCAACAAAACCATGCTCTGGCTTGCACAGCCTCCTCCTTGCACAGGGTCCTTGGGTCCTAGTTATAATTCTTTTTTCCCCCCCAAAACAGGGTAAGAGAAACACCTTCATAAAATGTGCATGCAGCTCTGAGACACTCTTCATAGTTAATGGCAAATTTTAGGGTCATGGTGATTATGACAAGACAGCTATTCCCATGTGCAGACATTTAGCCCATGTTCCCATTTGGCCTCAAGTTGTGCCAGGGGAGGTTCAGGCTGGATATTAGGAAAATTTTTTCCACCAAAAGGGTTCTCAGGCATTGGAATGGGCTGTCCAGGGAGGTGGTTGAGGCCCCATCCCTGGAGGTGTTCAAAAGACGGGTTGATGTAGTGCTGGGAGGTCTGGTTTAGTGATGGTGATGCTTTTTGTTTGTTGTGTTTTGTCAAAACTCGGTTGACGGTTGGACAAGATGATCTTTAAGGTCCCTTCCAACCTAGAAGATTCTGTGAAACGCCAAATCCCTTTGAGGTTGAATATATATCCACAGCTCAAAAATGCACCAAATCCCAAGCACTGCTAAGAGGAGGAAAGGGGAAATTTCATTTCCAGCCAAATCAGCAAGGAGAATACAATGCAGTGAAATGCCATTACGCACACTTCAATACACCACCCCTCTTCAAATATTTAAATGGAGTCTCCACTTCTTTGCACTGGCTCACAGACCTTTAAAGCAAGAAGGCATCGTGGCATAATCTGCTGTGACCTCAGTAGGAACCAGTTCCAGACCCTGTGTCAAAATCCCGGGCTCTGAGGTTTGTCCCGCTGTCTCTTGCTGAGAAAGCAGTGACAAACAGACAAAAAAATCTTCACTTTAAAAAGAAGAGAAAATCCGACCACTTTTCCAGGTGAAATTAGCTATACTATATTTGCTATCTAGAGTGCAGTGAACACCACGGTCTCCAAAAACCATGGCAACCGGAAAGTGTGAGGAACACCATTTTTTGGTTTAAATAGTTCTTCACACATCCGAGCTTCCTGTTTTGGTTTTTAAGATAAAAGTGTGGTGGCTGGGAGGCTCCAGCCTGGAGTGCGGCTGCTGGGAGAGCTGTGCATGATTTCAGAGCTCCAGGAGATTTTGCATCACATTTCTTTGGTTTGCTTTTGGTTTTTTGGGTTTTTTTAACTCAACTGCATGCAATCAAAGACTTCAGATATCCCTCACTCACAGTCAGTATCTCCATCTGTGTGCATCCACCCTTGAAAGGGGTTTTTTCTCCCCAAGGAGTATCCACATCCAACAATACGAGGTGTTTGGACAGACCGGGCAGACCTTTTTTTTTCCCCCCTGCAGTACTATGTAACTTTCTTTTCCCAATATTTTTTTGTGTCTTTGTCCACTTAAAGAAAAGGTGAAATACCATCAAACAAGAGCAGAGCGACAACCTGCATTAGGGCAAGAGCCAAGAGAGAGTAGTAATTTACAGCTCTCTCCCCGAAGCAGGGGTAGAGATTACTGCCATTTAAACCCGCTTGCACCTTGCAAATTCCATCATTTCCTGCTGCTTCCCAGCCCGATGGATTAAAAACCAAGACACTGGAGCCGAGGTCTGACTTGAAGAGAAGCCCATCTCCTTCTGCTTGGGAATTATATCATATTTCAAGGCAATGTACATCTTGCCGTGGACAAAATTAAGTCCAATAAAACCAATTTCCGCTCCGACATTATTCAAACGGGGCCACAATCAAATAGAGCAGAAAGCCAAATGAAAAACCCAAGTGCTAAAGTGATTTCGTCGACGAAGGCTGAAAAGCTGCACAGATTTGAACCCCTCCTGCTAAAGAGGGATGCCCTGCAGTATCTTACGGTCCCTGCACTGTAAAAATTCTGTGACTGTTGGCTATATTCATCACTGTAAGTGGATCATGTACTACACTCCCTTCTGCAATACCTAAAATCCCACTACGTGATTATCTTTCCCTGTTAATACCACACTTTTCAGAAGAGCAGCACAGCAGCGCTGGGAACAAAGCTTGACAAAAGAAATTGAAAGACAAAAGAAGCCTTGAGGGATACAGCCTCTGCTGGGGGTGCTCACGGTGCACCCCTGCTTGGGGATGTCGCTGGAACTGGGTGAAGCCCCTTTGCCTTTTGCAAAGGGCTGTAGAGAAAACTCTCAGCTCTCCAGGCAGTAATACAAGCTTCTTTAAAGATTTCTGGTAAATTGCCCTGGTCTGTAAGTGGACACAGAGGAAAAAAATCTGAATAAATTAGACCTAGTAAAAGTTCCCTATATATATTATTTTTTTTATTACTCTTTACCTTTGCAGCATTTAGCCAGCTGCCCACAGAAGTCCTGCCCTGTCTCCTGAGGCTGCAATAGAGTGACAGAAGAGGTTTTTGCTAAATCCTTACTGATCTGACAATGACTTGCAGCCCCTGACTCCGAAACCTCTCGTCTGGAGTGGTTATCACAAAAAATGTCGCTGTCGCAACTCGCCCTGACACAGCTCCAGGAAACTAAAGCCCACGAGCAGATGCCTCCATGTCATTTGAATACAGAGAGGCAGGTTAAACCAAACCTCTAAGCAGTGAATTAAATGTACAGTGTGCCTCCTCCTCCCCGGCAGGGCAGGGGGAAGCAGCGGCTGCAGTACCACCCCGAGGACACGGAGAGCAGAGCCAAGGCTGAGCCTCAGCCCTGCCTGCAAATCACAGGGAGCCTTTCCAATCCTCTTCCTATTCCTTCCTTTTTTCTTTTTCCCTCCTATTCCTCCCCCCTCCTTTTTTTTGAACAAATGATAACTCTGCCAAAATCAGAGAACAAAGCGAAGATCAAAGAGTGCAGGTAGCTGGATCATTAGGTGTCCCAGCTGAGGCAAGAGTTTGAGCCTCCAGAGCTTACTTGCCAAGCTATTTTAGAGTTATGCCAAGAGAGCTGTGCCCTCTCGAGCTCCCTGGCATAGGAACTGCTGCCAAGCCAAGCCGTGAAGTTTCGGGTGCCGCAGGAGGGATGTCAGGCTGCAGGAGCCACCAACTACACAGGCATCAACTTCACCTAAGTGCAATTAATTAAAGCTGCTCGTTGCTTAACATCTCTTTTGCATGGGAGTCCAAGAGATGCTGGTTTATACCCTGGGGCTCTCTGGGGGGGGTGAGGGTTTTGGGGCAGAGGATGCTCTTGCTGCACATCCAAATAATAACTGGAAGGCTGTGGTACTGGAAGGATGGTCAGCACCTCTGGGATGAGGCTCTACATGAACGCTATGTTGGGGACTGGGCTGGAAGTGTGGATCAGAAAAACATCCTAGAAATACCTCTACATGTCCAACAGGATTTGGCTAGAGAAAAAACCCAGGACTGTAACTCTGTCTGAGGCTCTTCACTAGGAGCACCTTCTGGTCTGTCTTTTCTAGCAAGCTTGGAGGTTTGGTCTTACCCCATCCTGCTGTCCTTGAAATAGGGAGGTCCCGGGTGGTGGACACACTTCAAACACCACCAGGGAGCCGGAAACTAAAGCTCTCTCCCTTCACAAGACTCAGTGGCCAAGCGCCCAGAGTTGAAACTCAAGGATGCAAACCGTCCTCACCATCAACCTCCGGAGCCTAGGGCAGTCAGGAGACAGGTATTTGACAAGTATTTTTTACCTGGCATTACCTGATGGAATGAGAGCCCTTTCATGCCAGCTGCAAGTCTGTACATCTATTCAAAGTCCACTCAGAGTCACAAAGAGCAGTGCCTGCAGAAACGCTTACTATTTGGCCCGAACCTACTTGCATTCTCTGAGTGTGAGCTACCAGAGAGGGACACTACCATGCTGACCTACCAAGGCAGGAGGGACAGGCACTACTATTTCTTAAAGTCAGTCCAGCACTGAGAAAGCACTTTGGACAAGAAAGTCACCTCAGAAAAGCAACTTGTATATTTAGAAATGCTCAAAGGCACAGTTTCAGTGGGTGGGAGAACCTACCTTGCTCAGCGTGCACCTCCATCCCTCCATCCTTGCTACTCATGCTCAGTGTCCTCCCAGCTCCTCCTGCACAGCTGAATGCAATCTGTACTAATTAGCTGCTCACAGACCTCTTTGTTTTCTCCTGAGTTGCCTTTCCTCCCACATTGCTCTTCTTTTCCACTTCCACTGAAACTTTGACAGGCTTGTAGCTTTGAGCCAGCTACGAATGGGGGTAAAACGCTTCGTAACACCACGTTTTCCCTCCTTCCCATGCCAGTGCTCTCTTAAAACCCAAACTCACACCTCTGGGAGTTCTGGATCTAATTTGCAATCACCTTTGCAAACAAAACAGAGGGAGTATGCTTATTTCACTAAATATTTCTTGAGCTGTTTGTGCCATTTCTTATCTTGCCAATTCTTCAGGAAAAAATACGTATGTCAGAAAGTGCAAAAAGTTTCACCCGCATGTGGAGGTTACCAGCAATGGTTCCTAGAGAGCACCACAAATAAAAAGTATTTAGAAGTATAATCCCATTTCTTTTCCGTGTGGAAAGAATAGGACATACATTTCTGTCATTAGCTGCTGATTTTAGAAATATTTGCATGTTAATTACGCTGTATCAGCAACAATCATAGAATCATAGAATCATTGAGGTTGGAAGAGACCCTTGGGATCATCGAGTCCAACCATCTCCCCTACTCTACAAAGTCCTCCCCTACACCATATCCCTCAGTACCGCATCTAAACGTCCCTTAAACACATCCAGGGATGGTGACTCAACCACCTCCCTGGGCAGCCTATTCCAATGAAATTCCAATTTCTCTCTGTGATGGATACTTTTATATGATTAATGCATGCTCTGCACGGTCTACAAACACTCCAGCAAAGCATCAGGGTCTTCAGGTACTCTGAGCATGGCCATGGCAGCAAGCAGGAGAGCCTACCTGGAGCCATGGGTGCACACTGTGACCATGTGTGCAGCAGCTTGCTGCTCCGTGGGGGGCTCGGAAAGATCCAGTCACATGTCATTAAACATTTAGGATCTTAATTTCTCAGTGATTTCAACGGGCAGGTCAGCATCAAAAGAGAGAAACTGGTGGTCTCTAAGTATAGTCAGATGGGAGCTTAAGGGTCTGCGGAGTACAAAGGGCTCTAAGTATTTGAGCAGACAGGAGAGCAAACTTCAGCTCCCTCCCAGGAACCATTTCACTGAAAGCAGAAAGCAAAGAGTTGACACAGAAGCCCTGCATCCGAAAAAGTGGGGCCTTGAGATTTCTCTGTAAGCAAAAAATCCCTTCCCACTAAACAAGGCTCAGCACCTGCCCTTCTCCAGCCCCCAGCCTTTGTTCACTCCCGTAATGAACACCTTTGTAAAACTAGCTGTAGATTAGAAAAGGAATTAACCTCCCAACAAAGGAGAAGCTTAATTAAGCATTGCACTAAGAGAAAACAGAGGGGAAGTACAGGTTAAAAAAAAAAAAAAAAAAAAAAAAAAAAAAAAAAAAAAA
>NW_015090847.1:2312603-2343639 GCF_001431845.1 Calidris pugnax
AAAAAAAAAAAAAAAAAGAAAAAATAAAAAAGACAAGACAGCTGCGCAGACTTAATTCCAATTTCCCCTCTTGCAGGTCATTTTACCCAATGTAATTTCCTTTCTGTATTTGGGCGAGTGTGTTACTGTGGCACTGCCCATTAACAGAAGAGTTTTTGTTGCTTTCCATTCCCTTGTACCTTTTTTAATGCTTTGCATTACGAGCCCTCCATCAAAAAAAAAAAACAACAACAACAAAAAAAAAGCAAAACAGATTTAAATTAGACTTTGGGAGTATGCCATTTCATAAACTTCTCCCCAGAGAGCTTCAGCTAATTAAACAAATGATTGCAAAATGCTCACCATGTCAACCCTGTCAGCTTATATGAGAAATACCTACACCAAGCTACGGTTATTTCACAAAAAACACAATGTGAAGGAGCAATGGGCTTCAATGATAAGCACAAACCTTAGGCCATAAGGGGACACACACTTTTTAAGGGTGGATTACGGAGAGGCCAAGGACTTTGAACATCCCTTCCCATAAAACAGATTTAAATTAGACTTTGGGAGTATGCCATTTCATAAACTTCTCCCCAGAGAGCTTCAGCTAATTAAACAAATGATTGCAAAATGCTCACCATGTCAACCCTGTCAGCTTATATGAGAAATACCTACACCAAGCTACGGTTATTTCACAAAAAACACAATGTGAAGGAGCAATGGGCTTCAATGATAAGCACAAACCTTAGGCCATAAGGGGACACACACTTTTTAAGGCCATGGGTGGATTACGGGGAGGCCAAGGACTTTGAACATCCCTTCCCATGGCCTTGGGTGTCAGCAGTCACAGCTACTCTGATCCAAGCAGGACAGGAGCTGAAGATGTGGGTGGCCAAGCTGAGAAGAAGACCTCAAAAACAGGTTCAAGAACTGAATAAGCACTTGGGCTGCTCTCAACGTTTGGGCTGCGTTGGGCTCTGTTATTGCCAAGAGGGCAGGCTGGGAGTCATTAATGATGCTCAAGGAAATCTCTGCATTTTTGCCATTAAATTGCAGCAACTTGGTGCAAAAAGCTGTGAAGAAGCAAGCAGATAGGAACGGGTGCCTGGGGTGGGAAACCAGGAATATAAATGTTACATGATTAGTCTGTGCATAGCTGCTCGAGGCAATGAAAGTCTCAACTGTCCACAGCTAAAGGATTTTAAATCTCTCTATACTTTACATAAAAGTATTCTCTTAAAAAAAATCCCCATTTTTCCCTTCCCATTCTTTCCATCTCATCTTGCTTTCCTCTACTCCAAGCCAGGTGGCTTGCCCAACGAACCCTCTGTGCCCATCCCCTCTGCCCAAAGCCTGTCTTTGCTCTCTGGTACTTCTCTCCTATTCCCCTCAGCCCCAGTCCACATCCTGGTAGCTCATCACTCTTTATTCTTCCCATTTATCTTCTTTGCAACACACACTGCCAGTATCAAGCACATGCTGCCTCCCAGGGATGACCACCCTTTTTCCTACCGCCCCCCATCCCGCTCTCATCTCACACCCTATTTGATTTGCCTGAGCCAGTGACACGTCCTTGGCCAGCACCTTAGCCATCTTGATGGATCAGGTGTGTGTTATGGGTACAGCATGATGGGTATACCACACTGAGGGGCTGGAGCAGGTCCAGAGAAGGGCAACTGAGCTGGTGAGGGGTCTGGAGAACAAGTCTCATGAGGAGAGGCTGAGGGAGCTGGGGGTGTTCAGCCTGGAGAAGAGGAGGCTGAGGGGCGACCTTCTCGCTCTCTCCAACTCCCTGAAAGGAGGGTGTAGCCGGGGGGGGTCGGTCTCTTCTCCCAAGTCACAGGTGATGGGACAAGGAGAAATGGCCTCAAGTTGCACCAGGGGAGGTTCAGATTGGAGATTAGGAAAATTTTTACACTGAAAGGGTTATAAAGCCTTGGAATGGGCTGCCCAGGGAAGGGGTTGAGGCACCATCCCTGGAAATGTTCAAAGGATGGGTTGACATGGTGCTGGGGGACATGGTTTAGTGATGTTTTTTTTTGTCAGAGTTAGGTTGACGGTTGGACTAGATGATCTTGAAGGTCCCTTCCAACCTAGAGGATTCTATGATTCTAATTATTACACCCTTGACTAGGAAAATGTAATATTAACTTTCCTAAAGCCCTGTTAAGGTTCAAAGAACCCATTAGACAAGGATCGAGCAAAAAGGACGGTGAGGAGAAGAGGGAGAGAAGAAGGGAGAGAAAGTGCCTCTGCTCATTGTGGCGCGGTTGGAGGGATGACGTTAATCAACCCCCAACAGGGTTGGTTAGGATGCTGGCAAGCCCTCAGCAGGTTTCACAGCCCTGCTCAAGGGCCACTGCTTGCCAGGGCACTGGCCACCAGGAGTGACCTCAGGCGGGTGGGCTGCTTGCCCCGTGCCTCCTGATTTAGGAGCTGAGATTTAGAGGGGATAATCCTCACTCTACCCAATCCAGGTGCCAACTCAGCTCCTGAGTGTTTGAAAATGGGAGAGGCAGCAGTAAGAGGCACAAATTCTTTCTTCTCAGGTGCCATGGCCATAACCCTTGGGTACTGCTGAGGGCACTGTTCTGGGCAAATCAGTCAGGGGCAATGCACACCAGAATTGAGACAAGCCCCCACTTAGCCAATCCTCCCTCTCTTTGGCTACTCCACGCCTTGGCAGCAGTATTAATGAGAAAACAGTTTGGAAAGGGGAAACTCAATTCGGAACATTCCTTTAGGAGGGATGCCAAGATCCTTCCTTGTTTATTTCACTCGTTGTGTAAACATTTTTGTAATACTCATCAATACAGTCTATAGAGTCTACTTTTTAAAATAACCAGTGTGGACATCGGTATCTTGCTCGTGACTCTGGCCTTTTCTTTGACTCCATACCCTGAAGCTGATGCATCACGTTGCCATTGTACTTTATGTACTCTGCTGGCCACTACCTGATTGTAGATTTCTTAGTGAATCAGCCCAAATGAATCAGAAGGAACCGAAATCACATAATACGTACCAGCACTGGAAATGGTCAGGAAACAGTAATTAAGGATGAATGCTGTGTTTACATGATCAAAACACATTCAGGCACAAGAAGACTGAGACATTCTTCACGCAATGTGTATGGTAAAAGCATTCAGTTTGCTCCTGCCAGATTCCCTCTTAGCAGTAGTTCCAGATCCCTACTGCTGAGCAATTTTAAAGTTCAGTGAACAAATTCTTTCAATTGCTTGGTTTTCTCCCATTTTCTGTGTGAATTCTTCTCAAATGCAAGCTTACTTTTTGCCTCTAAATGCGAGTGACAATTTGCGGAGGCTCTAATCAAAATGGTGGATTAACCTCTCTTTTTCCACCCCTTAACTTCTGCAGTGTACAGAACCCATCTTGCATGGTTATGATCACAAAATATTAACATAATGTACGTCTGCCTTAGCAACAGCTATAGCATCAGGGGAATGCAGCCCATAATAATGCAGCTTGATCTAGAAGCACAATAAAATATAAATAAGCTTGCTCCACTTCAGTGGCACACAGGATTCCAGCATGAAGGGTCTTCATAAATTTAGAAACCTCATCTTCTTTTTAATCTCCAGCACAGATTATTTATAAGATTTATGGGCACGTGTTCCCTTTTATTCCAGAAAATGAAACGTAATTGTTTATTCAGTATTATTTTGCTGCGCGTCTACTCCTAAATTTGTGGGCATAATACAGACATGTACACACACACACACGCAAAGCAGTGCTTATAATGAAATAAAGATGAAACCAGGACTTGGGGAAAATCTAAAGGGGAGACTGCCATAAGAATATCCATAATTGTGGTCATTTTTTTAATGAAGAAAGCACAAGTAATTTTCTCCGGAAACCAGCTGCAACGAAACAAGGGATACACTGGCTAGAAATTAACATGATTAATCTAGAGCCCTCTATAAGCGTCCCAGTGTTATCGTATCTGCCAAAAGAACAGCATCCTCAGCTGGGGAAGGGCAAAGTTTTTTCCTTGCCCTAAGTCCAGCTCCTTTTCTCCAGCCCTTAAAGCCCCTCAGCCAACAGTCCCATGTTGCAGCCTCATGCACGCCGGCCCTCTAACCCTTACAGTTACTTTTAACTAATAATCTCTCTTCTTAAAGGCAATCGAGATCTTTTAAATATTGCTTTTTGAGCATTTTCAAGGAGAATGAACTATATCGAGCCAACCTGAAGTCAATAACAAACCATTTGGAGCTAGAGGATAGCAGCACTTGACTTCTGAGCAAATATTGCAGTTATCAAGCCAAATTCACTTGGCTGAAACACTCAAGTCATGAGGCCTTTTATGAGGGAGCCAAGTTACAAGCAACAGGGCTCCGTAATGTTTATCTGTAAAGGAGTATTTTGTATGCATTTATTAGGGCTAGGATTTCCAAAAGCACCTTTCAAGAGTGATGTACTCCGTTCACAAGCATCAATTTCTCTCTGAATGCATTGTATCAGATCGCTGGGATTCCTCTATCACAAACAAGACACAAAGGGAAAAATCAAAATTCAACAATCTACTTTAAGGAAATTCAAGGGCCAATGCAGGCTCTAAACCCAAACATTTTAGAAACCATCAGACCTGGTGGAAATCTCTCATCTCCAACAATTTTTAGTTCAACCCAAGATGGTTCCAAGAGCCAGGTGCCGTCAAAAACCTGCTTACACACAGAAAATCCCACCGCCCAGCTGAAGAGCCATCAAATGAACACAAAACTCTTCAACCCAGTGCTGTCAACAGCAGTATGGCTGAGCCTAACATGATTTGTGTGTATGGGAAATGGGCTGCCTGCCTTTCTAGAGACGCACGGCTTGTGTCGGACGAACTCCAACGAGAGCACACGAAACTTACTCATTGACTACCCAGATCCTTCTACATTTTATTGGAAGGCAGCCAGACTACACCACTGAATAGCCCAGGCCTTTAAGAGTTGCTTTTCCTAACTTGTCTTAAATCAGAACTTACATTTTTGACATTTCTTTTTTAAGGGTGACCCGCTTACTTTAAATACATCATACACACAGTGAAAAATAACAACCGCAGAAAATGGAAAGAATGAGAAGAAAATAATAAAGAAAACATTTTCCTGAAGAAGATGCTATAGATGTAACATGATATTCCACCACTGCAAGCATTTTAACATACATGCCACTCAGAAATCCAAGTCACAAGTCCAGGGAACTTTAATATTATTTTGTTAGGTAAACTTAATATTCATTATCTAGTCTTAAAACCATTTCCTACTTGTGATGGAAAATTCTGTCAGACACTAAGAAGTCATCTACTATTATAAATGGTGTTAACTGGATCATTTTTCATCCAGATTTATACCTGAGGAAGAATAAAACAAATATTATGCCTGTAGCTGCAATAGAATAAAACATGTTTACTCATTAAGTAACAGTATACCAGCAATATACCAACAGCGCTATATCAGAGGTGGCTTCCTAGCTGGATTACTAACAATTGCCACCTCACATTGTTTGCCTTTTTAAAGTCTCCAGATGGGTAAGATGAAGACCAGTTGTGCCCACATCAATCAAAGCACCGGAGACCAATCCTATTCTCTTTCAAACAGGCGTCTGTCTCAGGAAATCAGTCGACCTGAAATATGATCTCGCGTATGATTTATTTGCCATTCTCTCCCATTACACAAATATAAATATAACGGGCATTTTTCTGCAGCCCTGAAATGATTCAGAATTAATACCAGATGACAAAATGGACCATGTACCAGGAGGGGAAAAGTTACAGTAAAACCGCATTCCCATTAATGGGGCCATTCATTCATATGGCCACTATTCCACAGGGGAGCTGGACATAAATTATGTATTTGACATCTAGTTATAGACGATTATATCTGACATAATGAAGTTATAATGGAAGGAGTTTGCACACTGTTTGGTTATTAAGTGCCCATTTCTTGTCCCTGTACCAGGTGCAATGGTGATAGGCTATACAAATCATCCAGAAGAAATGCCAAAATGGGCTCCCTTACTGATAAAGCACCACACATGTTTATTAATTTAACAGCTTGTCTTATGTCTCCCCCATCTGCTCATTTAAAACAGTTATTTGCCTTATAAATATTTCAGAAAAAGACGTGTAGCCAAAAATTAATCTGGCAGAAAAGAGATTAAAAAAAAAAAAAAAAGTTTGAGAAGGGTCTCATCCTGTATGCAGCACTGTGCTCTTCTTCTCCCGCATTGAATTGGTTCAACAGCTTTTTTTCCAACCTGGTAATAGGACATTCACTTTAGATTAGTGATGCTTGAGGGGGCACTGCCACAGCTGACTCTGCTCTCCAGCTGTGGTCACTGTCAGGCGGGTGAAAACTCCCTGCCCATGGGGAGTGGTACGACTCAGCCCAGTGGAAAACGACACCCACCACCAAAAAAACATCCCGGGTAGATGTCCATGTCCATTTTGAGCCTATCAGGTTATGTGGTAGCTTCAAACAGCCTATAAAGAATAACATTTCAAGGTATCTTTAAATCACAGTTCATGCTGATCTCCCCAGCAAAACTCCTTTGCAAGGCAGCAGCTAGCTGTTAAAAAAGAAAAACAAGTGTAAAAGTGCTTTTTTTTTGTTTAGGATGAGCAGGAATAATGCAAAAGGTGTTAAACGTCACTCAGACTGTTCTCCATACCCCACCCCACCCTCCAAAAAAAATAATTCCTTAAGTATTTTAAAGTGTAAACACTCTGAAGACTTCCCACCAGCATCCAGGATTTAGCATTCCTCCTTGAGAGACTTTGTTAGCTCCGGCTTTCTGCTGGAGCGAACCCTGTTACCTTATAAATAAACAGCAATGCCCCAAGGTGCCCCTCTGCGGAGTAAACACACATTCCAAAGAAGTGAGAGCAACAATTCAATACCATAGGAAAAAAGAAAATGGGGAATGGCATGCAATCCACTCCTGCTGACTATGGATAACTACAGGACGTAAAGCGGGACCTTGCTGATGGTAACAAGCAAACAGGAGGGCTGCAGGTTGGTTGTAAGATTTCACAGAATCACAGAATCACAGAATCACATGGGGTTGGAAGGGACCTCTGGAGATCATCTAGTCCAACCCCCTGCCCAAAGCAGGTTGCACAGGAATGTGTCCAGGAGGGTTTGAAATGTCTCCAGAGAAGGAGACTCCACCACCTCCCTGGGCAGCCTCTGCCAGGGCTCTGCCAGCCACAAAGTCAAGAAGTTCCTCCTCATGTTTAGGTGGCACTTCTTCTATTCAAGTTTGTGCCCATTTCCTCTTCTCCTGTCCCTGGGCACCACCCTGGGCCCCATCCTCCTGACACCCTCCCTTGAAGTATTTCTAAGCATTGATCAGATCCCCCCTCAGCCTTCTCTTCTCCAGACTTAAAAAGACCCAAGTCCCTCAGCCTCTCCTCCTAAGGGAGATGCTCCAGGCCCTTCATCCTCTTTGTAGCCTCTGCTGTCCCCTCTCCAGCAGTTCCCTGTCCTTCTGGAACTGGGGAGCCCAGAAGCTCCAGGAGCTGTGGCTACTCCAGTTACGATACTAGTTATCACCACCCATTATACCCAATGAGGAATTAATAAATACAGAGCACGGCCCATGTTTAAGCAGCTGCCTCTTCAAGGAAAATCAGTGTAGTCCAGGAAGGTGGACGTTTTGGCATGGATCTGAGCCACAACGACAGGTTTTTGGAGAGCTCTGGATAAGACTGAGAAAAGCACTGCATCATAACATCAGAGCTCAACCCTCCACTGTCTTCACAACCCAAATGAGCTCCATACCTGGCAATGCATTCCTGCTTCTGCCTCTACCACACTGCCCCACACCCACCCCATTGCCATGCTGAGCTGTCTGAAGACCCATCTCCAGCCTTTAGGCTGAGGGCTTTAAACGAGTCTGCCCACCACGACAAAGAACACAACAAATCCGTACAGACCTCCTCAAAACAAGGCAGATGAACATTCACAGTATGTGTAAAGCTCCTAGTCATTGCAAGAACCTTTCCATTTAGACAGGACATTAGGAAACAATTCTTCACAGAAGGATGGTAAGACACTGGAATAGGCTCCCCAGGGAGGTGGTTGAGTCACCAACCCTGAATGTGTTTAAGAGTCGTTTAGATGTCATCAACTTTGTAGAGTAGAGTTGATGGTTGGACTCAATGATCCCAAGAGTCTTTTCCAACCTGAATGATTCTATGATTCTATGATTGACTGTGCAGGTAAGGTAAACAGTCATCTCCCAGCCAGTCACTGCAACACCAGGTACCTGCATGCCTGAAAAGTTACCTGAAAAGATGGGGACTAGAAAATGTTGCATGTGGCTTGCTGCAATGAGCACTCACACCCTGTGTTGGAGGCAGTGAGATCCTCTGGTGGGCCCAGGGTGGTCGCAAAGGGGAAGCTCTGAGAGCAGTCATACTTGGAGAAAAGGCTGAGCAAAAGCAAAGAAGATTTCTCACACTTCTGAGGAGAAGGATCTGGGGGTCCTGGTGGACAGTAAACTCTCCATGAGCCAGCAATGTGCCCTTGTGGCCAAGAGGGCCAATGGGATCCTGGGCTGCGTAGGGAAGAGTGTGGCCAGGAGGTGGAGGGAGGTCATTGTCCCCCTCTGCTCTGCACTGGGGAGGCCACAACTGGAATCCTGCCTCCAGTGCTGGGCTCCCCAGTTCAAGAGAGACAGGGAACTGCTGGAGAGAGTCCAGCGTAGGGCAACAGAGATGATGGAGGGGTTGGAGCATCTCCCTGATGAGGAAAAGCTGAGAGAGCTGGGGCTCTTTAGCCTGGAGAAGAGAAGGCTGAGGGGAGACCTTATTAATGCTGACAAGTGTCTAAAGGGTGGGTTGAGGGAGGATGGAGCCGGACTCTTTTCAGTGGTTCCCAGTGACAGGACGAGGGGCAACGGGCACAAGCTGGACCATGGGAAGTTCCACTCCAATCTGAGGAAGAACTTCTTTGGGGTGAGGGTGGCAGAGCCCTGGAAGAGGCTGCCCAGGGAGGGTGTGGAGTCCCCTTCTCTGGACCTGCCTGGATGCAGCCCTGAGTGATGTGCTCTGGGCAACCCTGCTTTGGCAAGGGAGTTGGACTGGATGATCTCTAGAAGGTCCCTTCCAACACCAACAATTCTGTGATTCCATGAAGATGACCCTGTATAGGATCAAAGAAGAGCAGGACACTACGTAGCACCCCAGCAGTGGATAAGAAAAAAAGAGAATAAGGGTCCTGAGCATGAGGGACCCCAACCAACATCCAGCGCCTGGTGCTCTCTTGGCTCCAAGGCACTGAATTTGCCAGTCATTTGCCATGACTCCATGTGTCAGCCTGAATAAAGGCAAGGAGTGCCCTTGGGCCGCGGTGCCCGGTGCTCCCCGTCATCTGGGCCTGGGTAGGGGGACTGGGGCTCTGCAACGAGCCCAGCTGTCACCTCCTGGTTAGGTTAGGAAGGGACCCTGGTTAGGGTTGGAAGGGACCTGAAAGATCATTGAATTCCAACCCCCCTGCCCTGGGCAGGGACACCTCCCACCAGACCAGGTTGCTCAAGGCCCCATCCAGCCTGGCCTTGAACACCTCCAGGGGTGGGCCACAACTTCCCTGGGCAACCTGTTCCAGTGTCTCACCACCCTCACAGTAAAAAATTTCTTCCTGAGATCTAATCTGAATCTTTTTTCTTCCACTTTAAAACCGTTTCCCCTCGTCCTATCATTACCCTGCCTGGCAAAGAGTCCTTCTCCAGCTCTTCTATAGGCACCCTTCAGGTATTGAAAGGCCGCTATAAGGTCTCCCAGGCCGCTATAAGGTCTCCCAAGCCATCTCATCTCGTCTGCCAAGCCATCGACCCTCTCCGGGACCTTTGGGAGAGGAAGAAAAAACACAACACAAGACCCAGAATGTGTGCATCAAAAAAATACTGCTCTATTTTGGGCAATAAGATTTCACAGTGCTGCCGACATCCCGCAATGGCTTTCCCTCAGACACTGCAGACGGAAAGGGGGAGGAAAATGGCAGAATGAAGCCACCTCTTGAAGGAAGGGAGCACAAAGAGAGGCTCTGCTGAGCTGGAGAAGAAATGGGGGAAACCAAGAAAAACCTCTGGCTGACTCCCTTGACACGCTGCCCAAAGAACAGGGGAGATTCTGTGTCTCCAGAAGCTGAACCTCACAGTTGAGGCTGACAGGAGAATAAAAACCACCCACAGGGCTTTAACTGGGACCAAAACATCCTCGCTGGCTAGAGAAATCTGCGCAGAAGGGTGAGAGTCTTCCACTCCTCATTTATTTGCTATTTATTTCTAGAACCAGGGACCAATACACAGTTTTGCTTATCAATTAATGGTTTGGAAATGTTCTGACTTCAAGCTTATCAGTCTCCAAGACAACTACTCCCTGAGCTTCAATTTTGCAGGAAATCTTTGCGAAATGCTAGCTCAAGAGGGGAGAAGAGCTCCTCAGACTGCCTAGCATGTATTTTGTGTTTAATATGATTCCCCATATATGCTCAAATCTGCTTTTATAAAGCTTTATAAATAGTTTTAGGGTGTGGACTCGGTGAGTTTAATTCACTTATTTGCTACGTTTTAGTACTTGGCAGAATTTAAGTCCAAATGCTAAATTTAATTTATTGCTATATATGATAATTCCACAAAATCCCTGTCTAAGAGAGAGTATCAGCATCACCCCCATCTGCTATTGTCAGTAACCAGCGATCCATTTTTAAACACGGGTTTAATCTTCAGCCTATGGGATCACAGCCTGAGGTCTCAGCTACCCCTGGAATTATTCTGCGTATGGATGGTGTAAACAGTTGTGTAAAAATCAGGTAATCACGGCCGGATTGTTAGACTGAGAGAAGGTGTGAAAATCAGGGTTAACAGTGCTTCGTATGTGGAACTCATTTTGAAACACCACCAAATTAACAAAAGGGGTAGGGATTATGAAGCACCGTGATGCAAAATGCTGATTCAGGACCTCATTTCTACAAAGTGATTTGCGGTGTCGTTACGGCGGCGCTGCGCGGAGCAGAGTAATTACCCTGTAACGCACGGTGACATTAATGTACTAGTAAACTACTGGAGTTCATAGTCTATTCACTACCAGCACCAGGCAGGACTCTGAAAGGCAGGTAAAAATGCCCTGCATGCATAAACAATGTGTGTAAATGTCACCAGTGATAAAATTTTTAAAAAGGAGAAGGAAGAGGCCGTTACAAATAAATCTGCCAGCTGAGAATTGCAACTGCACAGACCCACAGGAGCACTAAAGCTGTATCGTTTTTTAATAACAGGGGAAGGAAAGATGCTTTTATATCCCTACTCTGGCTTTATTTCCATTTTCTACTATGAAAATTGTACGGTGGCTTCTTCTTTTTGCCACTCTGAGGGCAACATTGAACTTTTGGGAATGCGGAGGACGAATGACAGCTTCAGGACAGAGGGGATTTTGCCTCCTTTGTTTAAAACGGCTCTTGTACTTCTGGGATGAAGCTTAGAAGGTGACCTGAGCATGTCCTAAGGTGTCAGAAAATGCAGCCAAACAAAAAAAAAAATTAATAAGCCTCATACAGCTAAAAATAAATAAATAATGATTATTAAAACACTCGAATGGATTTTGGGATTTGGGGTGCTGTGGCTGGAAAAGAAGCAGCAGATGCACAAGCAGAACTACACATCCCAGGGCTAGAGGAAAGCCTTGCTCTTCCCCCAGGAGACAATTACTATGTTTTTATCACCCCCCAGTCACCAGGTAATAGACTGATGCCTTCAGAGCTGGATGCCTCCCTGTCCCTCTCCCGTTAAGTCACACAAGGGGATTCAAGTCCTTTTACCAGCACGTAGTAGCAGTAACATCAGTCCTTCCACACTGAGCAGCTCTTTCTGTAAGATCTCTCAACCTGGGGGGGGGTGTGGGGTGTGGAGGCCCTCCTGCCTGGTGGCTTCCTGGTGGAAGCAGTTAAGGCAGCAGTTTATGTTGGAGAAACTCCATTTTACCTTCTCTGCAAGCGCTGCTGCTGTTCTGCCTGACCCACTTTGCCCTGCTCCTGGTGGCAGTGCCATTCATCTTGCAGAGGCAGCTGTGCCCTCATGAATGGCAGATCACTGAAGGTTTTTGTTAGTCTTTAGTTCTTTTATCTCGGAGAAAGCAAGGCACAGCTTCTTTGGCTGCTGCTGCTGCTGTTCCAGCATCCTTGAGTCTTCCACAGGTTGCTCCAGACCCCACGGCAAGGATTTACATTGACCTATTCCAAGTCAGCTCTGATTCATCACAGCCAACATCAAAGACAGACTCGAGCAAGAAGGTCCTGGAAGTCACATCTATGTCTGCCTTACTGGAGTGCTCTGCTAAAAAATCAAGGTAGTAAATTTCATTGCAGAACTAGGGGTTTTCAAGTGACCTAGAAGAAGCTGACAATCTCAAATACATGTGTAAAATCTCAGGGTGGTTCACTTAAAGCTGAATGGAGGTTGTGGACTGCAAGAGACTGTATGCAACCAGTCTCATGACAAGACCAGATTTGGAAAGAGGACTGTGAATCCAACAGCCTCACACCCAAGTTCCACCACCCAACACGAGGTTCACCCTTGCAGAGATGCAAGAGGAACCACCAAGGAATGACAGCGCTGAGGCATCTTCTGTGCAGCAGGAGTCCATCCCTGAGCTTTTGTTACTGCATCAACCAAGAAAACCCACCCTCACACTTACAAAGGGAAAAAAAAACAGCAAATGATCATGTCAAAGATCTACCCACGTGGATGCTGGCTCACTCAAAATTAAGGGAGCCTTTTACACCAAGAACATTAGCAGTATGCTTTCACAGAATCACAGAATCTTCGTGGTTGGAAGGGACCTTTGAGATCATTGAGTCCAACTATTAAAAAAACCAAACCAAACCAAACCAAAAAAACCCCCCACAACACCAAACAAAAAAAACCAACACCCCATCACCACAACAATCACCACACCCAACGATCTCTGGCACTAGAGCATGCCCTGAAGTGCCACCTCTACACGGTTCTTCAATCCCTCCAGGGATGGTGACTCCACCACCTCCCTGGGCAGGCCCTTCCAGGGCCTGACCACCCTCTCAGCAAAGTCATTCTTCCTCACATCTCATCTAAACCTCCCCTGCCCCAACTTCAGACCATCTCCTCTGCTCCTGGCATTATTCCCTTGGCAGAAGAGGCCAACCCCCACCTCTCTACAGCCTCCTCTTAGGGAGTTGTAGAGGGCAATGAGGTCTCCCCTCAGCCTCCTCTTCTCCAAACTAAACATGCCCAGTTCCCTCAGCCTCTCCTCGTAGGACTTGTTCTCTAAACCCCTCACCAGCAAAGACTTTAGCCCACAAAGTCCTTGGGCCATTTGGAGGAGCAGGTTTTGCATCGGCAGCAGAAATTCACCAACACAAAGGGGTTTTTTGTCTCCCAGAACATTAAAGATGGATAAGCAAGTAAGATACAGAAGACAGCTTTCTTCATATTACATACTGACAGCGTGCCTATCCACATCAATCTTGCATTAACACATTGTATTTTTCGATCCTGAGCACCAAGAGAAAAACGTGTGCCCACAAACTCACACTCACAGCCTTACAGTGTCGCGGCAGGATGGTGACAACCATCACAGAGGTCAACCCCCTACCCCTTTCAGCCGCTGTAGCACCCTTTGGAGAGTAGGAGGAAGGAAAAACCCCAAACTTAAGCTATAGTGCATCTCCCTGCTAAGACACTTTGGCTCTCCTCTTCCTCCCCTTCTCTTCTTCTGCAATGTTGCCTGTGTTTGATGTTCATACCTATTTCTGGAGCTGACCAAGAAATTCCACCATATACCTGTTTGATTTTAGCTTTGCTATTATCCATTCCGAGAAGGGCAAGGTGGTCATTTTGATATCCCACCTGAATATTGACAACCTAATTAAAAGGAGCAAAGGGAGGTGTAAGAAGTCTGCACCAAGCCCCTTTCCTGAGGCCACAGGGGCAAACGCTAGGGGTTCATCGCAACACAGCCAGGGGATGATCTTCCAAATGGGGCAGAGAAATCAAGGGCTCACGTTCATATGACTTTACTTGCATCATTCAAGAGAGGCACCTCTCTTAGGAGGGCTACTCTGGACTCACTCCATTCGTATCAGCTACTAGCATTGCTCCTGGGGGCAATCAGTCCACCTAAAATTGCAGAACTCCTCTAGAGCGAACATGTCTCCTCAACAGCTCTAGAACAAACCTTGAGCAATGCCAACATGGATTGAATCCAGGCCTGAACCACTGCATGACCACTTCTGGACCTCAACTGACCTGAGGGGCAGGTGAAATCAGGCTTTTTTTGTCTCCTGCAAGAGCGAACTCCTCTAGAGCGAACATGTCTCCTCACCAGCTCTAGAACAAACCTTGAGCAATGCCAACATGGATTGAATCCAGGCCTGAACCACTGCATGACCACTTCTGGACCTCAACTGACCTGAGGGGCAGGTGAAATCAGGCTTTTTTGCATCCTGCCACAAGCTCCCTATGCCTGTGCCGCTGCCATTAGGAAGGAAGGGAGGAAGGGAGAGGGCAGGACACAAGGTATTACCTGTCCCTACAGAAGTAAACACTTCTAAAGAAGAGCAAAATAGCTTGTGAACAAGGTGATACGCTCAAAGTTATATAATTGGGCACATGGGGCATGGTTATCTCTCATGCAGCTCTCTCTCAGGAATTCATTTGCTCCCAAGAGTCTCCTTGGATGGAGGGTAGTGACTGTACCCTGGAGGCTCTATGAATTGGCTCCCAAGAGTTTCCTCGGATGGAGGGTAGTGACTGTGGTGGTTCAGGGTAGTGACTGTACCCTGGAGGCTCTATGAACAAAGGGATGACTTGCACCCACTGCCGGGGCTGGTTGGCAACGCACGGGCATGGAGATGGCGTCACTGACTCACCCTTGGACGGCGGTCTCTCCAGATCTGAGTCCAGGTGGATCGGTGGGGCAATGTAGGAAACCTGCCCGTGGTGAGCTTGCCCTGTGGAAAAATAAGTGTTTGAGTTCCACCGTTTCCTTCAGATATCTATCAGGGCTATAATTTAAACACACAGCGCTTTTATGGCACTGGATTCCCAACAGTATTACGTACTATTGTGCGTTTTTCACAATGAGCTTTCATTTTGTGGAGACACCCGATGAAAAGCTGAAAACACTCCCATTTCTTTCCTTTTTCCGTGCAGACCTGGGCACTATGCTGAGCTTTAGCTACACCTCCTTCACCACTACCACACACATTTTGCACAATGTTCTCTTAGAAGGCCATACGCCACAGAAGACAAGGGATTTCACACAAGCCCGTTCAATCTGTTGATCTCAGTCTAAGAGGGAAGCAAGCCTTTCTGTGTCACTGCAATTTTGGAAGGAAGAGTGGTATGAAGTACAACTGCAGAACACACAGATAGTTTGCAGAGTTCAGCATCGCTTTCACCTGGGTGGCAGCTTTTTTTTGGTTCCCAGCACCACCGTGCAGTTTCCCAGTTGCTAAAGACCCAACTCTTCTCCGGTAATTTGGAGGTAACTATATCGAGAAACTTCTATTTATAATAAAAACATGTTGTTATAATTAATCTATTTACTGTAACAATTTACAGGGTTGTTAATCCCTTTTTCTAAACATGGAAAGTTAATGATACATAGATTACGATAACAGTCAGAGTAACCTTCCCGTTTCAAGTAATATTTGCGCCGCAATAAAAGCAGTTGATTCCTCTTATGAGACACATTCCAAATAATTAATACTGCTCCCTGTTGACACTTGCTGTTGTTGCCCCAAGCAATTTCCAAGCTAGTGGCACAGGCAGCAGAGCAGCAGCACAGTCCTCTGGTTTCTTTGTAATGACATCTAGGAACACCACAAGCACAGTATGCTGGTGCACATAATATGTTGAAAACATCTCTTTATTGGGGATAAAATATTAATGGGGAAGGCGGGGGAGGGGGAAGAATTGTGTCTGAATGGGCAGGATATATTTACCACTTTACGCTGAGGCTGACTCAGATAATTTGCATTATTAGCCATTACAACAACTGGATGTTATTCAGATTTAAAATCTACCGACGCATCATAAATTCTATATTTGCTTTAAGTGCTTTAACATGTGAAATCTGCTTCAGGCAAACCCATAGCTCATAACAAGTTACCCCACTTTCCCCTTCTCGTTTACATGTTAAAAATCCATTTGGTGTCATTAGTGAGCATAAGCCACCATTTAATAGCTGCTCGGTTCTGCGTCAGCAGCAGGCAGACAGTTTGCTCTCACTCCAGGCTGCTCAACGTGCAGGACCAGTGCCCCCACAACCATTCATCAGGCTCCCCAGTTGCTCCATCAAAGACCCCACTGAAATGCAAAATACCCGAGGTTGGCAGGGAGCTCTGGAAACCACCTACTCCAGCCCAAGGGCAAGAAGAGCCCATGGCAGGTGTCCCCTGTACCACTGCTTGGCCATCCTCACAGGAAAAAAAAAAATAAAAAAGAGCTTTTTCTTATGTTTGAGTGTAATTTCTTGTATTTCAATTTGTGCCTCTTGTCCTGTCACTTTATGCCTCCAAGAAGGGCTCCATCTTCTTTATTTCTGCCCATCAGGTACTTAGACACATCAGTAAGATGCCTTGGTCTAGGCTGGAAAGTCCCAGCTCTGTCAGCATCTCCCCACACATTGATGCTTCAGTCCCTCAATCATCATTGTGGCCCTTTGCTGGACTGGAAGTCCCTGCTCTGTGGACCCAACTTCACAGAATCACAGAATCTTAGTGGTTGGAAGGGACCTCTGAGATCATCGAGTCCAACCACAAAAAAAACCCAACAAAACCCACCACACCAAACGCCCACCAAAAACACCGCACCCACCAACTAAACCCCACACTCAACACCTCACCATAAACCAATAACCTGGAGCACTAGAGCATGCCCTGAAGAGCCATGTCTATACGTTTCTTAAATCCCTCCAGGGATGGTGACTCCACCCCCTCCCTGGGCAGGCTGTTCCAGGGCCTGACCACTCTCTCAGTAAAGTCATTCTTCCTCAGATCTCATCTAAACCTCCCCTGCCCCAACTTCAGACCATTTCCTCTGGTCTTGTTGTTCGTCCTTTGGGAGAAGAGGCCAACACCTGCCTCTCTACAACCTCTTTTCAGGTAGTTGTAGAGGGCAATGAGGTCTCCCCTCAGCCTCCTCTTCTCCAAACTAAACATGCCCAGTTCCCTCAGCCTCTCCTCATAGGACTTGTTCTCCAGACCCCTCCCCAGCTTGGTGGCTCTCCTCTGGACACGCTCCAGCACTTCAATGTCTTTCCTGTAGTGAGGGGCCCAAAACTGAACACAGCCCTCGAGGTGAGGCCTCACCAGGGCCCAGTCCAGAGGCACCATCACCTCCCGCCTCCTACTCCCCACGCTGTTCCTGACACAGGCCAGGATGCTGGTGGCCTTCTTGGCCACCTGGGCACACTGCTGGCTCCTGTTCAGCCCACAGGCCACCAACACCCCCAGGTCCTTTTCTGCCAGGCAGCTCTCCTGAAACTCTTCACCACCTCCAGCAGAGGGGTAGGGTCACCTCCCTGGACCCGCTGGCTCTGCTCTGCTTAATGCAGCCCACGGCAGCTGGGGGCCTATTTTGTCCTCTGTGCACGTTGCTGGCACCTGGTTCCAGCCTTGACTTTTGAAGAAGTTTATCACCTGGTCTTCTTGGGATGCCAAATACAAAAAAGAATGATTCTGCAGGCTTAAAGGTCTAGGCTGGAGTAAAGAAATACATGCACAGTACAAAAAAAAGGCTACAAAACATCTGCAAGTTTGTTTAGACATTCATTACCATTCAGTAATATCTAAGGAAGTTTATGAATGTTTTATAAAAGCTTTTACCCAATATAGGGGAAGCAGTAGCACCAAACGATCTTTTGCAATGAATGAAACAAGTTGCCGAAAGGTTTTATCTACTTGCTACTGATGCAGAACACAGTACTTAAAAAAAAAATCAAACTTGACTTCTGTTAGACTGTACGCTTCTCGCACTGCTAATAAATCAAATTTTGGGTTTTAATATTCTCTCTATAAAATAACAACGCGAATAATTGCTGTGCTTCTTTTTTCTGGGCATGAATGCCAGCTTAGTTGCTCTTCAGACTCATCACAGTCTTTCCTACACAAGGAAAAAATGCTCTCCACTGCTATCTGTAACAGTGCACAGGAGAATCTAAGGGAGAAGATGAGCAAGGGCTGGGCAGAAAGGTCCCCTGCGTGTGTACACGACGACAGGAGCTGTGCTCTAGAAAAATCAAACATCACAGGGACTGGAAACTTGGCAGAGGGTCAGGAGGGAGGTCTGCCCTGGTAGATCCTACGAACAGTGGGCATGTTTCCAAAAAGGATGCCGGGGGGGGGGCAGGTTTTTTACTAGATAAACAGAGGCGATTGCTTTGTTGCTACTTTCTTTGGTTAGTCCATGCATTCACAGATTTTTTTCTGAATTTTTTATCATGGCATCCGTAGATGACTACATCACTTAGGGGCAGATTTTTAAGATGTGTGGATGTTTATTTTCTGTCTGCGAGCATCCATATCCTTCAAAAAAAAAAAAAAAAAAAAAAAAAAGTCCCTTAGGCCAAGCTATTATGTTTTCTTCAGCCTTCACAAAACATTATTTTTGTTCTTCTAAGTTATTGGTTTTTTAAAATGTGTTGCATCTCTCATGTGTCAGGCCTGATAATAATGGCCAGCCAGGCACTTCTTCTAATCCACAAACATCTCCCCTGTTTCCTCTATTCGAGGAAGGAAGGCTGTGTCACGAGGCAGACTTTCAAGGTCATATCTACATTTTTCTCCCAGAATTGCTGCCACCAAACGTGCTTCTCTTCCCATTGCCACAGCACGAGCATATGGCCTGCCTTCTACAGATGTCTGTCCTCATTGAGAGGGGCAGTGGGAGCAGAAGACAGGGAGTTTGTGGCTACCCATCTCACATTTGCTGCTTGGCCCATTGCACCTGAGATGGTTTCGACACTTAACGCAATGTTGGCCAGACCTGAATCCTTGTGGTATGATACAAAATAAAACAGACATGGACTGATCCACAGTTGTCCTCCAGTTGTCCTCCCTTGTTGCCCATTGCTCCCCCTGCCCTGCTACTGCCACTCACAGGGAGCCATGGCCATCTACCATGTCGGTGGCAGGACCTCGCCAGCAAGAAGAATAAGGAAAACAGAGCCCAGCCTTAGTGATCAGATATGAAAACTTCATCCCACCTTACTTTGATGATTACATTTCATCGCTGTTTACTTTTTTACCTGGGAGACAGCTGCAGAAACACCAGATGGTTCTAGTCAGGGTTGGATTTGGAGAAGGCTGTGCAAGCTGTTACGATATGAGGCATGCCCAACTTTCCATCACCAGCAGAGACATCTTGACCTTTGGTATTTTGTCAGAAGAAATTTTCACTTTTTTTTTAACAACTAAAACCCAAACGACTTTAATTTAAAGACATGCTGGTATTTTGGAGTATCCTGCAAAACTTGGGAAGGATCTGACACCAGCTGTTTCCTCTCCTACAGGCACGGGTACCAGACCAGCATCGGTTAGCATGTGGGCAGCTCTTCAGGTCGAAGAGCAGTCAATCAAGTAGGCTTGTGGGTTAATAGATGTGTGGGTAGAAATGAAAGCCTGACAGCTGGAGAGATGGTCACGCAGGCGGAGGAGGCCATGTCCCACCTCCTGGTGCTCCACCATTGTCAGACCCAGCACGCAGAAAAGACAGCTGAAGGACCAGGCAATTTGGAGAAGGAGGTCTTGAGTGCTTCTGCCATCCCTTTTTTTCTCATTAAGGCTTTCACATTCCCCTGTTCAAGTGTTTTTCTGCAGTAGCTGGAACTGGAGAGGGGGAGATTGGAGTCATTCATTCCTAGAACTGGGGCTTGAACTAAACATCTGAAACTGCAGAATTCATGCACCACTTGGTAAAACCTGTACTGTCTTGACTGACTTGAGCTGCACCTCAAGATCTCGTGTACATCTATTGGGTAAAATTGTGTTTTTTAACGGAGCCAGTCACAAAACTTGTAATACCATTAGAGCCAGAAGGACCATTGCTCTGATCCTCTAGTTTGGACTCCTGACTCTGAGATTTATCTGTGTGTTTGTGTTCCAGTGCCATTGCCAGGGCTTGCTTTAGGCACCCCCTCTTGCCTCCCTTCCTCCAGCCCTCTCAGATGTCACTGTTGCCAATAATAATAAAATCAAAATCAAAATTATTCTATTGACTAACAAAAAGGTTTATGAGGTATCTTGATCCTGACAATATAATTGGGGGAGTGGGCAGCATGGATTCACCAAGGGGAAATCATGCTTGACCGATCTGATAGCCTTCTTCTGGGCTCCCCAGTTCAAGAGGGACAGGGAACTGCTGGAGAGAGTCCAGCGTAGGGCAACAGAGATGATGGAGGGATTGGAGCATCTCCCTGATGAGGAAAGGCTGAGAGAGCTGGGTCTGTTCAGCCTGGAGAAGAGAACACTGAGAGGGGATCTCATCAATGCTTATAAATATGTCAAAAGGGTGGGATCAGGCTCTTCTCAGTGGTGCCCGGTGACAGGACAAGGGACAAAAGACACAAGGTGGAACACAGGAAGTTCCATCTCAACATGTGGAAATATTTCTTTGCTGTGAGGGTGGCAGAGCCCTGGCAGAGGCTGCCCAGGGAGGTGGTGGAGTCTCCTCTGGAGACATTCAAACCCCACCTGGACACGTTCCTGTGGGACCTGCTCTGGGTGGCCCTGCTTTGGCAGGGGGTTGGACTAGATGATCTCTGAAGGTCTCTTCCAACCCCTACAATTCTGTGATTCAGTGACTTAGTCCCTCATTCCTCTTACTCACTCTCTCGGATCACTAATGAGTTAATAACCATGAAACCACACATCGATTCCTGAGACCTTGATTTCAGTTCTTCACATCGTTTTTTTAATAACAATGGGATGGGCAGACACTAGGTACGCTGAATATATATTCTAAGGAAAAGTCTTGGAGAACACACTGACAATTTTACAATATCTTCACAGATAAAGTATATTTTGCATGCTGTGGCCTTTTTTCCCATGTCACTGAAAAATTCCATTTTTAAAAGTGGTCCAGTTTGTCTGTGATGATCTGATCTGTAATAAACAACATTACTTTTTGGCCATATTTCTTTAATCCTCTAACTGTTAACAAGATTTTTTTTAGAAAAACTAATTTATTATCTAACTGAAGAAAGCATTCCACTTTGTTGGATTGCAATTTCCAGGATCATCACTCTCATGCTCTTTAATTTCCAAAATTAGTACATTTTTTTGCTTGTCCTTTTTTCTCCATTCGTGAGTCTTTTTGAACTCCATAATATGTAGGCAAATATAAAAACATATGGAAAGGGAAATTAAAAAGCTGGTAGGTTTGCTAGCAAACTCTCCTGACATGCCATTAAATACATTTCATTCAGACCTATTACTCGGCGTATATTCAGACTTCTCCTGGCAGCCTTTTTTTTTCCTGCCTTTCATCAATGACTATCTTTACAAAACATTATTTCCTCACTGCCCACCCTTTTCCATTTTGCATTAAAAGCTTTCTTTTTAAATAAAGCTTTTATAAAGCCATTCTCTACCTCAGACGTGTCAGAGTTATAGCACTGATTCTGTCCAGCGTTTAATTTATTCATGGACTTTTATGGAGTATCTCTCTTTCATCTGTACATCTCTCTTTCATCTTTCATTGCCCTTTTAACTCCTTAGGGTAGCCGTAACTCATCCCCTCTCTCTTCTTCTCTCCCTCCCAGGATTATTTCCTTGTCCTTCCCTTGGAGCATGCCTCTGAATACAAGAAAACCCTCCTTTCCAAAGGGCTCTCTCTGACTACGCTATCTCTGCTCTCTTGCATTTCATACCATTTCCACCAAAACTCACCAATCTGCAGAGGAGAAGAAAGATGAGGTGGGTTCTCAACACCTTGTCCTAAGCTGCAGCTGAGTCCCCAGCACTGACCAGAGCAACCCACGGGCTCAGCCACCACAGGGGCTGCCAAGCGGGAAGAAAACCTTGGAGTTGAGGAAAAAAAGCTCCATGAAGGCTGCAGGGAGAGGACTGAGCTGGGGAGACGTCTGGCTGAGTCCTTGTCACATGTGCATCTTGTGTTTTAGAGGAAATGCAAAGCCAAAAAGCAGTGCCTGCCTGAGCAGAAAGCATGATAAAACGGGCTAGTCTTTTCTGAGGATACACCATTCCTGCTTTGATTCTGTCACAACAAACACCAGCTTTAACCGTGCAAGGAAGGAAATCAAAATGGCCTTTTCTGATGACAAAACTGTCCCTCATGGGACAGCCATTACCCAGAATGGCCTGGGATAGGTGTGAACTGCAGGCAAAAATAAGGAGAAAAATAATGCCAAAGGAATGGGTTAAAAACTGCCCGAGTATTCCAGCAGCTGAAGCAATTGGAGGCTTTTCACTAGTAGCAGCTGCATCTTTTCAAAGCGTCATTTAGGACTCAGAAACTCACGTCTCAGCTAAGCCAGAGGTGAAGATGCTTCTTCAAGTCACACTGAGATTCCTTGCCCTGCTATGCAAACATTCTAATTTCTGTTTTGTGTTCAGACGAACCCCATCCCTCTATTAAGGACCTAAAACATTTGATTTAGCACCATATTTGTTCCAGCGATGCTCTGCATCCTCCAGCACACATCTCAGAATTTATCTTGTGATATGAGAGCCTGGTAGAGGGGCCAGCAAGGAAGAAGAAAGAGAAGAAGCAGAAGAGGAAGAAGAAGAGGAGGAAGAAGAAGAAGCATAAGAAGCATAAGAAGAAGAAGAGGAAGAAGAAGCAGCATAAGAAGGAGAAGGGGAAGAAGCAGAAGAGGAAGCAGAAGAGGAAGAAGAAGAGGAGGAAGAAGAAGAAGCATAAGAAGCATAAGAAGAAGAAGAGGAAGAAGAGGAAGAAGAAGCAGCATAAGAAGGAGAAGGGGAAGAAGCAGAAGAGGAAGCAGAAGAGGAAGAAGAAGAAGCAGAAGAAGCAGAAGAAGCAGAAGAAGAAGAAGAAGAAGAAGAAGAAGAGGAAGAAGAGGAAGAAGAAGAAGGAGAAGGAGAAGGGGAAGAAGCAGAAGAGGAAGAAGAAAAAGAAGAAGAGGAAGAAGAAGAAGAAGCAGAAGAAGAAGAGGAAGAAGAAGCATAAGGAGAAGAGGAAGAAGCAGAAGAACTACTCAGAGTGGGTTTAGCAACTGTGAACACAGCGAACCCCAGGGAGGTTTTCCTGATCAACTCCCCAAGATTTAATCTGATATGAAGAGCTTGGAAGCAGCAGCAGCAGCAGCAGCAGAAGAAGAAGAAGAAGAAGAAGAAGAAGAAGAAGAAAACCCCAGGAAATATTTAATGTGTGTCATTATAATTAAACCATGTTAAAGACCTCCTATCTTCCCCCCACATGGCAGCACATGGAGGAAGTCTGTATTCAGGTCTGGCTTTCCCAAGGGCAGGGCTGCACATTCTTTGAGCTTTACTCCTCAAGCCTGGCAGGATAAAGAAACATGACACATGGTATTATTCTTCCTCTCCCAGCTGTACTTGCTGTGCTCTGAAATAAAATTTACCAGTCACCTACACTGGAAAACAGAGGGGAGGAAGAGAGGGATTTTGGTGAAGAGGAGACTGAGGGATTTTGGAGCAATGCAGTCCCCGGAGCCCTGGGGCAGATGGTGAATACTGGTTACCACAAACTACTCAGAGTGGGTTTATCTACTGTGAACACAGCGAACCCCAGGGAGGTTTTCCTGATCGACTCCTCAAGATTTAATCTGATATGAAGAGCTTTGTGCCAGCTCCTCCCATCCTTACTCTGCTCTTGTCCCAAAAGTCAAGCAGGATGCTCCCAACTCCTTCAGTGGGTCAAGCCCAGCCTGTTCTGCATCAGATGAGTCTGAAAAGACTTGGGATGGAAGAAGTTAGGAAGACTTTTTGGAGGGAAAAGTAGCAAAAGCCATCCAGCCCATCTCCTGCAGAGGCAAAATTGTTCCTTATGTTGTTTTGAAAGGTACCTTTTTGGGGCTGCCCAGCGCTCTCTCCCAGATGCTGAGCGGCAGATCTTGCTGTCAGGAGATTTCAGCTTTGTTTTCCCTTTCTTGGTGTGGGGAGGAATCCTGCTGCCTCCCTGCCTGAGATGTTTCTGCCTTATTTTTTCCCCGTTTTCTGCTCTTTTCCCCCCAGTCTGTGCTCCTTTAGGGCCTGCCCTTTGCTGCTGTGCTCTGACCATAGCCCACGTTCCTTTTCTCCCCCACCTCTCTTAGCCAAGGGAGCAGCTCGTGTTATAGCTAACCCATTTCACAGCGGTTTTCCCTCCCCTGGGACACGGCCAGGCACTTCCACCCCCTCCCTTGCAGCAGATCTGGCAATTAATGGAAGCACAGAGCGAGCGGGAGCTGATCTGATGGAAAACGACCCGCCGAAAACAATAATTACTGGTTTTCACCAGCTCAATGAGCAGAGCCAATTGAGGCCGCCGTGGCGGCAGCACCAGATCTGATGCAACGGCAAGGGCAAGAATAAAAGGGCAGGGGAGGGATGGGGACAGCTATCGGTTTAACCGTAACTAAAAACCACAGAATCACAGAATCGTAGTGGTTGGAAGGGACCTCAGAGATCATCGAGTCCAACCAACACAAAAAAAAACCAAACCAAACCAAACCAAACCAAAAAAACCCCCACAAACCACCACCCACCACCTAAACACACAACAACAACCACCAAACCAAAAACCATCACCCACCCACACAGTACCCCGCCACAAACCAGTAATCTTGGGCACTAGAGCATGCCCTGAAGAACCATGTCTACACATTTCTTAAATACCTCCAGGGATGGTGACTCCACCACCTCCCTGGGCAGCCCATTCCAATGCCTGATAACCCTTTCAGTAAAGAAATGTTTCCTAATATCCAGCCTGAACTTCCCCTGGCGCAACTTGAAGCCATTACCCCTTGTCCTATCATCTGTAACTTGGAAGAAGAGACCGACCCCCACCTCTCTACACCCTCCTTTCAGGGAGTTGTAGAGAGCAATAAGGTCTCCCCTCAGTCTCCCCTTCTCCAGGCTGAACACCCCCAGCTCCCTCAGCCTCTCCTCATAAGACTTGTGCTCCAGACCCCTCACCATCTTTGTCGCCCTTCTCTGGACCTGCTCCAGCACCTCAATGTCTTTTTTATGGTAGGGGACCCAAAACTGGACACAGCCCTCGAGGTGGGGCCTCACCAGTGCCCAGTACAGGGGGACAATCACCTCTCGGGCCCTACTCCCCACGCTGTTCCTGACACAGGCCAGGATGCTGGTGGCCTTCTTGGCCACCTGGGCACACTGCTGGCTCCTGTTCAGCCCACAGGCCACCAACACCCCCAGGGCCTTTTCTGCCAGGCAGCTCCAGCCACTCTGCCCCCAGCCTGTAGTGCTGCCTGGGGTTGTTGTGACCGAAGTGCAGGACTTGGCACTTGGCCTTGTTGAACCTCATCCCGTTGGTCTCGGCCCATCCATCCAGCCACACCTGGGAACAGCAGGGGCATTGTCTCTGGACGTCCCCTTCCCCCCGGCACCAGGTGGGGAGACCCCCGCCAGTGGCATCCTTTCTTCACCACCTCTCAGACAGCTTTTAATCCACCTGCCAGCATAACGGAGAGAGCCACGTCTCCCAGCTCCAGGTCAAGGGTTTTAATGAAAGCCGAAGGCGGTACAGCGCGCCCGCGTCTCGCCAGCACAGCTCGGGACACAGCCCTGTGTTTCCATCACTCGTGCTGTCCTTGTTCATGCAGAAAAGGAAGCAGTTGGGGAAAAAAGATGAAATCAGGCAGTAGCTCTCGCCATGTTGAGCTTAAATTTCAGTGGCAAAGCACCCAGCGAGGTTGTCAGGGAAATCAGCTGAGATGCTGGATTACATGGTAGGAGACACGTCCGAAGTAGACAGGTAGATCTGTGAGTTACCAGCCTGGAGATGGTAATTGAAGTGTCTTGTGGTTTCAAGTATTGTGAGATGTGGTCCAAGAAATTTGTCACTCTTGCTTTGTTCCATTTGTGACAGGCCATAGAAGATGTCCCCTCCAATTCTGCCTTTATTTGCCAGCCTGTGTGTCTCTCCATGCATAGCATGGTCTCTATCTCCACATCGTACCTCCCTGGTACAGCCTATACCTCTGCTCTGTTCCTCGCTCTTTCTCCTCTGTCACCTCCCAAGCAGGTGAGACCCTCCACACCAGACAAGTTTCTCTCCACGAACTCATCATTGCAAGCCTCCAAGAAACAATTTCAGTGCATGGTCCTGCTTCTCTGGCTCCTGATGTCCAACTTAATGAACTTCATCTTCCACAGCCACAAGACCACATACCACACAAATGTTAACTCCCATCTTCCATGGGTTTCTGTGACCGTTCCTCCACGTGACTGCAGCCCAGAAAGGACTGACAGGTAATATAGGATTAAAGCAGTCTTTGTTACAGGTATTTTTATTAACTTCTCTCATTAAGGAAGTGCAAAGAGATGAATAATTTGTTTTCTGAGCAGGTCAGTGCACCCTAATTTCATTAATCACTTCTTTTGATCTGCAAGGGGAGCCTTGAGCCAGGCAGTACAGCTTGCCTGCTGCCAAGCTCCAGCTGCGGCGCAGAGTTTGTCCCTGCACCAGGGGACAGACCCCATCCCAAAGCCAGCAGCAAACGAGATTAACACTACGTTATTTGATGGAGAAATGAAACAAAGGTGGGAATTTTCTCCAAGAAATAAAAGACCAGTCATCTAAGTCACCTCACCTTCTTTCTTATTTTTCTTTACTTCTGTCTTTCTTTCTTTCTTTTTGAGATAATATAAAGTGTGTCTCAGCGTGAAGAACATGGTTGCCTGTAGAGAGATTTTGACAACTCCCCTCTGAGTGCTAAAATGCTGTCAGCCGAAAAAACAGAGCTGTTTGGGCAAATTGATCCAATGACAGACGTCCTCTCTGTTGTCATGTTTTCTCTCTCAATCAAAAGCCTCCTAAAAAACCCATGTTTTCAGCTCAGTCTCAGGGAAGGGAGGGAACAGGAGAGAGATCACCTCCTTCTGTTGCACTATTCTTTGCTAACCTAGGTTGGGTGGAGAAACCCGAGAGAGGAAAAGGAAGGTCTCCAGGGTCTCTCACACACCCTCATTGTGCACAGATAGAGGATGTGAACACAGCAGTTTCACTAACTCACATATAGCAGCTGTGTATGGACTTTCTGACTGCCAGTGAGGGCAGAGTCAATACGTTTTGGGTACAGACCTAACTCACATATAGCAGCTGCCAGCGAGGGCAGAGTCAATACGTTTTGGGTACAGACAGTAGCAGCACAAGAAGGAGAGCTTTCAGGCCTGAGTTTATCTCCAACGCCAATAACAGGCAAGCTGCTGGATCTGCCACCCAGAGAAAGCCTCACTGGGATTTATTATCAATAACCATTAGGAATTATTTCCCCTTCCTCGGCCCAAAGAAAACGAAATCTAACCGTTTTTAAACCTCATCCCTAGCTGTGAATATATCTGTAACCTTTCCACATCGGCGATGGTTTTGACTACGGTTTTTGATGGTCAAATCCTGGGAGCGCTCTTACCGCTTTTATAGCAGAGATGAAGTGTGCTCCTGGCACAGTCAGTAAAACCACCTCTCTCTCTGCCGCCTTGACCAGGAACTCCTCAAACCCCCAGCCCTCTCAGGTGGAGCTATGCCAAGCAGCCCAAAAGTGCCTTGCAAAGACAATTTGGGGCTGTGCTGTTTTTTTGCACGCTTTTCACCTTTGCACGTCACACAGTGGGACAACACAACAACTGCCGTCTTGCTTCTTGGGTCTTTCTCCACAATTTTGCTAGCTAATTGTCAAAACACGGTGAAGTTTGTTTATTTTTCCCTCTTTACCTCCCTGCTGTAAACTCAGCTGGAGGAATGCATGCTCGATGTGACCAATTTAATATTTTTTTTTTCTTTTTAAAGATCCGTGCAGAATTGCCGATTTATAGATTCGAAGAGATCTGCAGTCTGTAGCTTACCAACTGTAAGCTCCTAAGCTCCTACCCTGAAGGAGCTGGGACTGTTTAGTTTGAGGAAGAGGAGGCTGAGGGGAGACCTCATCACTCTCTACAACTACGTGAAAGGACACCGTAGAGAGGTTGATGCTGGTCTCTTTTCACAGGTAATTAACGACAGAACGAGAGGGAATGGCTTCAAGCTCCAACAGGGTAGGTGTAGACTGAACATTAGGAAAGAATTTTTCACAGAGAGAAATTGGAATTTCATTGGAATAGGCTGCCCAGGGAGGGGGTTGAGTCCCCATCCCTGGATGTGTTTAAGGGACGTTTAGATGGGGTACTGAGGGATATGGTGTAGGGGAGAACTTTGTAGAGCTGGGTAGATGGTTGGACTCAATGATCCCAAGAGTGTCTTCCAACCTAGACGATTCTTTGATTCTAATATTAGTTTTGGTGAAGTCAATTATGGACTTTATAAACTGCACTGTGTCCCTTTTCATTGCTCCAGGAAGCCAGGAGCAACACAGGAAGTTTTACCATCTGTTCCCTTTCTGCTGCCATCCTACACTTATTTCTTTCTACACTCTCAGGGACTGAGAAGTTTGTGGTGGGTCAGGAACTGCACAGCCCCACTGACTCCAAAATAACTGCGTGCAAAACGCAGGGCCATAGATTAAAAACCATTCTACAGACCAGACGTTTCATACAAGGTCAAAAAGAATTTTTTCGTGTCAGATACTCTGTATTTGGAACCTAAATTTTTAAGATCCTTCAAGCACATCTCTGGATTATTCTTATCTTAGTTACCACAATGTTACTGTAGGCCTTTGGACGACAGCTTTGATTAGAAGTCTGAACACGGCCTAGAACAATAAGATCCTGATTAGTACTTCTTGAATAATACATATTAATTCTCGCCCAAGCCTCCGTGGCACTGTGAGTCATGCTGGATGTCTGTCCTCTGCAAGGGCAACAGAAAGGTCTCTGCTTTGCCAGCGAGGGTCCCGAGGCACCGCCAAATTTCCTGCTCCCATTGACCCAGCCGCGTACATGCGGGGAGAAGAGGCACATTACACTACCTCATCTCTGATGTGGCTGTCTGGCCCCAAAAAGGATTACAGGAGACACACAGTGTGACTGAAAATAATACCCTGGGCTCTGAAAAGCACACCCAAAAGGTGGCGTGTTTCAGTCCACTTGAAAACTCATTCAGCTCCTTCTGCCTCAAGCTCCTGTTCTTGGCAGTGAAATGTGCCACTCTAAAATGAATGGACAGCTTTAGTTATTAATATCTTCCTTTGCAATAGACCATATTCAAATTGTCCATAGTCATACATCCCATCCTCTCCAAAACACAATCAACCAACTCCACAAGGCAAGAGATTTTTTTTCCCTTTAGGGCTACAACCCCCTAGTTACTTTAATGAAGGTACAGATTTACATATTCACATACACCAGCCCCGACCACCATCTCAAGTTAAACTTCCTCTAACAGCCTAATGGGGAAGGGAAGGGGAAGGGGAAGGGGAAGGGGAAGGGGAAAGGAAAGGGGAAGGGGAAGGGACAGCAGCAGCAGAGCAAAACGGCAGCGGGAAGCGCCGGCATCCATCTGGGAAACAGGAAAGGGGTGGTGGGCTCGGCCGGAGTGAGAAGGCAGGGGGTAGGAGAGAGATTTTTGAAAAAAAACACCATTCTGCTGTGGAAGTAGTTGTGACCCCACCGTGGCAGTGGCACCTTCAGAGCATCATAAACTCACCTTTCTAAAACCACCCATCAGTCCTTAAGCAAACCAGCTGAATCCTGCACAAGGCTCAGCCAAAAGTCCAGCTCCTTTCTACAGCCCCTGCCGATGGAGGGGAACACCACCAGGGAAGGTGGCTGTGCTGCCCTTAGTTCCAGTCCGTGCTTTCACAGTGAGTTTAAGCTCCTTCGCACAGGCAACTTCTTTGTGTTGGAGTTCAAGCTTTCACTGTCCTTCCCTCCAGGGATGACTTAATTAGAGATGGGGTTTCCCTCTCAAGTTACTGCATTTGAGGAATCATGCTGTTGTTATTTCTAGGCAAATCAAAGAGAACCAGAAGGACAGTAAATAGGGGGGGTTGGGGAGAAGCTGTGAAAAAAAAGAGCTGAACCCTGACGCATCCACGAAAGGGGCAAGACTTGCTCACCTTCACAGAAAGCTGGAGAGCCTGGTATGGGATCCTGTACTACTATGTTCAGGGAGCAAGTCCTCTAAAAGCTTTTCCTTTGCAAGAAGCTAGCCCAAACTCTCCAATTAGATTCATAAAGATGACAGGCCAGATTGCAAACGGCCTGTTCCTTGATACAAAAGTAGTTTTCTGCTCAGGATAAGCAGAGGTTTAAAAACCACTAGAATCACAGAATCACAGAATCTTCTAGGTTGGAAGGGACCTTAAAGATCATCTTGTCCAACCGTCAACCTAACTGACAAAAATAGACACCCACACAACAAACAAGAAGCAGCACCATCACTAAACCATACCTCCCAGCACTACATCAACCCGTCTTTTGAACACCTCCAGGGACGGGGCCTCAACCACCTCCCTGGGCAGCCCATTCCAATGCCTGAGAACCCTTTCAGTGAAAAAATTTTTCCTAATATCCAGCCTGAACCTCCCCTGGGGCAACTTGAGGACATTTCCTCTTGTCCCATCGCCTGTGACTTGAGAAAAGAGACCGACCACCCCTGGCTACACCCTCCTTTCAGGGAGGTAGAGAGCATTAAGGCCTCCCCTCAGCCTCCTCTTCTCCAGACTGAACAATCCCAGCTCCCTCAGCCTCTCCTCACAAGACTTGTGCTCCAGACCCCTCACCAGCTCCATTGCCCTTCTCTGGACCCACTCCAGCCCCTCAATGTCTTTTTTGTGTGAAGGGACCCAAAACTGGACACAGCCCTCGAGGTGGGGCCTCACCAGGGCCCAGTCCAGGGGGACCATCACCTCCCGACTCCTACTCCCCACGCTGTTCCTGACACAGGCCAGGATTCCATTGGCCTT
>NW_015090847.1:2344033-2444985 GCF_001431845.1 Calidris pugnax
ACACTGCCACCCAGCTTGGTGTCGTCTGCGAACTGACTGAGGGTGCACTCGATACCCTCATCCAGATCATCGATAAAGATGTTAAAGAGAAGATGGGGTGAGGCCAAAAGAAGGGAGCAATCACAAGAAAAAGTGGAGGGCAACAAAACCCCTGTGCTGTGGAGTGAGGGCTGGTACTCACACTTTCTGCTTTACAAACAGGGTGACAGGGAAGCAGGTTTTACCTCAGCCAAGCTGATTAAAAAGGTTACAAACGACTAGAACGAGCTTAGAGCTCCGGGACAACCAGAAAAAAAAAACCCAACCTCTGAAAAAGCCCTCAGTTTTACAGGTGCTTGAAATGACATTGCTCAAACTTTGGTCCTGTGAAGACATTTCACTGTTAATCCCAAGCATGTACAAACCAGGAGAGACACCCCCAAATTCTGACATTACACCCTAGCCCTTTTAAGTCAAAAGCAAATAAAACCCACAAGAAACAATAAATATTATGGATTTAGGCTTTTCCTCGCTGTGCCTCAAAGTCTTCAGGAACTGTGTTTTAAAGCTTCTCTTTCCACTTAAAAATGCAAGACGACTTTTGTACTTTTAAACAGGACTGAAAATCCTGTAATCGTAGCAGCTGGGGCTCTGGAAAAAATATCACTGAGCTCAACAACACCATCGCTAGAGCCGAGAGCCTTGACTTTCAGTGTCAGAGAGCAAAATGTAGAGCCTGTCTTTGTGAAAATTTGTATTTTTAGAGGGACGTTTAGAAAATGAAGCAAGCAGAGTAATAGCCCCGGGGTGCCTAATCCCCCTGTGACAAAGCCAGGCTGCTGGACTTTGCAGAGGAGCAGATGAGTGCTCATGTGCTCTGGTGCCACCAGCTCCTCCAGGGATCACCTCCTGCAGGGAGGTTAGTGATAAGCTGGGAAGGGGAACATCATTAAACAACCACAGCACCTGGGCAGCTCAAATCTGCCTGGATTCATGGCTCCAGGACACAGAGCCATCCATTTCAGCTCTTCATGGCGTACGGCAGACACACAGGAACGCCGCGACAGCTCGAGCTGTTCGGTGGGAGAAATCATATTCGAAACAGCACGTCGGGTTTTGATTAATCTGGCAATTAAGCAAGCAAGGAGCAACATGCCCTGGGGTTGCAGAGATGATAAAGCCAGTTTGGAGACAAATGGCCAAATCTTTAGGTGGTGCAAATGACTGCAACTTCACTGCCTTCGGCAGGGCTGTGTCTCTCCCACGTGGGCTGTAGATCCCAGGCCCTCTCAGCCTGGGAGAGGACCAGAAATATAAATGGGAATGAACTGCATCCAGCTGGGAAGAAGCCACTGTGCAGGGAGGCAAAAATCGACGCTTTTACAGCGATTTCTAATACAGCACAGGGATTTCCAACACAGCGACAAGCCACCAGCAGCAATCCTCATCCATGTCAGCCTCCTCTCTCAGTTGATGGTAGGCTTCTTTTACTAGGGGCAGCTGGGCAGAAAGGGAGAGATGGGAAGAGGAGCAGGTACCTCGCATTACTCTCTGACCACCAGAAGCTGGTAAGGGTCTTCAACCCTGTTTATCAAGTTTGTCCCTTCCAGATGTTTTTCTGAACTAGAATAATATGATTCAGTGAACTGATGCATCTTCTATTTTCAATGGGTGCAGGACAAAGGAGAACTTAGCAGTTCTATCATAATCTCCCCACGTTCATGATCACCTACCAAAATGTCATCGATCTTATGTATAACAACCTCCTATTGAGTAGGAGGTCTCCAAGATGAAGAAATTAGGGTCGTTTGAGGTCAGAGGTCTTACTGCTCAAACTTTAGCTAAGAAAATTGTCATGGACAAATTAATGCACTGGAAACATCAGCACTGATCAATATGTATAACTAAAGGACAGGCTGCTGGCAGATAGCGATTGTGTAGACACGCTTTGATGTCAGCAAACCCTTTTTGATCTGGTCCACATCTCCCAGTTGCAGACCAAAGGTCCAGAATTCAATTTAAAATACTATCAATACAGCACCAACATGGACAGCAAAGAGGAGGTGATAAGCTTACTGTGGGGTGCAATGAAATGAGAAAATAATGTGACCATCAGAGGATGCAAACTACGACTTAGCCAGGAAACAGTGGGCATTCAAGCATTCAGGAGAGACTGCAGTTGGAGAAGGAGGGCCCCATGACATCAAGTGGAAGAGCAAGCCTGTGATCCTAGGAAAGCAGGGAAGTCAGAAAGACATTCAGCCCAGCTCAGGAAAATGCAGGGTCTGGATCCATCCCTGCCTCTCATTCAGAGAGATACCCTGGAAAGGCACCAAGGCTAATTTTTCACCAGTGTCATCTGTGCTTAGCTCTGCAACAAGTGATGGACTCATAAAAAAGGCCATATTCACAGTCAGCTCTGCTGGCCACCTCTCTGTCGTGCCTCCACTCCTGGCATTTGACATTTTCAACCACATCATGCGTGTCTCAGCTCCCCTCACTGTTCTGTTGTTAGTGTGATCCACCCAACCATCACAAAATCTGGCACACGATGCACCCCCCTGCTAAATGCCAACCCCTTCATGCAAGCCTGAAGCTGAATCTCAGCCCTCGCGTCCAGCAATGCAGATGAAATATGCAGTTTCATCTTAGGATGTAATTAAACACTGGACAATCCTAGTTAACTTCGGATATCAAATGCAGCTAGGGTGAAACATGAAGGTTTGCTCCACCATGCAGTTAAGGCGCTGATTTTGATATAGACAAATATATCACCGCTGGGCATAGTTACAACACCTATCCCAACACGAGATTTATGAAGATAAAAGATTCCATCCCAGAATTGCAAATAAATAAATCACCCAGTAATTCGCTTGGCGTGCTTGGTCTCCTTTTCCCCCCAAAGCAAAATGCGGGGTGTGTGATTGATCTTCCTACCCAGCGATCAGCAAATTTAAGACTCTCTGTGGTGGGTTCAGCAAGGACTGCCAAGATTTTCCAACATCTGCAACCTGCAGAGGAAAGTTGTGAACTACGGAAAAGGTCGGAGTATTAAACAGCCACGAAATAGCTACAGGGCCAGCTAAAAAGTACAGAGAATATTCCTTGTTAGACTCCCTCTAGGCAGCTAAACCACATTTTCTCTGCCTGGTCTAAAAGTCCAGGGTACAGGGCTCAAATCAGTAACGAGCTTTACATCGCTCTGGCAGGGCTGAGGGGCCATAACGTGAGTCCAGACCAGAGCTGGTCAGAAGAACCTGCCCTCCGAAGGAAACTGGGATGTGGAAGGATCTATTTTTATTATGACCTGGAAAAAAAAGCTGAAATTTCTAAAGGATTGTGACTTTCAAACAGTATTGTCTCAAGGGTCACCAAATCTCTCATTTCCATAGAACTAATTCTTTTTTTCCTTGAGTAATACTAAAAAGTTCCATATTAAACATAACAATAAACCAATAACAACAATTTAACATTACTGATGACAATAGCAGCATCCAAAAGGCTTATTTTCATACTTTGCTGCCAAAAAAAGGACAAGTTCCCACAAAATATTTTGATCTTGCGTCAATGGGACATTCTCCAGCCAAAAAAAAATAAAAATATATCATTCTGTTGGCGGTTGTTTTGTGTGCTGCAGTGTAAATGTACAGTTTTCTACACCTAAGCCCCACGGTGATAAAAAACCCTTCAACTTTAATAGAGGAGGAGGCTCAAAGCACCTCAAGTGTTCCAACTGTCCCCACGTGCCACCTGGATGACTCCTCTCCTGCCTGTGAAAAGCTGCCTCTGAATTTCCATCAGACTGATGTTCTCTCCTCTTCAAAGCCATGACTGTTCTTGGGAGCATCAGAGGTTAGAACCCCCTGGGCAACAAATCAAGATGGTCTAATGGTGTCAGAGTGAGGACCAAGTCTCTGCTTCACTGCGAGCCACAGGGAAATTGCCAAATTTAGGGAACCTGCCCATTCCCTCACGGTCTTGCTGCCCCGCTTTGGTTTGGGTTAGGCCTTTTTACTTTCTCATTAAGCTTAGTCTTGGCCATCTGATGTTGTCCAACTAAACCAAGGACCTTCACTACTCTGCCCAAGCCCAACTAGTCTTGCCTAGAGGATCCTACAGGAGGGAAAATAGGTAAAGGGATTGAAATGTATCCATTCCCTATATTGTATTTGGAGTGGAATAAAATTAATCAAATTTATTCGGTCCATTAGGTCTGCATATCATCTTGATGTCTCAGTAGAGTCAGGGAAGCCTACCAAATGCTCGTATCTATCAGAATAGGTACATTGCTTGGGACAGCTTCATCCAAGGAGAAAAAAACCCTCCTCTGTCTGTAAAGAGTACATCCCTGTCTTCCATGTGAATAAATGTCTATTTAGTTAAATCACCTTGGCAACTGAGCCACCTTGCAAATCCTACTTTTTCAAATATATCTAATCAACCTGCAAATATTTATCTATATATACACACATGCACGCATATATATTTATATCTGAAATGTGCATGACTACTGTTGATAGTACTTCATCCAGCAGGAGCTTCAGACGACTCTGTGCTCAGTCTTTGATTTCATTTGCTAAAAAATGAAGCCTGAATACCAAACACATCTAAATAAACATGTCACAGATGCGGGTATGGCTTTTACCAAGCCAGCAGTCACCTCACAGGCCCTCCAGAGGCCCCAGTATGAGAACCTCCCTAGAGAAATGAGACGAAGTCTTTCTGGGGAAGAGTCACTTCCCTGGGACACGGACATTGACTTCAATTCGGGTTTTCAATCTGCTGAAATTCAGGGCTGCTTTGACATTGCCTGAAATATCTTCTTTTCTAATAACTGGATCCGGTTTCCAGACATTCAGTACAACAATTTTTTTGTTGTTAATAAACACATTTGTCTAATGAATATCTCTTGGTAATCTTGCCTGTAATTCAGGAAACTCAAGCGCAGCCGAGATAAAAATATGCACATACTAAAAGCTCAAATTGAAGGGAAAAAAAAAAAAATCAATTCAAAGTTAAATTACCCATCTTAAATTTCAGTATAAAGGCTACTAGAAATACCGAGTTCTTGAACTTCAATTAATCTTCAGCTATTAAGCCAGAAGGGAAAAAGATTCTTCAGAGCATCACATGGGAAGCTGCAAAGAGCTCAGCTCAGCCCGCGGACGGACGTCACTATCACTTAAACTCCCTGGGCTGGTTAACTCATGCTTGTCTTACACTCCTTTGGGTTTCTTTTTTTTGCAGGCATCTATCTGCGTGTGACTGCCTACATGTGTGTGGCATAAATTTTCCAGCTTCACTTCTCAGGGATTAATTGGCAGAAGTGCTTGTCATGGTTAAATAATTTTATTTAATTTGCACTGTGTGAAGATATTTGGGCAAAGGGGAAAAACACTTAAAATTTAATTACTTTTTTTTTTTCCCCTTTAAAATGAGAAACAGTTGCATCCCTTTGAGACCCAGCTGGGAATAGAATATCACTCAGTTTTGTTGTTAAATATGCAATAATAAAAAAAAAAAATAAAACCCAATGATCAATGTCTTGTAGTAGAAGAGTGAGAAGCCCAGGATAGGTAAAACAGATCTCTAGAATCAATGACAACTGAAGTTTATAAAGATACTGAGGGGAAAAGACAACACTAACATCTTGCATGGAATCATCCAAAGGACTTTCTTACAGGTTTCTAAACAAACAAATAAATAAATACTTTTACTAAAAGGCTTGAAGATGTCTCTTCAGGGAGTCACACCAGCTATGGGAAGTGCCACCTTCAGTGACAGGCCGGAGTAAGGGCTTTCATAAAACTTGACAACCTCTCTTTTTTTTCTAATTTCAGGTAAAAATATTGGTTTGTTTTCTGTGGTTTCCAAGTGAAAGAAAGGCTGCCAAATCCCTTCTCTCCCCTTGAAGTTATTAAAAAAGGGTCTGGCTGATAAATTCACCGAACAGAAAACTGGAAAGGAGCAGATGAGAAGAATCAGGGATCTAATGGAAATATTCTATTATTATTGGCAGCTCCGTGATACACGGAGCCTCTTCTCCTGGAGTCCTTGGCCCTTGGCTAGGTCCATCTTCATACTACTACTTAAAGCCCTCACCCATATCAGCCACAAGGCTCATGTTTTTCCCATCTCCCTGCTGGGTATCGACAGCCAAGAATCTTCACACCGTTTCCCCCTGGGTTTGGGAGTTATCGTAAGGGGGAAATTTAGTGAAACAGGATCTAATGGAAATATTCTATTATTATTGGCAGCTCCGTGATACACGGAGCCTCTTCTCCTGGAGTCCTTGGCCCTTGGCTAGGTCCATCTTCATACTACTACTTAAAGCCCTCACCCATATCAGCCACAAGGCTCATGTTTTTCCCATCTCCCTGCTGGGTATCGACAGCCTCAGATGTTTTGTGGCATGACCCACAATACCACCTTATGCAGCTCTGGGTCTACTCACTAAAACAAAGATATTCATCACGGATAAATGCAAACTAACTGTAGAAAAAAACTCTTCACATCGTTTCCCCCTGGGTTTGGAAGTTATCGTAAGGGGGAAATTTAGTGAAACACTGAAGGCCATGATTCAGCAAGGAAATGCTTACCACTGCCCCGCACCAGCCAGCCCCAAAGACACTTTGGAGTTATTTAGGTTAATTTGAATCTTTTTTCTTCGGTTACAGCTCATGCATCCACCGCCAACTATGTTAGGATGATGACTTCCAAGTGTGTACGAGATCGTGTGGCCACAAATTACACTGTGAAAGGAAGAGAGGATTTCCCTGGCCTTCCTTGATACATGCTCATTTTAAGGTTTCTTCTTTCCAATTAGAAAGTGAGAAAGAGCAGGTAACATGTCCACTCTCACACTGCTTAACCTAATGAAGCTATAGCCTGGATAAAGCCTCTCTCAGGTACTTCATCACCATAATGAAATGCCTGAAGGCGAGGTTTATCCAAAATATCACAAAACCTGGTGGTAGAAGGAAAAAATACGTTCTGACAGCACAGTATTTCAATTTGAATTAAGACATTTTTAATGTAGCCAATTTATATTTGCATATTAAGAAAATGACAAGCTCATTCCACCAGAATTTGGCAGTATGGTTTGACATGAAAAACCTGGTGTAACAACACTCTAAATACAATTCATGGCTATTTAGCAAGGTGTTTCTTGTATCCTCTACAGTTCAATTCCTCGCATCATCATCTTTTTTTTACTCCGTGTAAATACAGGCTCCTTTAAGAAGGTGGTGGGAAACAAAAGGCAAAAAAAAACCCAAACCAACAATCATTTGGAATTAAATCTTCCAATACCTTCTGGAAAAACTGCTGGAATGAGTTTTTGCCCTTTCCAACAGACAGATGTTCTCATCAACAAGAAAATTAGAACTTGATGACAATCTCCAAGGTTTAAATGTCACTCCCTACCACTCTGGTTCACATAAAGATGGAAGTGGAATTAAGAGAGCAGTATGCAAGCTCTGCAGACTGCTAATTTCTTCTAATTAAAAAGCAGAGTTTACAGACACATTTAGTGACACTTATCATAAAGTACACATCCGAAAGTAGAAGGCTTTTGTGGTTTTACTGCCCAGAAGGCTATTTTCTCATTGCTAGTGAGTTATTTGCTTTCTTGGTCAATTCAGGCATTTCCTACTCCGTGTAACAGATTTCTAACATTGTAAAAATATAAAAAAAATAAAATCTCAGACCTTGCAGTGATTCCCACAGAAGGCAACCTCCCGAGCACTGTCTGAGCAAGGTGCAAAGAGTGCAATACAAAAAGCACATTTTTGACTTTTTATGTATGATGCAAAAAGGCACAAAAAGGACTCGCTGGCCAGGCAGTACAAACAAAACATTCATGACATGAATACTATTTTGCCTCTTTAACACCGGGAGAGAATATCCACCCAAGAAAAGCACTCCACGAAGCGACGCACTGATTGTCTGAGTGCCTTTCTGGATGGTACACTTTAGTTAAAGTCAAGTCATTAGGCTCTGTACAAGAGGAAGTGGATGAAATCCAACCAAATGCATTACAGAGGTCAGACTGAATGAGATAATGGTCCCTTCTGGTCTTAAAAAATCTATTAATCTAATTTAATTCTCTGTTCTACTCTTCATACCAGAGTCATTTAAACTCATTTATATGAAAAGAACACATTACAGCAGCCTTACACAACACACCATGTTCTGACTTCGCAGTTTTAGGCTACTCAAAAGTTTCGGTTACTTCCCACTGAGCTGAGGATGAGGCTTTATTTATCATTAAAGAGAGGTTATATTTACAAGCAAGACATCAGGCAGAGGCACCTCTCCCAACACAACGTTGGATGCATCTGCACCTTACGCATTGACCAGAAACATTCCTGAGCACCTTCCACCTTGGCTTGGTTTTTGGGTGCTGCCATTCCCCATTCATCCGGACACTTGCCATGGTGAAGAGCCCAATTCTTTTACCAATAAAATCTGTTCCATTCACTCCAAGCTCATCTCTTGCGAATAACTCGCAACACACTCAATACTGCACCAAGAAAATACTTGGCTGTCACTGTCCAGTGCAAAAAGAAGGCACCTATGTGGAGAAGGCCAAAAATAGTCATTGCTGTTACTCTCTCCAGTGTACGGTCCTGTCAAGGAAACATATTTTATTACCTTTCCCTCAAAAAAAATAAAAAAATAAAATAAAAAAATTCCCCTCTTTCTCTTCTCATACTGAGCTTTTCTTCAGTATCTCCCTCCTCCTGGAGCTTCAGTGTTAACATTATCACTCTTTTTCTTAATTCAGCAGCACAAGAGGGGAAAGCATCACATGGATTTAGGCTGATTGACCTCAGCGACTGGCAGCAGCCATCACGCATGCTGGAAGGACAGAGGGAATAATTTAACCCAGTCAGAGGGGCAGCTGAACTTGAGGCCAGTACACGAGGGCTCACAAAAGGTGGTCTTCAGATGGTATGTTGGAAAGACCCTACAAATGGGCTAAGGGTGACTTCTCTGCTCGTGTATCTACACTTGATGCCGTCTTTACCTTCTCCCTCTGCCTGCAGCACACAGACAGCCCTTTCCCCATGTCTGTCCTCAACATCCACAGATGAAAAAGACTTGCAGAGATGCCCGATGCCTCATCTCTCCAGTGGTTCTGTTGATTTATTCCAGCTACTTGAGGGAAGCATGAATGGCAGCCCAGTAAGCCAGCTCAGACCAGTATAAAGGCAGCTGTTTTTCCCACCTTCTGTCACGGTCAGTGTGTACCTTCTTTAGTTTTCAGCTCTGAGGTTTCTCTTCTCCCCATCTCCCCCCCCTCCCCGCTTCCCTTTTGAGTCTCAAGCAGCTGGTACTTTGTGAGAACACAGAACCAAGATGATACGTAACATGAAACACCTAGTTCCTTTATTCAGTGCCAGTCTTTTTGAACCAAATTCCACATTTCAGTGAAATTCGCCGTAAGTCTTCTTTCCTCTCAGCACATTTTAATCAAGCAAAAATCCTACCTACAGTGAAGAAATCCCATTACAGCAAACTATCACTACATTGTTTTAATGGACACGTGTCTTTCACTTAAGACTTCATAATCTGCTTTGCCCTCCAATCATGAGCATACTCTTAAAAAAAAAAGTCTTTTCAACATAAAAATGCAGGGCAGACATTGCAACTCAAATTCTTATGGACATTTACTATTCATTCCAACATACATTTCATTATTCTTTCTGGATGCTTTAGACACAAATCAGGAGGCCAAAAAGCCTCTCGCTAGCAAACTGCAATTCCTTCCAGGGCAAACAGAAATCCACTGTGGACTCACTCCTGAAGCCCTGAGTCCAAACTCCCACCAACTTTAGAGAATTTTTCCGAACAACGGCTAAGTTGAAACTCTCCAGGAACTTGGGGATTTTTCCTGGACGATTTTTCATCAGACCAACCTTCACTCACGCACACCTCGCAGGGCTCACCCATAAGAAACAGACGCTGTTTTATTCTTTTGCATTTCACAACCCAACTTCCTTGATTGAGCATAGTTACTAACGCCAAAATGCACTTTGAGAAGATGTGCTTCCAAGTACCTATTACTTCTTTTTTTTTCTGGGATCTACCTATCTTCCCCTGTCGGGTTGCTGACAGCATCGCCTACTAGCCTTTCACAACCCTTCAGGGCTGCTCCCATTTCTCCCAGAACGTGGAGGTCTTCAAAACAGCTATCATCAAGATTCTTTTTGCACCTTCAACCTAAATTCCTTTCCTAGAAGCAACCCATCAAATCCAACCGTACCACGAAAGTTCAGCTGGATTTCCAAGGATAAGTTTGACCTTTCCATTCCTCACAAATACCTTGGGTACTTTTTAACAGCACAGTTATACCTGTCCGGTGTCCGGAAAGTTGACTTGCTGTCACATCTGAAAAATGGGGAAATGCTGAGGGTATCACCACATTTTCCTGAATCAAGGGAAGGCTCTGTAAAGCCTCCCTGTAAAGGTTCAGTAATTTTGTAGCTTACTCCTCGAGAGCTTTTTACTCCTCTTTAACCTGAGCGTCAAGGCCAGGGGTATGAAGAGCATCCAATGCATCCTCTGCTTGCTTAGACCCTAAAGCAGAATATAGCAAGGCGTTCACATCTCCTTTCTTGGCTTTATGCATTAAGAAACAGAAAGAAGATGTGCCATGGCAGAAACGCACAAGTGCTGGCGGCATCGAAGTAGTTAATTAGCAACATTGAACTAGACTTCAGGAGATAAATCTTAATAAGTGCTGCTAAAAATATTACAGTAGTCATTTCCAGAACAAACACAATCAGTGGCAGACGAGCGAGGAGAGCGATACAGACCCATGAGCTGCCACGGTGGAGGTATTTTCAGCGGGGAGCAGTTATAAAGGCTGCTTATTTTAAAAACACAGTAGCAAAAAACCAAGCTGGCATTGGAAGGCAGATGGGTTCACAGAGTCACAGAATGATATGGGGTTGGAAGGGACCTTTCCTAAAGTCAAAGGGCCTGCTGCAGAAGAAAAAAGCCACTATCTTTCACGTGCATTTAATTATTTTTTTTTCTCTCTGCAGTCACCCTGCTGTCTTCAGCCATACATCCCGTGCTCGCTGCCAGGAAAAGCCACCTAAGCTTTTCAGACATCTTTGTGATTAATGGAGCTAGATCTGGTTGGCGGCCGGTCACCAGTGGTGTCCCTCAGGGCTTGGTTCTGGGGCCAGTCTTGTTCAATATCTTTATTGATGATCTGGACAAGGGGATCGAATGCACCCTCAGTAAATTTGCAGATGACACCAAACTAGGTGGGAGTGTTGATCTGCTTGAGGGTCGGAAGGCTCTACAGAGGGATCTGGACAGGTTGGATCAATGGGCCAAGGACAATGGGATGAGGTTTAATAAGGCCAAGTGCCGGGTCCTGCATTTTGGTCACAACAACCCCAGGCAACGCTACAGACTTGGGGAAGAGTGGCTGGAGCTGCCCGGAAGAAAAGGACCTGGAGGTGTTGGTAGACAGCAGGCTTAACATGAGCCAGCAGTGTGCCCAGGTGGCCAAGAGGGCCAATGGCATCCTGGCTCGTATCAAGAATAGTGTGGCCAGCAGGAGTAGGGAAGTCATCGTGCCTCTGTACTGGATAAACCTTGGTTATTTTATATGTGTATTGGAAAGGATACTGGTTCTTTAGTATTATTTAATGTATTTAGTTCTGTTTTAATGATAATCATTTCATCTTATTCTACTAAATTGGTTTATATGTCAACCTTTTGGGTTTTGTTTTGGGGTTTTTTTGTGTTGTTGGTTTTTTTTTTTTTTTTTTTTTTTTTTTTTTTTTTTTTTTTTTTTTTTTTTTTTTTTTTTTTTTGTGGTTGGACTCGATGATCTCAGAGGTCCCTTCCAACCACTAAGATTCTGCGATTCTGTGATCTTCTTGGCAAGGTGTTTCCCCGCCTCCTGGCGTTTGACAGGATTATGAAGTGCCGAAATCTCTTGGCCTCTTTTTGTTTTGAAGTCTGAAAGAGAAGTTTAGCTTAATCCTTTTGTCTCTTGCGGCCCCTTCCCCTGCTTCACCCATCCTGGCTGCAATCCCCCAGGAGCAGGACCCCAGGGATGCTGGTGGTGGTACCCACAGCCCCGCAACAAATTCCTGTTTGCTTTGCATTGGTAACAACTGGTCTCCAAAGCATCCCAGTTTATTGCCCAGATGGGTTTGGTCAGCTGGATCATCCTCTGAGCCTGGCTCGAACAGGGGACTTGTAGCAGGAGCAGTGTCTTAAGGAAAAATAGAGCTCCTCCCCTACATTTGGTTGGGCTGTCTGCTGTTCCATGGTCTCACCGAGAGAAGTACTTTTTTATTTAGGAGAAGGGAGCAACCACGTATTTATTTGTACTGGAGAGGTGCTGAAGATTCTCCTGCTGCGCTAACCAAACAGTATTAATATTTATGAAACATTCCACAAAGGAAGCGTTTTGAAGCTGAGGAACCTTGCACTTTTTAAGGATTTTTTTTTTTTTTTTTGTGAGAAGGTAGAGGAAAGAGCCCGATCTCCATCTTTCCTGACAAAAAGAAGATATCCCCAAGTTCAGAAAAGTGTCCAATGTTATGACACTTTAAAATCATTTTTTTAATCAAACGCTGCTTTACAAAGAGGGAAGATTTAAAAGAGGATAAAAATGAAGAGACAGATCAAGTCCTCCAAATGGGGAACAAACGTAATTCTGAATCCTAGCATAGCCCAGGTAGGGGAAATATCCTCCTGTCCTGAGCTGAAGATACCAGCTGGCCAGCAAATATAGGTTGAGATGCCGGCTTTGCTATAAAAGTTGAAGAATCTCTGTGATGCTTTCTTCACCTCCAAGCTTAGACATGTCTGTCTATTTTAACTAGCAAAAAGGGGCTGAAATATTTAGAGAATAAACGGGACAGGCCTATATGGGCAAATATTAGAGAATAAACCCCAGGTCCCCAATCATGCTACGTATTTAGCAGGGGCTGCTGAAAGCAAGGCTGGTCTCTGCAAACCTCCAGCAACGCCGAGCAACCAGCAGCTGTCACTGTAAGCAACGAAGAGGAACGGGAGGAAGAGAGCTAGGGATGCTCCTGGATGGGAGGAAAGCAACTGGAAAACAAAAACACAGGAGAAGCTGCAATTAAACACTCAACAGCTCCCTAAAAACGGCCCTTGTCCGCCAGGAGAAGCTGCTCATCAAAAAAGGCTCAGCTGGCCTTTGATTCTGCAGCCTGAATCCAGCTCTGGAGACACAAAGCCTGGCTTGATCGCAAGGGGATCTCCAGGAAAGGGCCATTCATATCCTGAAGCACAAGTGGGATTGCACATTTGGTGGCCCTTCTGATGCCCTTCCCAGGCAACCATGCAGGGTGCCCCAGGCCAGCAGGGCAGGAAGCCACTTTCAGCCACCTATTAGCCCCTGATAGCTTTGAAATGTCCAAGATCCTCTCTCTGCCCACTATCCACATTACTCAGCTGTCAGAGGAAAGGCTTCAGATTTATGATGTAAAAATTACATTTTAACGAGGTGTCATATGTGTTTAAAGTTCTTATTCATCACCAGACTGCCACATCTTTTACCCAAGACACAAATGCACTTAATTAGCATATTATAAGGACAGAGAGTTCACCTTATCTGCATTGTAAAACTGCTTTAGGAAAAAAAAAAAACCCAAAGAAACACCCAACCACCCTTACTGAATAAAACAGTTACAATCACATACCAAGAGAGCATCCCACGATATTTAACAAAATGTGGATGCTAAAAGTTTGCAATGCACCCTCTGAGGTTTTTAAAATACCCCAGGTATGGATGGAGGCTTCATATCACATTTGATCACATTGATTACTGGCAGACCACAGTGTTAATATGCAATCTACGGGAGCCACTTAAGCACAATGAGGCTGTATTAGAAGTCCCATATCGTATCGCTGCCTTCTTTATGTATTGGGCATTTATTAACACCTATTAAACACCCTGGATTGTAATGCCTGGATCTGAGGGGAGACCTTATTGCTCTCTCCAACTCCCTGAAAGGAGGGTGCAGAGAGGTGGGGGTCGGTCTCTTTTCTCAAGTCACAGGCGACAGGACAAGAGGAAATGGCCTCAAGCTGCGCCAGGGGAGGTTCAGGCTGGATATTAGGAAAAATTTTTTCACTGAAAGGGTTCTCAGACACTGGAATGGGCTGCCCAGGGAGGGGGTTGAGGCCCCATCCCTGGAGGTGTTCAAAAGACGGGTTGATGTAGTGCTGGGAGGTCTGGTTTAGTGATGATGCTCCTTGTTTGTTGTGTGGGTGTCTATTTTTGTCAGTTAGGTTGACGGTTGGATAAGATGATCTTTAAGGTCCCTTCCAACCTAGAAGATTATGTGATTCTGTGATTCTGTAATTTAAAACATCTCCTCTGAAGTAGGAGTTCTGTATTTCGCATGTCATGGCAGGGGGGGTTGGAACTTGCTGGTCTCTTCTACCAGCTAATTAGCGATAGGACAAGAGGGAACGGCTTCAAGCTACAACAGGGTAGGTTTAAACTGAACATTACGAAAGAGTTTTTCACAGAAAGAGTAGTCAGAGACTGGAATGGGCTGCCCAGGGAGGGGGTTGACTCACCATCCTTGGATGTGTTTAAGGGACGTTTAGATGTGGTGTTGGGGGATGTAGTGTAGGGGAGAACTTTGTAGAGTGGGGTTGATGGTTGGACTCGATGATCCCAAGGGTCTTTTCCAACCTGGATGGTTCTACGATTCTATGTCACTGGAATGGCTGCTAGGACATCCAAGTCCCAGGCATCTACAGAGGGATCCTTCTCCTGGTTCAAGTCCTTCCTTGGACTTCTTCACTGCCAAGCTACGGGACTGGTCTAAACGATCAGCCAGCACATCCTGAGCCCCTGCACCACGGCTGCCAGCTCTGGAGGGGGGCACCTGAGGCATTTAAAAGACAAAATTTTCTTCCTTTGGTCTCTCTGCTGCCCAGGAAGCCCCCCCTGGTGAGTGGTGAGGTGCAGAGAGGCAAAGCCAGGCGATGGGTGTCTGTATGCAGCTCAGTGCTGGGAAAGCAAGATGGGAGCACTTTACCCTTTTGGAGAGGAGGATTTGTTGATGTTTCCTTGAATTTGTTTACGCAGACTCTATCACAAGTGGGTGATGATTAAAACAGGTAACTCTGGTGAATATTAAGACTGATTAGGTGGTGGAAAAAATTTTCATTCTGTTGATACAGCCTTTCGTTCCCCACTCCACACGTGTCTAGGGGGGCACATAAAAAAAAAAAAAAACCAACCTGAACATTTTCCTGGGTTCAGTCCCCTGAAGAATGCCATGAAAAACACTTGCAAGAGTTCCAGAGCTATTCTCACTGTCACTTCAAATTAGCAAACTCAAAAGCAGCTACAAAGAAATAACCCAAAAGCTCAGGAGCATTTACGGAGAAACATCCTCCAAAAAAAACTCATTTTAAGGCCAAACAGCTCAAAGGAAATATGCTTCAAAGGTTTTTGGTATCTTCAAGTTCACTCCTTGAAGGTAGACGTTAATGACAGGTTTCCTGGGATTTGCAGGCACTGAGGAGCGTTTGACTTCAAAACCACTTCTGGGACAAATGAAACAACCCCAGACAAAAGGAGAAAAAAAAAAAAAAAAAAAAAAAAAAGCGAGGAAAATCTTTAAAATGCAGCTTTTCCCATTTCTGAGAAAAACGAGCAATTGGTTTTAATTCAACCAAGAGCCCTGAATGGCTTCTAGATCAGCTGAATCCAGCTTTATGCCTCACTGAAGGCTTCAGAATATTTTGTCTTCTCTGGTACCCTCAGCCGCGACAGACGCCGAGCACAGAAAGTCCAGGGTTTGACACTCATTTACCCCAAGGAGTAAAAGCCCATTTTCTTCAACAGTGGGTGAGAGAGAAGCTGTGCCACGGTGAAGATTGATCTCCAAACCAGCCAGGAAGTTCCAAACCCACATGCACAAACAGACCTTAAATTAAAACCCACAGAAAACGTTTAATCCCTGTGAAGAGCAAGAGGATGTGATCTCTGCCTTTCCTATCAGCTAAGGGACTCCTGCCTCCTCCCCATTTTCCCTGGGAAAAGCCTGAAAATGTTTGATTCTAAGTGAATTGGAGCCCTCAGCACCTGTTTTTTATTTTAGATATGCTTGAAATGTATGACACCGGAGATTTCAAATATGTTACTGGCTATTAAATATATCACTTTTTTTATTATGATCAATTTTTGGGTTTATAGAACTCTTCTCCTAACACTTCACCCTTAATTGTTTTCTAACAACCAGTTTGTTCGACTCATCAATTTTACAGCCTTTCTTTTATTTTCTAATTAAGCAGATATTGTTTACATATTTTACTCTTCAGACTGTAACTCTGTGTAAAATGGCTGAATTGACCATTGCCTCACTTGAAACAGAGAAACACTGGTTATTTTGGAAGAGGGGAAAACCATATCCACAATCTACTCTGTAAAAAACACCCACAACTAAATAACCAAATAAAATCATCCCGGGTCTTCACTGCTTTCCGAGCATCAGCTCCTATTCTGCTCTTTGGTGGAGGAGCTGGGTTTAAGCTGGGTTTAATAATGTGTTTATTATTACATATAGAGCAAGGCAGCATAAAATTTGGTGCTAATCAGAAAATGTGTCGTACTGAACTTGGAAGAGAAAAAAATCATGCAGACCTGGGCTCCTCTCTGCAAAAAAAAAATAAAAATTGGTGTCAAGCAGGTGTTTGCACACCCATGCAATTGAAAATCAGTGTCTCTCTCTGACTGACTCAAAAAACACCATTCCCACTACTGTGCAGGTACAGAGCAGTAGCCTCCCTTTGCAAAGGTATTTTTCTTCACTCTGAAATGCTTCGGCCCATTCCAGCTGTCTCATCAAGAATTTCACTTGCCGTCAGAGCAGTCCTCTCAAAAGTCCTCTTAGCCCATAAAATAGCGAGGTAATTGGATCCTTCTGCATTTCTGCCAAAAAGGAAATCCTGGCAATTTTCAGAGAAGAGAAACGTATGTATAATTCAGCTTTGTGCCCACATGATGAAGCTCTCCAAAATTGTACGAAAGGAACGTCAGAGAAGGCTCTCCAGACTCCCTGACACTGTGTTAACCTTCTCATGCCCACCACCCAAAGCCAAAAACTGCTTCAGCTTTCCCACTGAGGCACTGGAGGATTTTCAATTCTTGTCCCAACCTGAGCGAATTAAAGGGGTTTCAAACCAGAGTGACAGGAGGACAAATCAAATCCTTGAACCTGACTGATAGACTTTCAGCCCTCTGCAAGGTTTCCACCTGCTCTCCCCCCTCACCAGCTTAGACCAGGTAAAAGGGGAGAACCATTTCTTGTTTTTAGAGGAAAGTACAAAATTTGGGTTTTTTTTCACTGATTATGTTTTTTTGGTTTTTTTTTTTTTTTATTACAGATGCTGTTACTGGGGACAAAATTTGGGGTTTTTTTCACTGATTATGGTTTTTTGTTTTTTTTTTTTTTATTTCAGATGCTGTTACTGGCAATGGTCACAATGTGAAAAAATGGCAGCAGAGTCTGCTGTAATACCTGGAAATAATTCACTGAACAAGAGAGAAACTATGTGAAATAAAAGGGATGCAATTGATTTTCACTCCTCAGGGATAACCAATAGCTCACAAATTGCTCCGCTTCACTCCACCACTCAGAGAGTACATGCTCATCATTAAGTTGGGAGAATGAGAAGTATTACTTCATTTTTTGCTCATCTGAGATCTTGCAGAGGTCAACACCATTGAAAACGTTCCTGCTCCTCTCTTAACAGCCACTTGCTTTTGTTCATCTGCCACTTCAAGATCTTCTTCTCCTCCTCTTCCTTATGTTTTTGCATAAAAATGAGAAATTCACTGCCATTTTACTAGCTTTATTCCTCCCCAGATTTTCATATCCACAGTTCCTTTCAGCATCTCTTGATCCCTCTTTTACATGGATAACGGGCTGCTCACAGGAAAAGGAAAAGGAAAAAGGAAAAGGAAAAGGAAAAGGAAAAGGAAAAGGAAAAGGAAAAGAAGAAGAAGAAGAAAAAGAAGAAGAAGAAAAAGAAGAAGAAGAAGAAAAAGAAGAAGAAAAGGAAAAAGAAGAAGAAAAGGAAAAAGAAGAAGAAGAAGAAGAAGAAGAAGAAAAAGAAAAAGAAGAAGAAAAAGAAAAAGAAGAAGAAAAAGAAAAAGAAAAAGAAGAAGAAAAGGAAAAAGAAGAAGAAAAAGAAAAAGAAAAAGAAAAAGAAAAAGAAAAAGAAAAAGAAAAAGAAAAAGAAAAAGAAAAAGAAAAAGAAAAAGAAAAAGAAAAAAAGCCCAGCAACAGGAACCTCGACTTCTCTTTTGCAATCTGAAGACCTGAATCCACCCAGTGACTCCCAAGTTTCTTATTAACAAAACAGAACGTTTTGCGAATAGCCATACTACAAATCAAATAGCTTTGCCATTCAAATTATATTAATTCTGCCCTTCCTCTTACTTTTTCAGCCTTTCTGAAGAACAAACTCACCCACAGGAACTGCCTGGTAACTCGGTTTGGAAACTTTTGCACCGTCGTATGAGTTTGACCACAACCTGGGCTAAGTCATGAGCGCTAATAAAGTGGCAACCGTGAACACACCACTTGCAAAATGATGATTAGGTCGGTAAAGTTGAGGGAATATAACCCAACTAAGTAATTAATTATCCATGCAATTTCTAACAGGAAAAAAGGTGGAAAAGCTGGGAATCCTCTGGGGGCCAGGAGCTCCTCTCTTAGACAAAATCCAGTAAGTCATGCTTTACAAAAAAAAAAAAAAAAAAAAAAAGCAACTTTAAAGAAAAAACCACAACATTTTGGAGGATTTTGTTGTCAATTCCCCTCTTGACTCTAGATACACACTTGTGGGTGTATGTTCATGTATGCAATTAGCAGTGGCTTCCCTAAATAGCCCAAACTCCCCCAGCTTAATGGAAGGAAGTAATTTAAACTGGCTGGCAGTTTTCCCCCGTCTGTTTGCAGCGACAGCATCTTCCACACTTTATTTTGCCAAAATTCCTGCAGAAGGGAAGATGATCTGATGCACAGAGGAAAATTCAGTGAGGGAGAAAAGAGTGTTATCTCTGTGATACAAACAAGAGCATGGACATTTGGAGACTGTTTCAGGTTAGTTACAGGTACAGCACATTCCTTTCTCTATTTCATTCCAAACTAAGATTTAGAAAAAATATTCTGCATGTGTAACTATCTTAATATCCATCACAGGCCTTGTGGTGGGACTTAATTAACAGAAACACAGGCAGATCAGTAAGGCAGGACTGCACTTCAATTTTACACCGCATTTGCATGAAAAATAGAAAGCCCATATTGAGATTTTGGCTCATATTAGAACTCATACCTGCTCTGCTGTCCAGCGGGCCAAAATCCAAGGAATACTTCACAACGTGGTAGTTGTTCCACACGTAAAGGAGGTTGTCCCGGGGATTATAATCCACAGCAGCAATGTATTGGTAGGAGTTTGGAAAGGGCACATCCACCATGCTATCCTTGCTTTGGTCAGTGTTATAGATGTAGTCTATTTTATTTCCTGTGGCTTCGTTATCGTCGTCTTCGTACACGGACTTCACCACGTATAAAATCCCACAGATCATGAAGGCGTTGGAAGCCGACCTCTTGTCGTAGGCCGTGTCCCACGTCCCTTCAATCCTTAACGTGTAAGGGTTTAACTGGCTAATGACTATTTTGCCATTATTTTGTTCTGTTGCATAGATTACCCACAGCCCGTTCTCATCCACAGCCAGGTCAATATCAGACTTGCCTCCCCAGCGGTAGGGAGAGGTGTCGTGGTAGTTGGCGTTAGCTATGATGGCCTCCCCGCTTTTTATCCTTGTCCTCAAGTCAAACTTGACGATGTTCCTGGTGCGTTCCTTGTTGAAGAACAAAGCCCCGTCGTACACCACGAACCCCGTGCCGTCCACCCGGTGAGGGAGTTTGTAGGTGGTGGTCGGTCTCCCCGCGATGAAGTCGTCCTTGGAGGAGTACTCCGTCAGCGTGTCCGTCCGGTAGGGCGTCCAGGGCATGTAGTAGATCTTGTCAGAGGCCTGCAGAGGGTCCTTGCACCAGGCACCAGATTGGTGGTCAGATTCGAATAAGTGTTCGCTCTGGTATACTCCTTTCAGCAGTCCAGGGCAAAGAAAAACTGTTGGACGGGAAAAAGAATTTAAAAGAGAAACCCAAAGTTAATGACAGTCTGGAGGTGCTCGGCCCAAACATCTCAACCGCTTCTAGTTCTGGAGCAGAGGACACTCCGGACCAGAGGAAATCCAAGAGCAATGCCTTGTAGCTGGAGACTAGCCTTCCTGCCAGCCATATCTCTAGAACAAGATTTGCTCCACCAAAATGACTTTTCCCTGCTTTTTCTATCAACTATGGCTCATTTTCTTATTGCTTTTCCAATCTATTTTTACAGGTGTACTTACTTGGACCACTCGCCTTTTGTAAACTCTGAAATGAATATGTGCCCCCAAGGGTTTTCTGGGTTTGTATTTCCAGATTATATTCGGCAGTGAATCTGTACCTACTAGGTGAAGGGGCAAACTCCTGGGGAATTGATCCACATATTTATTTGAACAGCCCACAGAAAAGCAGCCTAGAAAATGGAAATAAGAGAAAGAGATTCCCATCCTTACAGCCCAAGCGACATTAAATATTTAAAGGGTACCAACAGCAAAGCAGAGACGAATCCTTTAGCAACTCAGAAGAGCATTTAAAGCAAAGGGAGTGGGGTGGGAGGGGGGGGAACACCCGGCTACAGGTCTGTAGTGTAACTAGAAATGAGGCTTTCAAAGCTGCTACAGGACACACGAAACATGCAGTCCACACAATTAAAAACGAATGACATATGGATGCTGAAAGGAAAAGACGAGGAAGGAAGGAAGGAAGGAAGGAAGGAAGGAAGGAAGGAAGGAAGGAAGGAAAGAAGGAAGGAAAAGAATAAAGTTCACTGGAGAGGAACCCAAGGTCTAGATTTTAATCAGTTAAAAAAAATGTCCTGTTAAATATAGTAGTAATTCGAACTTAAAAACATATACCTTCTATTGTTACATGAGAGGAGCATAGAGGAGCAGTTGGACTACTGGGGTGCTTTGCTGCTCAGACTTCGGGGGGCTGGGGGGGGGCTGAGAGGGGCCAGGACATGCCCAGAGCCTGGGAGGGGGCTTGGCCAGTGCCTGGTTGACCTCGGCATCGTGGGGATGCCAACGTCAAGAGGAGAGCCAGCTGCACGAAGAGGCAAAAGGAGGGGTGCTGAGGAGCAAAACTGGTTTGCTTGGCCCGGCCAGTGCCTGGCTGACCTCGGCATCGTGGGGATGCCAATGTCAAGAGGAGAGCCAGCTGCACGAAGAGGCAAAAGGAGGGGTTTTGCTGAGGAGCAAAACTGGTTTGCTTGGCCCCCGTCATTCCTGGTAGCACCCTCCTGGCCTGGAGGGACAAGCACAGACTTTTGGGGGGAGGCTGTGTGTTGTTTGTTTGTGATGCTGATCTCCGTGAGCACGAGAGAGTAGAATAACCGTGAGGATGGGATGGGCAGCAGGGAGAGGTATCCCATCACCATCATCATCATCCCATGCTTCTGGTGGTGAGGGGCTGGCAGATGGGATCCCACGTTTGCACTCCCTGCTGGAAGCATAACCAATTATTTTCCGACATGCAGGAATTGGCAATATCCTCTGGAGAGCGAGACGGGAGGAAAATCAGATTTAGTAACTGGTGTAAAAGCGTATTGCTCTACTGGAGTCTTAAGTAACCACCCAGAGCTGTTGATAAAGGGGTGCTGTTTCCAAGAGGCTTTTATGGCATAATTAGATATATTTATGCGCATACGTATGTATGCACGCTTTTCAAATTCTTTGGGGCAGAAGAAGGTATCTAAACATTCGAATAGAAATTTCATGAAAAAAAAAAGTGGCACTGGTAAAAACTTTTCAGCAAAAATGAGTTAGCTGGTGAAGTTGAGCAGCAGAGATACTAAATAAACTTTAACAAAAAAGTAGTGAGAATTAATGACAAAGTATTTCAACTAAAACGTTAAACTGTTAAAATAACTTAGCCTATACATAAGTAATAAATATATATAATTTGAAAGGTATTTAATTACCTTTTTGTTCCACTTCTATTGTAGAGAGAGAGGTAAAGAGAGAAAGGAGAAAAGAGAATAGATTAATGGTACTGTATTGGCCAGGTAGTTTTCTTTACCTCTTTCATACGAAAAGGAAGCTTTATTAATTTACTTTAGTATGTGAACATTTTATATATATATATATATATAAAACCTTTCCTCTGATATAATATGCAGACAAGCTGAAAAAATACAGATAAATTTTAACTTTACAAAAATCTTTAAGAAGAAAAAAACCCCCAGCACTTGGGACACACCAAGCCCCCTGAACTTATTTGAGATACGACGTCAGCAGCAGCCTTGGACTAGTTTCATAGAGCAAAATGAAACACCCATACACTGAAATATGACTGATACAGATTTATGTATAGAATAAAAACTCCAGGGAGAAACTTTATAGAATATACATCTTCATGTATTTCGCCAAAATCCTGTAAAACAGAGATCCTTGCTTTAAGCAAAAGAATATTCCCTTTTGACATGAATAGAGAACTTAGGAGAGTCAAATGAAGAATATCGGTGGATGTTCGCAGAGTCCTGGCCTCTGTTTCAGAGAAACAAGTTTTAGTAGGACTTGAAAAAAAAAAAAAACAAACATTTAAAATATTATAATATTCATGTGATTTATAAGATCCCGAAGACTTACAGCATTAACAAGTTAAAAATATCTAAGCACTATTTAAAAAACCCAACCCCAAAACTTGCTGGATGTTTTTTATGTGAATTATTCACCACGCATCATAATGCTGCAGAAGATCCACGTCCCTCCCGACAAAGCCCCTTGCAGTCAGAATAAATAAAGGCAGTGCACTTATTAATTGCTAAACACTCAGTACCGATTTCTAGAGCCAACAAACCCCCAGGAGAGGCTTCAGGGGCCCTCATCCAAAAGCCCCCTCTGGTCGTGGCACAGACACCTTCTTCCTTCAGGATGGTGGGGCTCCAACAGGTTCTGCGCTCCCAGTCCTGGGGTTTGCAGGTTCTGTGGGGCCTCTTCCCTGAAGGTGTAGGAGAAGACAGGCCCCATAAAATATCACCGGAGGAGAAGTGAGACCTTGCCAGCAAAACAGCAGGGTTTTGACAGCTGAGAGCTCTCTGCTCGGAGCAGTGAGGCAGGAATGTGAAGGTATGCACGCCTGCTTTGTTTTCGCTTGCCCGGAGTTCACTCTGGCCCCTTCCAGACTGAGACATTTGCCAAAACGACTCTCCTCGGGTGCTGGGACTGCAAACCCCTTCTCATTCAAAAGTCTCATTCATCTCGATGGGAAACTGGAGGCTCAACGGCAGAACAATTCCAGGGTAAGACTGCAAATGCGCACATCCAGAGCCAACTGCAGCTCCCAAAACCACTGTTTCCAAACTTAAACAGCCTTTTTTTTAATTTTTTTTTTTTAATTTTTTTTTTACCAGGGCTTTGATTCAGGCTCCCTTCCACCTCAGACCAGGTTAAGTGTTTTCCCCCCGTGGCTGTCAGGGCTGTAGGGAGCAGAGACAACGGGCCGCAGTGCAAGGGAAAGAGCCAGCCAGATTAAAAGGCATCAGACCCAACGACTGGAGACACCCCCCCAGCAGTTCCTCTCCCTGTCTCACCCCATGACTGGCCACCAGTTACCGTCAGGTATTCAGGAAAACATTAAATGGAAGAAAGCAACACGAGAGATGCCCACATGTCTGGCTCCACGCAGATCCTTCAGGCTCACAGTATGGCCTACCCCGGGCAGCAGAGGTGGCAGTCATCTACATTTTCAAACGAGCACAAGCTTTTGTCTAAGTGTAAGCATCGTAAAGCAGGAAGACAGAAGGTTCTGCAGAAGATAGGGTACTCCCAACCAGCCGAGCCGGGTGACCTGAAGCATTGATCACCCTCAGCCTGAATGACTCGTGTGTGACATGAACAGTTAGTGCCAAATCCAGCTCCCTTATAATTCCAGACACGGTACATGTTGTGGTGCCCTCCTGCATGGTGCTTTCCATTGTATGTATCCCAAATACCTATTATTCTCCTGCTAATTTAAGACTTAATGCTTTTGAATTTCAATAATTACTCAGCTTATGCTGGGATGTCACATTATTCGAGCGGGCTGCATGGGAAGCTTGGGGGATTTAGCTCATTGAGCAACACTAATGGAAGGGTCTAATTAGGGTCTGATTATCCCTTCCATTATGTGACATATCACTGAAAAACTGTCTTCATAAACTATTGGAAGAATTTTTAAAATTTTGCCCGGTTACATGCCATTTCACATCTCTGCAATGCCTGTGTTAGTCCACAGAATGTAAATAGTACTTACAGCACAGGGGGCACCCGACCTTCCTGCAGTTGGTTAGTTTGGGAAAGACCTTTAAGATCATCGAGTCCAACCGTTAACCCAGCACTGCCAAGTCCACCATTAAACCATGTCCCTCAGCACCACATCTACACATCTCCCAAACACCTCCAGGGATGGTGACCCAACCACCTCCCTGGGCAGCCCGTTCCAATGCTTGACAACCCTTTCAGGGAAGAAAATTTTCCTAATATCCAATCTAAACCTCCCCTGGAGCAACCTGAGACCATTTCCTCTTGTCCTATCTCTTGTTATTTGGGAGAAGACACCGACCCCCACCTCTCTACACCCTCCTTTCAGGGAGTTGGAGGGAGCAAGAAGGTCTCCCCTCAGCCTCCTTTTCTCCAGGCTGAACACCCCCAGCTCCCTCAGGGACTTCTCCAGCCTCCAGAAGCAGCATGCACACACAGCTATTTCCCTTCCAGTCAGATCTCCCGCTCCTGTTATCACTGCAGAACAAGGAATTATTGGAGCAGAACAAGGGTATTTCACCTTGGCTTCCCGTGCCAGATGCAGGCCAGTGCTGTTGGCTTCAACAGGGCCAGAGGCCTGAAGGAAAATCAAGAACCACTTGCCAGGTCCAAGGGGAATTACAAAGAAGGCTTTCCATGTACCCTCATTTTCTCCTGTTCCCTTGGGCAGCAGGAAAACAGAGGCTGATGTGGCATCTTTGGCCACTCCAGCCTGTCCCCCACCGCACCTGGGGCCCGAGCAACCGGGCAGATTCCTGCCACCCATCCAGAGAAACTGCACAAACAAATTAATTAAATGCTCTTAGTACTGCTGGGTGGAGGCTCTGAAAATACCCTCTTATTTCTGGCACAATTAACACTCGCACGACATTAACTGCTCATTTTCTTGCCACCACGTCTAGTTGCCCTCAACTATTTCAGGCACAAGCCCGCAGCGGCAGAGTCCTGTGGGGACCTCTCTCCCTGGAACTGATTCAAAACCTCAACAGGAGCACAAAACTCCCAGGGAAAAAAAAAAAAAAAAAAAGATGTTAAAAGGCAATTGGGAAAGTAAGTAAAAAGTTGTGCCCTGTACTTTGCCGTCTGTTTGTTGTTGTTTTTTTTTTTGTTTTCAGGACAGATGTTTAATAGAAGAATAAATGACATCTGCTTCTTGTCCTTCACAGGTCAAACTGGTGTAATATATAGAGGCTCAGCATTAAACACCCATTTAATGACAAAATAGAAAGATGAAGACAAGAGGTTTTTGAGGCTGACCTTAGTAGCACAAGATGCGGCGTGTCAGCCGTGCTGAGGGTGCTGTGTGTCAGACATGGAGAACCCCTGCATCCCACCCCCAACAACCAGCTTCACCAGCTGTGTGGTAGCCAGAAAGCAGGAGAAGCAGCCCCAGGAGGCACTGCACTGACCTTGTGTCCTGTCCCAACACACGACCCATGGTGCAAGATGGTGACCATCACATAGCTGACTCACCATTTTGTCCTAACTCCCGTTGCACTGGACTTAAGCATGGAGTTCCCTCTAATGATAAAATGATGTCTGGAAGGTGCCTTGTGCCAGGGCTCCTCACATGAGGATAGTCTGGGATCTACAACCTTTTCTTTCTCTAACCCCTAGACCCCAAGCTCCTTGGCCAGCCTTGTGTCAACAGTAAAGCACCCACAACTCTCTCAGCCTTTGACTTGAGGGCTTCTCCATAGCACCTGCAGAGAGCTCTCACAATTTACATGTTTCTCCCCAACACACACACACCATTTGTGGGTTTTAGGTTGAACAGGAACATGTTTGGGAAGCTGCAACCCCAGCAAGGCACCCCGGAGTGTGCCCATGTAGAGCCTGCTGCAGAGATGAAGGTGCTCTTCTTTTTTTGAAGACGTGGCTGGGTGCTGGAGTTTCAGTATTCCTCTAGTAAAAGAAGGTTCAAGTAAACATGAGAAGTGTTCAAAATTCAGGGCACTAAAGCACATGTCAGAAACAGGCTTCCTTTTAGCTATCACAACAGAAGGCAGCAGTGTAGGCAACTAGGCAATATAGAGGTGATGGTGGCATCTGCTTCACATCTGGTGAAGCAGATCATTGACGCTAGGACCCCCGTAGTCAGGGCTAAAGGAACTGTGCAGGAACATCCGCTGTTGAGTAGGGTGTATTCCCAGTCATGTTAATAGTAATAAGGCCCATGAGGTCCAGAGCAGTGTCTCTTCCCAATAGCTAAAATTTAAGAAAGTGGTTGAGGTCCCTGAGGGAAACACAGTGGTTGACAGATCAGAAGCAACGTGAGAGTGGGGCACAAGATAGTGCAGGAACTTCTTGCTTGTGTTAGGTCCCAGGCAGCAAGGCTGAAGAGGACCACACCGGTACATGTTTCAAACCCACGGTGCTGGACTGTCGAGAAACATAGGTGGTACATGGACATATCCTGGTGGGGAAGCACAGCTGAAGGAAGCTGAACTCTGCAGCAGCAGATCTAAAATAAATATATCTAAACCCAGGGAATGAAAATACGAAAATACTCTTCTTTGATCAATTTCTACTTAAAAACACCCAAGCCCCCCGCATAAAATTTGCCAGAAGAACAGTGAGAGCTGGCTCAGAATTTCTATGACACCACGAGCTGTTTTGGCAACCTAAAGTTCAAAATGCTGTAGAAGTCCCCGTCTCTTCTCCATTTTCTTCTCCTGTCCTAAATATGACAATAACCACGCAGCCAAGCTCAGCACTCCCTCTGTGCAGCACAGACACAAAACCAAAGCACGTGCGACCATTTCTCTCCTCCATCCACTCCTTCTAGGAAAGCCTTGGGTCCAAGTGTCCCACAGGAGGGTGGTCACTGGACCCTGAGCACCCTAATAATGGAAACACAGTCACCAATTTTTGTCAGTTAGGTTGACGGTTGGACAAGATGATCTTTAAGGTCCCTTCCAACCTAGAAGATTCTGTGATTCTGTGATCATCCACAGGAGCGGTAGCCAGGAGAAGGTCAGACGACGTGGTCTTTGGTCTCAGGACCTTCATTGCAACTGGCCTTGCTACAGAAGACACAGTGACCAGCCTCTGCCCCCATCAAGCTTCCCCCATGCCAGAATTCAGCTCCAGTCCCACTGGGCCCGGGGAAACACTCAGTTTATGAGCTTTTAATGTGAAAAGTTCTAACTTGTAACAGGGGGAAGCCCTCTTGGGTCTCGGCTCAGAAGCAAGCACAGAGAATGGAAGAATCACGTTTTCTGAGACTACTTTGCAAACACATGCTGCCGCTATCTTCCCATTTTTGCCACCTAATCTCACGTTACTACGATTTTCAATTTATTTTTTTTTTTTTCCCCTCGACATGACAGGTTTTTTAGGAATCATTTTCCTTCCTTTTCAGAGCAAGAACTATGTCAGCTCCCTTGGCAAGGTACAATAAATAAATAAATACAGGACAGACTGGACTCTGAGCCCCGCTACGGCTTTACCCGGGGGGTCTTCACTTGTGCCAATGGCACGTGTGCACATTCATTTAAATGGGGAAAAGCCCTCATTAACCTGGCTTTGCATCCCGAGAGCAACCTGACACTTGAATATAAAGCACCCAGACTTTCATTCTCCAGCCAGAGGAATGAAGAAATTACTCTTATCAATTATATTGCCATGAATTAACTTTCCTGCAGCTGCCAATTTCTCTTATGAAAGAACCACACGCAACTTCAAGCCTCTCTCTACACAGCAGTTCTTCACCAGACCCAAACTATGGTGCAACCTAAGTTTTAAAGTTTGTTTAGGTTTAAATGATTATAATGGTGGGACACACTTAGTCTGTAACATTATTTATATTTCCAAGAAAATTTAAGGTTTCAGTAAACAGAGTACTTCCTTCTTGACTGCACATCCCCTTGTGTGCACATTATACTCCCTCCCATAAGGCTGGGAAAAAAAATAATCTTTATTTATTGCACAGGAGAAATGCTTGCCTTTTACAGCAAACGAAGTGCTAATCCTTTATTTAATAAAAGGGAAGAAAAATTTTATTTGTTCCGTTTCCAAATCCCATTTTTCATATAATACCCAGGCAACAGCAAACAAAGGTGCTCTACAAGTACTTTGCATTACGGTGGCTTCATGTAACACATTCCCGAAATTATCACCTCCTAATTAATTTTGCTGTGAAGTACAGAGATTGGAAATGTCAATAATCCATAAACACTTTCTCGAATCACAACCTAAATTAGATTCTTAAATAAGATATCTATAGATTTGCCTAAATCAAAGCTGGCTTTTTTTGTAAGTGGATTTTTTTTCCCCTTAGATTTCCATCCATCTGATAAATTTGTGAAACCTTTCAAACCGTTAATTTGGGCTTCCTTAAAATGTCAGTGCTTTTAGTCTGCTTTCTTAATACATAATAACTAAGTTTAATAGGTGTTCACTAAAATAATACGAAGGATTATTAATGTTCAAACACCGATCAAGGTAACTTACAGTCACCAGGACCCAGGAAACCAATAATATACATTTATTCTTGTCCACTAGAGGTTTCTGTGAGATGAGAAAAGTTACAGTTTCCTAGAAAATTACCTTCTGTGGTATAGATCAAACTTCAGGCTATTTTGGGAGGAAGCCATCTCTTTGTTAGACATTCATATAATGAATTACAGGCATCAGAGGTGCCGAGCCCTCACGTGGACTCTCCCCCAAACCCAAGAAATAACAAATGCTTTTCCATGGCACTGTCCCTTTGAGGCCAATTTTCTAGGAGTTTAGATATTATGACGTCATTTCCTAATTTTAGGTACCAAAGCACACAAAAACCTGTTTTTTACGTATTTTGGTAAGGGGGAAAAAAAAATAAAAATCAGTCCTGCCAATGAAAATTTGGGATTCTGAGTTTTGGGGTTAAACAGTAAAATCCCTACAACGTGTCCAGCCCTGCAAGAGCTGATGCTGTTGTGCAGAGCAGTGAGCAGTGAGATGGTTCCAAATGGTTTTGCTAACATTCGGATTTCCCAAAATTCCATGAATAATTTCTCCTCTTGTTACTATTCCCGGTGGCGGTCACAGTGACAGGCTCCTCTGAAGAAGCAGACCCTTCATCAGCTTCAACAGATACTGAATGGGATTGTGCTGCACTTCCAAATCTATTATCCTAAGAGATAAATATTTTTTTGCTCAAGTAAAAATAATTCACTTAAGGTATAATGACTCCTGAAATATAGTGTTGTGGAAAAAAAAAAAAAAAAAAAAAGAAAAAAAAAAAAAAAAAAAAAGAAAAAAAAAAAAAAAAAAAAAGAAAAAAAAAAAAAAAAAAAAAGAAAAAAAAAAAAAAAAAAAAAGAAAAAAAAAAAAAAAAAAAAAGAAAAAAAAAAAAAAAAAAAAAGAAAAAAAAAAAAAAAAAAAAAGAAAAAAAAAAAAAAAAAAAAAGAAAAAAAAAAAAAAAAAAAAAGAAAAAAAAAAAAAAAAAAAAAGAAAAAAAAAAAAAAAAAAAAAGAAAAAAAAAAAAAAAAAAAAAGAAAAAAAAAAAAAAAAAAAAAGAAAGAGAGAAAGGAAAAGCAAAAAAAAAAAGAGGTAAGCACGGCAGGGCTGACTTGGCGCTGCTTTTTCTGTAGCTGGCTGGTGGGAATTAAACCTCATCCAGGCTGTGAGCTCCTTTACAAAAGGGGAGAGAGGCGTTACTGTGCCTTACTTCCAGCTCCAGGTCTAAAAAGAAAAAAAGGGAAAAAAAAAAAAAAAAAAAAAAAAGAGAGAGAGAGACAGCCAAGCATTTTATAGGAGCGCTTATTTAATGGTGCTTCTCTGGAAAAGGTCTGGGCACAAAATGAAGACCAAGATGCTTCTCCCCTCCACCAAGAAAGGCTTTTGTGCACGTAGAGAGATGCTGGCAGCAGGGTTTGACCGTCCAGAGCTGTTGAGTGTGGTTTTCCAAGGCAGGAACCGACGTTACATGGAATTCCCAGTGCTACCAGTTCAGCCCAGGAACACTGGGAGACAGGGCACGGAGAGACAGCCCGACGGAACGGTTAAAAACCCCACAATGAAACAGCTGTTTGGGAAATAACTAACCTTGCCTGGTAAAATCTTGCTCCAGAGAGCTGCTGTAAGCAAGTTTTGACTCCAGGCCTGACTCCCCTTGGCGCTTCAGCCCACGTGTGAGCAGGTCGGGATAACGGCTTTGGACAACCACGCCACTTACTCCTCCTCCTGGGATGTCGAATGCATGGAAGGATCACTTGGCAACCAGGCAAATGTAGCTAATTAAGTACAATTATTATTTGCATACCTCTTTATATCTTCCTTGCCAGATGAATTGTAAACCCTCTCTTCGCCTGACTTTAAAGCCTGAAGTTCATTAAAGATTTGTCCTCATCCAGGCAGGAGATAAATTTGGGATGTCAAGAGCCTGACAGAGCCATCAAGGCAAACATTAGGTGTCTTGCCTTAAGGAACGAGCAGGAAGGGAAAAAAGTCTTAGGTGGGGGGAATGCTGAATTAAAGCTCTGTGTCTTTTGGTCCAATTCCTCTCCGAAGAGGAATAAACTGTTTGTCATCCTGCCAGCTATGAGACTAGCTAAAAATAATGGATTCCACAGGCCCAAATGAGGCTAATCGTGATTGCCAAGGCATGTCTGTGCTGTGAGAAGTGAGGGAAATCTGATGCTCTTCAGAGAAAACATTTTTCGAACAGCTCTTTGCTCTGCAATAAGCCTTGGCAGTTATCTCGAGTCTCGGAGTATCTACCATATTTCTTGTGTGATTGCAAGGCATGTTGGCTGCCACCAGCTGATATGGCTGACTCCCCTTTAATGACACTTTGGTAGGTAAAACACCGCTTCTTTGGAGCTATCCAGAAACCCGTAAGGTTTTGTAAGGTTTTTAAGGAAGGGTTTTGCATCAGTTGCCTCTCTCCATAGTACTTAAGTACATCCAACTGGATGCTGTAGTAAAATGCCCATCAAAATCAGAAAGGGATTTCCACAAAAGTCAAACAACTAACTGACACTGTGTGGTGTTGTCGATACACCAGAGGGACGGGATGTCATCCAAAAGGACCTGGACAGGCTGGAGAGGTGGGCCCAGGTGAACCTCATGAGGTTCAACAAGAGCAAATGCAAGGTTCTGCACCTGGGCCGGAACAATCCTCGCCACCAACACAAACTGGGGGGTGAGGTATTGGAAAGCAGCCCTGAGGAAAGGGACTTGGGGGTGCTGGTGGAGGAGAAGCTGGACATGAGCAGGCAGTGGGCAGCTGCAGCCCAGAAGGCCAATCGCATCCTGGGCTGCATCAAAAGAAGCGTTGCCAGCAGGTCCAGAGAGGGACAGGACGAGGGGCAATGGCTTCAAGCTGGAGGGGAACAGATTTAGACTGGAGATGAGGAGAGGGTTCTTCACTGTGAGGGTGGTGGAGCACTGGAACAGGTTGCCCAGGGAGGTGGTTGAGGCCCCATCCCTGGAGATATTCAAGGAGAGGCTCGATGAGGCCCTGGGCCACCTGGTCTAGTTGGGGGTGTCCCTGCTGACTGCGGGGAGGTCGGACTAGATGACCTTTGGAGATCCCTTCCGGCCTGGGCAATTCTATGATTCTATGACACATTTGTTCTCTCCTATCTGAATTGGGAGAACACCTACAGAGTAGCTGGAGAGGTGGGATTCTACCACAGCCACTTTGGAGAGCAAGTGAAGAGCAGGGGAAGGAGTCACTAGACCTTTGCAGGAGAAGTTCCTTTGGAACAAGACGTTACAATCTGCTGTAGATTTTAACAACATCTGCTATTTAAAAAAAAAAAAAAAACACAAAAAAAACCAAGAAGAAGAAAAAAAAAGAATCAAGGCATGACTTGTAGCATTTTTAGGTTTAAGTAATTAATGCAAGTGTGCTCTGTGTGTGTGGGGGGCACATATATGTGCACTTACATGCAGAGGAGTGACTTCCAACATTATTAAGACTTAGATAATTAAGCCAGGCGTGTGTCTCCTGTGTACACGCTCACATGTGTACTGCAAAGGTACTGGCATAGCTTACACTTCCAGGCACCTTTCCAAAATACTGGAAAGGAATGATTCTGCACTAGTCTGACACGCACATCCCAGCTACAGCCCTCCACAGCAAGCGTTGCAGAACACTGCTTAGGGGTCCTCATCTCCTCTTCTCTTCTGCTTCGGCCCTCAGAACTCAAAGTCAACAAAATCATAGCTGAGAGGCAGATGTTTCAGAGGAGACCTTGCCCTGCCAAACTGTGAAAGGCTCCCATGCCTTTTCCCCACTTCATGCTCCAGATGTGCTGGGGCGATGGGAGAGACTGTGCACTCTGCAGTGCAAGACAGATGGGCACAGCTGCCTCCTTGAGCTGCCTCCTTGAGCACCAGAAGGTGACATTTAATCATAGAGTCATAGAATGGTTTGGGTTGGAAGGGACCTCAAAGATCATCAAGTTCCAACCCCCCTGCCCTGGGCAGGGACACCTCCCACTAGACCAGGTTGCTCAAGGCCCCATCCAGCCTGGCCTTGAACCCCTCCAGGGATGGGGCAGCCACAGCTTCTCTGGGCAACCTCTTCCAGTGTTTCACCACCCTCACAGCAAAGAATTTCTTTCTAATATCTAATCTAAATCTCCCCTCTTCCAATTTAAAACTGTCACCCCTTGTCCTGTCACTGCACTCCCTGACAAAGAGTCCCTCCCCAGCTCTCCTGGAGCTCCCTTCAGATATTGAAAGGCTGCTCTAAGGTCTCCCTGGAGCCTTCTCTTCTCCAGGCTGAAGAATCCCAGCTCCCTCAGCCTGTCCTCACAGCAGAGGTGCTCCATCCCTCTGAGCATCTTTGTGACCCTCTGCTGGACCCGTTCCAGCCGGTCCATGTCCTTTCTGTGTTGAGGACTCCAAAGCTGGACACAGAGCTCCAGGTGGGGTCTCACGAGCACAGAATCGGGGCAGAATCACCTCCCGTGACCTGCTGGCCACATTTCTCCTGATGCAGCCCAGGATGCAGTTGGCTTTCTGGGAATATGCTGGTTCTGCTGACCATTAGGGTGTCCTCAAACCCCAGCTAAGTAAATCTCTGTCTGATGCTATGCACAAGCATCTTCCTCACCTCTTTTTCACCCATCTCCCTGCCATCCCAAACACCCATTAATCACTACCCACCAAAAAGCCCAGAAAACCCTTATGTATTTGCAGAACTGACCAAGAAGCAGAGGTGGAGGTGGGAGCCCCTGCTGTGCTCTTGGCCAGCCTGCCACCAAGCAGAGGTTGATGTTGGGGTGTATTTGCCAAACCAAGCACACGGGTGGTGGCACGGAGGGGGAGGATGTGCGACCAACTTGGGGATTTGGCCCCCCACTGTTTGAATCTGGGACTGAGAAGGATGACATTACATTTTATACTTATTATTTAATGAATAAGTACTGATATAAAGCAGAGACCTAGATGGAATGAACTGTCAATTTAAAGGAATACATCGGAGACCTTTAACTTGCACTGGTATGTTCAGTGGAGTAAAAATATTATTCTGCTTGGGAGAACCACAAATTACAGCTATAAAATATATGTGGTGAATACGTAGAAATTTGGTACTATTTGCAATGACCTGAATATCAGGCACTGCTAAGACCTATCATTTTCACCACTAATGAAAAAGAGGCTATTTTATTTCTAATTTAAAGCTTAAGAATTTATGAAGGTTCAGAGAAGTCTTTTGTGTGTGCTTTTGCAACAGCTGAACTTCCAATATATTATACAGGCGAACATTAGGATCCTTGAGCTCTTGCACAACATTTACTGGTGCATGTTACTGGAGCAGTCAGTGCGCAGTGCTCTCTCTCTATTTCACAGCCAATGTAGCATTTTCCCCATGGCATCAATAGATTAAAAATAATATGAAATAATTCTTGCTAGAGTAAAAAAAAAAAAAATTATGTGACAATGAAACACACTCATTTTGCGATGAGGTAATTCAATAAATCTATCTACTTTGCTAAGGCTTAGTTTTTATGTAAAACAACACCTACTTATCTTGCTTACTTCCAAATGGAGAAAAGAATTAAGGGTGAGGTTCAGTTTTCAGTCCAGCTCTTAGTAATGTGAAAATAGGAACTAGGGCTAAGAAGGACCCCAAGAGGTCTAGGGAAAAGAGCTCGATGCCAAGGCTATGCCTGCTTCACAGAAATGCTCTCTTCTCTTGGAATTTCTTTTGGACAATCTAGATAAGGCAAAACCGCAAAAACTGAATGATCATGTTGCCATAGGTTCCCAGAGGAACATCAACGGGGCCATGCTGATATGGTGGCACAGAGGACTCAGCCCTTTCCTTTTACTCTATGCCATTCTCTTTTGCAATCAGGAGGCCCATCTAACAGATCTGCTGGGAGTGTGCCATGGACGAAGCCCATGAACAGCACAAACATAAGTTATAGCATCTCCTGGGAGAGGTTTTTGAAGATTCACCTTCCCACCAAGTTACTAAATAACCTTGGAGGCGGGAGGGAAGTGCTTTTGTGAAGCGTTAGGCCAAAAATAAGCACAATTAGTTGATCTAGCATCACCAGGCTAGGTTTGAAGTGAAACAGTTTAAGAAGTATCACCATTAAGACTGGTATGGAAACCCAACCTAGAGACCACCCAACAGCATACGTCTCAACTGACAGCCACCACAGCTCCCTTCATTGCTAACCCAGCCTTCTGCTTCTACGTTCACCTCTTAGAGAGAGGCAGCAGTTTCTGATGACTAGCAAGACACCAACGTGATAACAGGCCACGTTCCTGGCAGCGACAGAACATTATAAAATTTAGATCATACTCAGGCACCACCCAACAAAGGTTGAATCAACTGTTTGGCCTTAAGAGGCTTATGAAAGCCTAAGATGTTGTGCACCTGGCGAGAAATAACCCCCTGCACCAGGACAGGTTGGGGCTGACCTGCTGGAGAGCAGCTCTGAGGAGAAAGACCTGGGAGTCCTGGTGGACAACAGGATGCCCATGAGCCAGCAATGGGCCCCTGTGGCCAAGAAGGCCAATGGCATCCTGGGGGGCATCAGGAAGAGTGTGAGCAGCAGGTGGAGGGAGGGAGGTCATCCTGCCCCTCTGCTCTGCCCTGGGGAGGCCCCATCTGGAGCACTGGGCCCAGTTCTGGGCTCCCCAGTTCCAGAAGGACAGGGAACTGCTGGAGAGGGGACAGCAGAGGCTACAGAGATGATGAGGGGCCTGGAGCATCTCTCTTATGAGGAGAGGCTGAGGGACTTGGGCCTTTTTAGTCTGGAGAAGAGAAGGCTGAGGGGGATCTGATCAATGCTTAGAAATACTTAAAGGGTGGGTGTCAAGAGGATGGGGCTGGTCTTTTTCCAGTGGTGCCCAGGGACAGGACAAGAGGAAATGGGCACAAACTTGAATAGAAGAAGTTGCAGGTAAACATGAGGAGGAACTTCTTTGCTGTGAGGGTGGCAGAGCCCTGGCAGAGGCTGCCCAGGGAGGTGGTGGAGTCTCCTTCTCTGGAGACATTCAAACCTACCTGGATACGTTCCTGTGGGACCTGCTCTGGGTGGCCCTGCTTTGGCAGGGGGTTGGACTGGATGATCTCCAGAGGTCCCTTCCAACCCCATGTGATTCTGTGATTCTGTGCATCTCCATCACAGCTTGAAGGCAAAAGCATTGCTTCGAGTGAGGGGTTCTTGGTAGCCCACCCTACAGCTAGGAGGTGCTTGTATAGGATGATACTTCACAAATGCATACTTTATAAAAATGTAAACAACTTTCTGTGCATTACTATGTTCTCATTGAGTTAATGCACAAACCAGAAGAAACAAGAATAAAGTCCCCATGACCGCTCTGCCTGGGTTGATCAAGGTGGAGGACCTGATCTTTAGCTCTAAAGATGGTAGTCTAAAGTAGCAGAAGACTAACCCATTTTAAAAAAGGCCTGTGATTTCAAAAGAGCAGGTAGTCAGCAGTTTCAAAAAGAAGATGGCCCATGCTTTGGTTGAACACCAATGCTCTTCATAATAGCAGATTTTGTGTGTGAATTTAGATATGGAGAAAAGGTGAAAGTTTACATACTACTTTGGCACATCTCTGAAAGCTGAAGGAGAGGTTGCTGGGGGCTCCTGGCAGCTGGTGCTGCCTGTTCTGGTGTCACACTCAAATGGGAGAAGGAAAAAAGGTAGATGGATGGGAAAGCTCCAGCACTGCAGGCTCACAGGCAGCTGGGAGACACAGCTGACATGGGAGTTGGGGAGGAGGAGGAAGAAGCATCAGGGCCATCCTGCCCTTTGGTGTCCTCCAAGGTTTGGATGATCCTGAGTCAGGCTCCAAGCAAAGGAGACCACCGTTGGGCTGCAGTGCCCAGGTTGGTCTGGCTTACAGCCTGGGTCTTTTCAACCAGCAGAACACGTGCTCTTGAAACATGTCATTGAAAAGGAATACAAAATGGGCATGGAAATGCCACTTCACCTGGCATTTCAGGGTGTGTCAGAACAAAGAAAAGCCATCTTCATCTCTACAAAAATCCCCAAATCCTTCCTGTGTGAAGGCACATCCAGAAAAGCCCATTCTTTCTTGTTCTCTCCTTACATGACCACACGTTCATCTCTTCCAGCCGGCGTTTCTGCGGCTCTCACCCCCACAGCTGTGCAGCAAAGACAGCATTCCTCACGACAGCTGTGAAATCTATAGGTAAAGACAGATCTGATTGATTTACAGGAACCCCTGCTGCTGAGCCAAGCTGCTGAACAATTCATAACCCCAGCAGATGCCTCTGTTTTGAAGCCATGGGGAACCTTCTGGGCAAGGCTATGGCGTTGCTCTTGTCACGGCCAACTGGCAAGAAATGCAAGCTGGAAGCAGGCTGCTTTGCTGGCTTCCAGATTTTTTCATGGACCTCTCTGACAGTTTGCAAAATACACCTTCAACTGATGGCTTCTGAACTCCCCATTCCATGCAAAGAGTAGACATTACACAGCTACTGCCTCCCAACTGCACCCCAGCAAGTAATACCTGCCTTCTACAGGCAAGAAAGGCAACACAAATGCCAACACCCCAAAATGATCAGTGACCAGGCACAGCTGGTCAGGTATTTAGTTCACTGTCCATTAGCTTACACCAATTCTCAGTTCTCTCTTTGGAATATAATTACTCTGGTTTTCAGAACGGCGAAAGGGGAAAAGGAAGGATTTTACAGTTTGCTCCAAGTCATGCAACGAAGTCAGAGGAAAACTGGAACCAGGTGCTCGCGGCACAATCTGTAGTGAGTTAAGGGAAATGAAACTGTGTTTGACATATAGACAGCTGTGCATGAACGCAAGGACAGGAGAAATATGTTCAATGGAAAACCGAGATGACAAATCTAGTACGTCAGAGCTCTTCAGAGATCTAGATGTCCCACGATAAACCGCCATTTGCTAAACATGTCTCATTCCTTCCTGAAGCATGAGTGGAGCCAGGAGAAAGCATCCACAGCATAAACAGCAGGAGCAGATTAAAATCTTTTATTCTCTCTATATTTTGGGGGGGGGAGAGTGGGGTCTGTAAGAGAAATAGAAGTAAATTTAAAAAAAAAAAAACCAAAAACAAACAACAAAACACCCAAATGGGTATTTTAAAATTATCTGTACTTTCCATCCAAAGCCACACGCCACTTTGAATTGGAATTGCAATTTTAAATTCTTATCAGGAAACTTATTTCACTGCTTACAATTCTGGTCATCTCTGAGTGCATCACAATCAAATATATACAGAAAATACCAGCCCAAAAGAACAAGGCTTGATTTTGTAAGGAAAGAGATGAAACAATTGCTTTGCAACTCACATTCACAGGAAAAAAAATACTCATTTTAAACTATATACATATTCTCAACTTGTCATGCTGATTCCCTTATGCAAAGGCCTTCAGAAATAAAAACATTTTGTTTGTACTTGTTCAAAGTTAGGAAAATAATATGAAGACTAGATGAAATGTAAAAAATCTCTAAAACATTGGGTTTTACCACGTAGAAGGCTGGCTTTTTCACAGACGTCCCTTGTTTTGTTCCTCTTAATCCTATTTCAAACACAAGCCTCACAGATGTTGCAAAACTGCTTCTCCAAAAGCTCCTGTTATGTATGCTGGGATTCAAAACTTAGCCAAAATTGTGGATCACCAAGTCAAGGACAGCATTTTCCCCGTGGGCATGACTGCCACAACAGCAAAGAAACCAGGCGAGGAAATGTCCTGTTATTTCTGATGGTACTTATGGTAACAGCAATATCCCAGGGCCAGAGCAGAAGCAGGCAGTGGTCCACTAACGTGAGAGAAAGCTCTCCCAACAGCTTGGAAGCTAAACATACAAAATAGTCAGTGTTAATCAAAGACTGATTAAGATTCCCATTTGGGAACAGTGGCAGGACAAGGGACCTGCTTCGCCCAGGGAAGTCGCGGCAGAGCTGGGAAATGGTGCCAGTTCTGGATTCCAGCGCTTGAACCATAGTCCAAAATCGAATCCAAAATCCCTTTCCTCGAGGGATGATGACTGTGAATGCAGCTGTGGACACCCTTCCATGTGCTGTGTACAGCCTGGCAAGGACAACTGACCTGGATCTTTTTAAAGGTGGTTGGGGGATCACAGCACGGTAGCTTCCCTTTAGAGAGACACCAAGCAGGTGTAAGAGATGATTTTTCGGTCACTCTGGTCCCACGGGTTCAATGTTGTGACTCACATTGGCTCAGGGGAGAGGACGCAGTGGTCAGATTTGGATGTTGATGCCTTTTCAATGAATCACAGAATCACAGAATCTTCTAGGTTGGAAGGGACCTTAAAGATCATCTTGTCCAACCGTCAACCTAACTGACAAAAATAGACACCCGCACAACAAACAAGGAGCATCATCACTAAACCAGCCCTCCCAGCACTACATCAACCTGTCTTTTGAACACCTCCAGGGATGGTGCCTCAACCACTGCCCTGGGCAGCCCATTCCAATGCCTGAGAACCCTTTCAGTGAAAAATTTTTTCCTAATATCCAGCCTGACCCTCCCCTGGTGCAACTTGAGGCCATTTCCTCTCGTCCTGTCGCCTGTGACTTGGGAGAAGAGCCCGACCCCCACCTCTCTACCCCCTCCTTTCAGGGAGTTGTAGAGAGCAAGAAGGTCTCCCCTCAGCCTCCTCTTCTCCAGGCTGAATAACCCCAGTTCCCTCAGCCTCTCCTCATAAGACTTATTCTCCAGACCCCTCACCATCTTTGTCGCCCTTCTCTGGACCCGCTCCAGCACCTCAATGTCTTTTTTATGGTAGGGGGCCCAAAACTGGACACAGTACTCAAGGTGAGGCCTCACCAGTGCCCAGTACAGGGGGACAATCACCTCTCGGGCCCTACTCCCCACACTGTTCCTGACACAGGCCAGGATGCTGGTGGCCTTCTTGGCCACCTGGGCACACTGCTGAACTCAGAGCTCTTTTCTCCCACTTTTGCTGCCTGCCTGGCTGGCTGTCAGCTGCTGTCAGCAGAGACTGATGGAGAGTCCGGAATGTCTCTAAGAGGGAGGGAGATGTCTCTAAGGAATCGAGAAGGTTACCTATAGCATCGTTTTTTGGGTGCCTGCCAACTGTCCAAGCACTCCCAGTGACAGTCTCCCCATAGATCCAACTCCTCTCAAGCAGCAAGAGGGAGAAAATCCGGTAAGAAACGCTCCTCCGTCTTCCTCAGCTCATCAAAAGCCTTCTCTTCCTGTGAGACCTGGGTCTGGCCTCAGCCTTTACAAGGTTAAACTCCCAGAACAGGCTGCACTTTGGAAAGCCACCAGGAGATTAAAGCTGGTGCACAACACAGATGCTCCTCTTTTACACAAGTCAGCTCCCATGAGGAAAGGTCATGGTCTGTGCTCTGGACAAAGTGCCAATCACCTTCTGGATGCATTTCAACCCACCCTGATGCTGGCAAAGGCTCAGAGGCAGCTCCCCCCTGCACCCCGTTGTCAGGACAGCTGTCTTCACATGAACCTGCTGGTGGTGCCCATCCCAGGAGTGGGAATGGCAAGGAGGTGACAGCCATTTGGCTGCTGGACATGTCCAGCAGCCAAAGCTGCTGGGATGCCGTGGGCATGGTGACTACTGGTGATGCATTGTGAATGAGGTCTGAGGCAGCTGGGGATGGGAACAGAGATGCTGCTCAATGGTCACCGAACACAGGGAAACAATATGGGGTTGGAGCCACAAGCCCATTTGGCAAATGGTCCAACGGTGCCACCATCCTTCCCAACCCTAACAACAGAGCACCAGGGCATATGGTGCTCTCACTGATGCTCCTTCTCCCACATCCTGATGTTTGTACAGCAGAAGGCTCTTAGGTTGCAAGGTGAAGTCCAACTGGAAGTAGCTTTGTACAGACACGCATGCTGTAGAGCTACATGAGCCTAATGGATGCCAGTTCGGCCATGGGGAAGGATACAAGCTTAATATCCACCACCAGAGCTGCACCAGTTTGCAGTGGCTCTGGATAAAGGCCTTACTTCTTTCTTTCCTAACAATGCCGGAGGAGGCCAAGGACCACCAAGATACCACCTTCAAAAAAACACAGGCCAGAACCATAAGAAAGTGGAAAACACACCGCCTAGGGCTGGAGTTCAGGATCACTGCGAGAGCACGTGGGGGTGGCATTCACAGCAGGGGAGGGAAAAATGAGATGCTTCAGGAGGTGCTTCAGGAAAATCAATACCAAGATGGTCAGGTACCAGTGGGGGTGCAGCCCGTTAGGCCCTCTGTGATGCTCTCAGCTCTGCCTGGCCACAACTGCAAGGGTAGCCTAACGCAGGGATGGTTGGACAAGATGATCTTTAAGGTCCCTTCCAACCTAGAGGATTCTGTGATTCTGTGACACGCACACAATGTTCTGGGAGTCCACTTTATCACAGGACCTTCACCTTCTAATTTCCCTACTATAACAGCAGGAATCTGCCTATTAGATTACACCTGTGACATGCACACAATGGTCTGGGAGTTCGCTTTCTCACAGGACCTTCAACTTCTAATTTCCCTACTGTAACAGCAGGAATCTGCCTATTAGATTACACAAAAACTCATTTAGTTGTACGCATACTGCCAGGCCCGAGATGAAAGGAAACACCGAAGCTCCCCTGAGAGGCAGTATGAGATACAGGTCCTTCCAGGAAAGGGTTAAGTGGCTCTGCAAAGCATATCTTGCTGCCTTTGCTCAACGGGAAAGAGGACTTCAGCTCTGAACAGTGCAGTCATTGGGGAGGAGCTCTACAAGCAGCTCAGCGTGCTATTTTTTCGCTGCTGCCTTTGTTAATAAATCACAAAAACTCATTTAGGTGTACGCATGCGGCCAGGCCCGAGATGAAAGGAAACACCGAAGCTCCCCTGAGAGGCAGTATGAGATACAGGTCCTTCCAGGAAAGGGTTAAGTGGCTCTGCAAAGCATATCTTGCTGCCTTTGCTCAACGGGGAAGAGGACTTCAGCTCTGAACAGTGCAGTCATTGGGGAGGAGCTCTACAAGCAGCTCAGCGTGCTATTTTTTCGCTGCTGCCTTTGTTAATAAATCTAAACAAAGGGGACTTTGCACGGGACATGGACTTCATTTACAGAGCAGGTCAAGGAGGGCTCCTGCTCAGCAAGTCGATAGTGGAAAATGGCCCTGCTGTACACAACACCATCACGCCAGGGACCTGAGTGTGCAAAGTGCTGAGCTGGTTGGCTGTAAGCAGAATTTCTGCTCTGTCTTCCAACCTTTAGCCACGTAATGGCTATGTTTCACAAGAGGAAAACCGAGATGGAAAATAGTGGCCAACAGGTTAGGGCAGAACTGGGTTTTTCCTTCTGGATCATCAGGATTCATCCAGCTCACACCCAGGCAACGCAGCGTTTGCAGTCATGACCTTCTCTGGCAATTACAGCTCCGCTTCCCCATTAAAACGTTTCACCCAGCAATGATTTCACAGCTCCATGAAGCATTCCTGATTATATTTTCAACACTGTTACCCATGAGGTCTCCTGTACATTACAGCTTCCACACAGAGAATGTGAGAGTCGCCATTCAGCAGTTTTCAGTGCATGTTTTGAAGGAAAACAGAAAAATCTTATTTTATATTAAAAAAAAAAAAAGAAAGTCATTTTAAAGTCCTTGAAAAGTCTTTAAAAATAAGGCTTTCTTTTTTTTCCCCACGTGTGCATTTAAGCAAACATATATCTAAATGAAGCTTTGTTAAGTGTAAAAAATTAACTCCTAGCACCCCACACATTCAGGAACTGTAAGCCAAAATTAAAATCATCTATAGCACCATAATAGGCTGTTGCCCTGCAGTTTTAGGGCAAAAAAATGAGAAGCAGAGAGAGTTTTCAACTTGACTAAGACTAATTCCATATATTAGAGTTGGAGATGGGAAAGATGGTTGGATATCCAACAGTCTGTACAAATTCTTCAGTTCATGTCAAACAAAGTCCTGTATTGGACACTTTAAAGAGAGAAGGGGGAAGAGGAGAGGAAAGAGAGACGTTATTAAACTAATTTAAACATGAAGAATGTTGAATTTATCTGTTAGTTTTTCTAAAAGTAATATTCAGCAGACAGAGGAATGGTGAGGGAGATCTCACACCCACGGAATAGAAATGCAGTCTGTAGCACCAACGTCACGCCAGGTCCCTGTTCCCTTCCAGGTGATGCAAATCCAACACAAGGGAGTCAAGGCATTAGCAAGAGCAAAACAGGAATGAGGAAAAACCCTGCATGTCTTGTCCTCCCTATGCCTTCCATTGCAACACTCCTAATTGAACTTTAAAAGTTTGAAGTATAAAAGATCTAGACACAACCAGGCCAAACGATCTCCACAACCACAAGCTGGCCTTCCCCTAGGATGCTACATGGCAAGCCATGAGTGAGCTCCATGTTTTGCAGGGAACCCAAAAGGAAGTGAAAGAAATGATAGGACACCGGCTATCAGATCCTGCTGGCTTCCTCCATTTCTGTTTCAGCTGATATAATTACAATTCTTTAAAAGCAATTTACTGTGAGAAGTTCAGAACTGCTTATGTCTTCTACACTTACTATCAATGATGCACAGGCCTTCAACCAATGGGCTTTTTATTATTTTCTTTGGTCAATTGGCTTGAAGACAATGAAATCCTAACATCAACACATTTGGTAAAATTCCGCCCCAGGTAAATAGACACATGAATTGTAAATGTTGCTCCATTAGCAGTGAAACAGCCAAGGGTTAACTCTTCTAGATAAAAAGAGAAGTGTGTCCAAAAATTCTACGTAAGGCTGACTTCACACTAAATGGAAGTACACACAGCACAGTATTTATATTTCTGGCAATTCTTTGATATCTTTTTTTTTTTTTTTTTAGTCTATGTCAATTCAGTTTGAGGTCTGGCAGACCATGAAGTTAGAAAATCTCTTCCAGTAGGTACTGGACTAGTAAGGAAGCTTTGCCTCTGCAGAAGCATGACAGATCAGGGACTTCCATGAGAAGCTAAAATTTTGTTTGGATTTAAGCTAAAAGGATGGCTCAGAGGTTAAAGCAGCAGTGCTGAAATTCTGTTTTCCACTCCATGCCCACTTCAAGGCAGGCAAAACCCTGCCAAAAAGACCCAACAAGAGCATCCCCTGGTCCAAAATTCAGTCCCACATACTGCAATCTTTCCCAACTAGAAAGACAAGTGCCTAAAGCCAGAGTTTCCTTTGCCTGTTGTCCAGAGCATCACCCAGTTTGCCATGCTTTTTTACAGAGCTGCCACATATCACCAAAGGAACATCTCTGCTGCAGCACTGGGTGACGAGAAACATCGGAATCCTGCTACATTTTAATTAATGTGTGAAAGAATTTCTGTGTTTTTCAAATAAAATGTGTTTTAGAACAGGAGATATTTGCATATTCATTTCTTTAAATGGAACTAACAGGCTACGTACATAAAAAAACTAAAATCAAAAGAAAAAAACCTGTAACGTTCATTTTCTCTTAGGTACATCCAATTCAACATTTTCTGTAGCACATCATTCTTCGGAGCTTTAATGCCTATGCTTTTATAGACCAAAACCAATCATTGCTATTTCATTTGAAAGAAAACCTGCAGGCTATGAAAAGAAGGCTCTAATTGACTTATTTTGTTTCATGAAAAACTGTGTCCCCGAATTCTTTATGCAGTTAATTGAATTTTCAAACTGATGTTTATCATATGTGCAATTGTTTCCAGAAATGAATTTTTAAAACAGTGATACTGGACAGACCACTCGGGTAAGGAGCTTGCCTGATGTTTTTAAAACTAATGGTTGCAGTAAAAATGTCGGTCTGAAGAGGAAGTAACAATTTTGGCTTCTACTGCTGATTTCATAGCTTTCAAAATTGTATTAGGACATTCATTTATGGCCAGCATTAATCAGGAGTCATATAGCTGTAGGTCAGCGCAATTATGTGCGTTAGGAGCAAGTCCATAATTTCTGCCTCTGATTTTTGTTTGTAGGTTAAGAATAGTTTTACAGTGAATATATATGTTAGTCTCCAATAAAAGCACATTTCTCGGTATTTTTAGATCCATTACACATACACAATTCATTCTGGGAACTTCTGAAATTCAGCACAGCGGGCTGTATTTAGAAACAGAAGTTGTTCTCAGTTTGATGCTTTCTTACTGATCATTAACTACCACACAGCTGGCAATGAAATCAACCCCCCAATTGTCTTTTAAATGCAATAAACACATAACTAGGTCGTATTATTGCTGTGAATCATCTTTAGCCACTTTTACATCATGTAATTTAATATCCATTTGTAGAAGAGCTGACACTACCACTCTATTCTCGTTCAATATTGGAAAATTTAATTGGCTACCTATCTGACTCCGGGCAAACAGTGATATAAACCAGACAGGCTCTCGCCTCTTGACCCTCGTGATTGACCACAGTAAAACACACTGTTGGTACCACAAAAGCCATGTAAGCATTACTGGGAGTGATCAGATTTTTGGACTCTCTGCTGGCACAATCAGAAAAACTTATCAATAAAACAAAAAAAACCAAAAAAAAGTCCAAGTTGACCTATTAATAGTAAATCCAATCCAATGCTCTACAAGCCAATATCCTCCCAGAGCCTCATCTTCCAGGAGAGCCTCTGCTCTGAGAAGACAAGGTTGACTGCAAAGAACAGCATTTGGATTTAAGAGGCTGAAGGTTGTAAAGTCACAGTCACAGCTGTGCAGATATATTTATGATAGAGTAAGCAGGAACGCAAGAAGTGAAGTGGAAAGAGAACAGAAAGGGAGAGGAAAGGTGAATTTTCAATAAAACCTCCCTGAATTCAGGCAGAGGGAAAGGAAAGCAATAAATAATCTCTCTTCAGATAGCTGGCACCTCTACAATGTTTCATGGTATTCATACAACTAATTTCCATGGATGCTGATATCACGAGAAAGACAGCAAAACTTGGGTACCTGGGGCTCCTTCCCACACAGCCTGATTTGGGATGAATCTGTCGACCTGCTCAGATGCACGCAGCCCACAGACTGCATGGCAAAGACAACTGACTTCACACCACACACAGTCACTCAGCGTTGGGCCAAAAGCAGCGTGAGGACGAGTGGGAGAGGAGGAGGGGGAAGATGCATAGAATCATAGAATTGCCAGGCCCCTATGAAGGGACCTCCAAAGGTCATCTAGTCCGACCCCCCCACAGTCAGCAGGGACACCCCCAACTAGACCAGGTTGCCCAGGGCCTTGTCGAGCCTCACCTTGAATATCTCCAGGGAAGGGGCCTCAACCACCTCCCTGGGCAACCTGTCCCAGTGCTCCACCACCCTCACAGTGAAGAACCCTCTCCTCATCTCCAGTCTAAATCTGTTCCCCTCCAGCTTGAAGCCATTGCCCCTCGTCCTGTCACTGCAGGCCTTTCTAAACAGGCTCTCCCCAGCCTTCCTGTAGGCTCCCTTCAGGTACTGGAAGGCTGCTATTAGGTCTCCCCGGAGCCTCCTCTTCTCCAGGCTGAACAACCCCAGCTCCCTCAGCCTGTCCTCGTAGCAGAGGTGCTCCATCCCCCTGATCATCCTTGTGGCCCTCCTCTGGACCCTCTCCATCAGGTCCATGTCCTTCTTATATTGAGGGCTCCAGACCTGCACACAATACTCCAGCTGAGGTCTCACCAGAGCAGAGTAAAGTGGCAGAATCACCTCTCTGGACCTGCTGGCAACGCATCTCTTGATGCAGCCCAGGATGGGATTGGCCTTCTGGGCTGCAAGTGCCCACTGCCTGCTCATGTCCAGCTTCTCATCCACCAGCACCCCCAAGTCCCTTTCCTCAGGGATGCTTTCTAATACCTCACCCCCTAGTTTGTATTGGTGGCGAGGACTGTTCCGGCCCAGGTGCAGAACCTTGCATTTGCTCTTGTTGAACCTCATGAGGTTCACCTGGGCCCACCTCTCCAGCCTGTCCAGGTCCTTTTGGATGACATCCCGTCCCTCTGGTGTATCGACAACACCACACAGCTTGGTATCGTCCGCAAACTTGCTGATGGTGCCTTTAATCTCCCTGTCTATATCTTGTGCATCTTGTGCATGTTCAAGGAGCAAGATTTGGGTAGCAGGAGGTGCACCTCATGCCAAGTTGGCCATCAGTATCTAAGTCTGCCTCTTCTTGCCCTGAGGTCTCGGGAAAATAGCTCCTTCAGGCCTTGCATAAGTCACACCACACTCCTGAAGAGGATCAAATCCCATTGCAAAAATAGGCTTTACATTGGAAACTCTCTACATCCAGATCTGACCAACGGCACAATACGAGGAGTTTGTTCCACTGCTAGCAAAGTATACTGCAGAATTCCTCTAATTTGGCCTGATAAAAAGTGAAATAAAATGAATTTTTTTTTTTCCCATTAAAATAAATATCAAAACTAGTGCTTCAGAATCTTCTTGGTTAACTTCAGAGCCTTGTTGTGATTTATTTTCTTTACTTGAAGAGAGGGCTGTGTAAATGCTGCACTGTTAGGGGAAAGATTTTCAAACTTTACATAAGGGCTTTCTGCCCGGTGTCTCTTGGCGTGCTTCCTTGGGTTTTAGATTGCTTTGTATGGTGAAGCATTACAGAGTAAGATAACACTGTGTTATCTAGGCACTGAGGATGGGTTTTGCACTAAGGAAATAGAGCCAAAATTTATTTTCAAGGAGAGCAGAGAGTGCATTTAAATAAGCACTAAGTTCAGTAAGGGAATAACTAATATGATTGGTTTTAAAGACACAGAAATTAATATTTTGCTGTGTTATGAATGCTAAGTGTGAATTTTAAAAGGCCAGAGAAAGAATATACGTGATTTCTACTCCCAGTTTCAGCCAAGACACTGTAGCAATTTTATAAATCAGAAAGTAAGCAAATGATTGTGATTTCATTTTTGAACAGTTACTATCACAAAATACCTTTGGCTCATTTGTTCTAGCAATATGTGCCTCAATGATGTATTCTGCATCATAGCCAGCAAACAGTTTTGCAGCATATTTTGGAAAAGCGACGAAGATTTTTAACAGCCTGTTCTCCACCAAATTAAGCAGCAACCCTGCAGATACTTACACAGCTTATTTGTTTCCAGATAAGGCATGTGCACAGACTTCCACGGCTGTAGTAAAAACAGGCGCACGCGCAGAGAACAAAGTCTCTGAGACTGGTGGTCCAGTTTCTAATGACTGTTGGGCTGCCATCATCTGGATGCAAATGAATTACAGTAATCCTGTCACCTGGATTGCTCTTGGAGAGCCAGGCTTTTATTCCGCAACAACCCTTCACCTGCTGTCTTTACAGCATTGCGTTATTTTAAAAAGAAAGCAAAGCGACGCAGGCTGAAAGGAAAATTGGCTTTCTGGAACAATACACAGTATTTTCTGCGAAGCCACGGACTTCACAAATCAGCCATCAACATCATCATGATGTTCATCACCTTGATCCTCAGATACCAGCTGATCCCTTGCAGTAACACTGTGCAATGTCTTGAAACTTCAGGTAAGAATTTCACTGAATTTCACTGAATTTTTTAGAGTTGGAAGGGACCATAGAGATCATCTAGTCCAACTCCCCTGCTAAAGCAGGGTTGCCTAGAGCTTGTCAGAGCATGTTACTCAGGATTTTGCAGAACTTTCCAATCCCGGCACCCCTTGGGAAAGGCCAACGATACTTGTGCTGCAAACATGAATTTCACCCTTGACCGGACAGGTGCAGCTCCCACCAAGCTGAGAGAACAGGATCCTCTTACACTGGAATTGATGCTTGCTCACGGTTTTCCATCATGCAGTATTTCATGGTCTTCTCTTTCAAGTTATTAAAATAGGATATTGTCCAACAAGTAGAGGGGAAGAAGGGGTCAGGGAGTTGGTTCCCACCTCAGAAGTGGCAGCTAAAGCTGCTGAGAAACATGTGTTTCTCATTTGAAATGTATCACTCATTCTTACAAACAATAATACATACCATCTGTTGCAGCCATTCATAATTGACAAGATTTCAGCTGAGCTTGACTGTGAAAACCCATTTCAGCATAAGTATTGATGTGCAAATGAGGAAGTGCTGCAAAGCAATTCATTGGAGCTTTCCTTGCCATACGTTGTAGCCAACGATGGCCACCTGTGTCCGGGCACACCCAAGGTGCTCTGGAAGCCCCATTTATCAAGTCACTGCAAAACATCAGCATCAATAAGTTTTATAAATTGGTACCGTTTCCCTCAAACACGTAATAATCAAATTGCTAGATGTTTGCGTGGCTGTGTCAAGCAGCTGACTGCATTAACAGAGCTACTTTGGAATACGATATTTTCAGTTGAAAGGGACCAAAACCAACCACTGAGTCCAACTACCTGACCAATTCAAGGATGAAGAAAAGATAAACAGGCATTGTCCAAATGCCTCTTAAACACTGACAGGCTTGGGGCATCAACCATCTCTCTAGGAAGCCTGTTCCCATGTTTGACCACACTCTTGGTAAAGACATGCTTCCTAATGTCCAGCCTGAACCTCCCCTGGTGCAGCTTTGAACCATTCCCACGTGTCCTATCAATGGATACCAGCGAGAAGAGCTCAGCACCTCCCTCTCCACTTCCCCTCCTCAAGAAGCTGTAGAGAGCCATGAGATCACCCCTCAGCCTCCTTTTCTCCAAACTAAACAAGCCCAAAGTCCTCAACTGCTCCCCATACTACATGCCTTCCAGCCTTTTAACCAGCTTTGTTGCCCTCCTCTGGAGGCATTCGAGTACTTCACATCCTTCCTACACTGTAGGGCCCAGAACTTCACACAGTAGTCAACATGAGGCCAAACCAACACTAAATACAGCAGGATAATCACCTCTTTTGATCTGCTGGTGATGCTGTGTATGACGCACCTCAGCATATGGTTTGTCCTCTTGGCTGCCAGAGCACACTGCTAACTCATATTGAGCCTGTTGTGCTGACCAGCACACTCAGATCTTGTTCTGCTGGGCTGCTTTCCAGCCACTCCTCTCCCAATTTCACAGAATCACAGAATCACAGAATCTTCATGGTTGGAAGGGACCTTTGAGATCATCGAGTACAACCATACAAAAAAAACCAAACCAAAACCAAAAAAATCCCACCACACACACAACAACCAAACCCAAAACAAAACACCCAACCCAACAATCTCAGGCACTAGAGCATGCCCTGAAGTGCCACCTCTACACGGTTCTTCAATCCCTCCAGGGATGGTGACTCCACCACCTCCCTGGGCAAGCCCTTCCAGGGCCTGACCACCCTCTCAGCAAAGTCATTCTTCCTCAGATCTAGTCTAAACCTCCCCTGCCCCAACTTCAGACCATTTCCTCTGCTCCTGGCATGATTCCCTTGGGAGAAGAGGCCAACCCCCACCTCTCTACACCCTCCTCTCAGGGAGTTGTAGAGGGCAATGAGGTCTCCCCTCAGCCTCCTCTTCTCCAAACTCAACATGCCCAGTTCCCTCAGCCTCTCCTCATAGGACTTGTTCTCCAGACCCCTCCCCAGCTTGGTGGCTCTCCTCTGGACATGCTCCACCACCTCAATGTCCTTCCTGTAGTGAGGGGCCCAGAACTGAACACAGCGCTCGAGGTGAGGCCTCACCAGCGAGCGCCCAGTCCAGAGGCACCATCACTGCCCTGCTCCTGCTGGCCACGCTGTTCCTGATACAGGCCAGGATGCTGGTGGCCTTCTTGGCCACCTGGGCACACTGCTGGCTCCTGTTCAGCCCACAGGCCACCAACACCCCCAGGTCCTTTTCTGCCAGGCAGCTCCAGCCACTCGGCCCCCAGCCTGGAGCGCTGCAGGGGGTTGTTGTGACTGAAAAGCAGGATTGGGCACTTGGCCCTATTAATCCTCATCCCATTGGCCTTGGCCCATTGACCCAACCTGTCCAGGTCCCTCTGTAGAGCCTTCTGACCCTCTAGCAGATCAACACTCCCACCTAGTCCCACTGTCTCAGGTAAAGACGCTGGCAGTTATTCTTGTTAACTTTCATTCCATTAATCACTGCCCAGTGCTCCAATCTATCTAGATGCCTCTGCAGGCCTCTTGTCCCTCAAGAGAGTCAACAGCACCCAGCTTGGAATCACCAGTAAACTTGCTAACAGCGCATTCAACTTCTTCTTCCAGATCTTTAATAAATACATTGAATAGAATTGGCCCTAAAATCGAGCCCTGAGGTACTCTACTGGTGTCTGGTGGCCAGCCAGATGTAGCCCCATTCACTACAATCCTTTGAGCTCTGCTCTTTAGCCAGTTCTTCACACTGTGTACTTGGTCAACCCACAGGTGGACAACTTGTCCAGAAGGATGCTCTGAGGGACAGTATCAAAAGCCTTATTAAAATCCAGAAAAAGTACATCCATTGCCTTCCCTTCATCCAATAGGTGACCTTATCATAAAAGTATATTGAATTAGTTAAACAAGATTTTCCCTTTGTGAATTCATGTTGGCTGTGCCTGATGGTTTAAAGACATTCTTTAAATGCCTTTCAACAGCACGCAGTATGATATTCTCCATCATATTTACAAGAGCTGGGGTTAGACTAGCAGTTCTGCAGTTCCCTGGATCTTCCCTCACACCCTGTGTGTATATTGAAATCACACTAGCTAGCTTCCAGCCAGCAGGGACGTCCACAGACCCAAGGCAGATGATTGAGAAGCGTCCTGCCATAACACCCACTAACTCCTTCAGTGCCCTGGGATGAACCCCATCAGGCCCCATGGACATCTGAATACTCAGCTGATACAGCTGGTCCCTTACAATTTCAGTGTCCACAAACGGAATGTCACTCTGCCCACACTCGTGGTCTTCCAGAGGACCAGGCAGCCCAAGGTCTATCAGTATTATTAGAGACTGAGGCAACAAAATGCACCGAATGCCTCTGCTTTTTAGTCATCCCTATTTTTCAGGTAACCATCTTCAACAAGTATTAGTCCAATGCCTTCTTTAGACATCCTCTTGCTAAATAAATAGCAAAAAATATAAATAAATAAATAAATAGCTAGCTAAAAAAGAATTTCTTGTTATCTGATACAACATCTGCCAGTTTCAACTCTAATTGAGCCTTGGCCTTTTGTGTCTTTTTCCTGCATATGCAAACTACAGCTCTGCAATCTTCCTTGTATCAAGGAAAAATCTGAATTATTATTTTGTGTAATGGATTGAGACTTGGAAGGCCATTTAATTTTGTCTCTCCTAGGAGATGGGAGGACAGAGCAGTCCTCTTTGAGAAAGATACTTCACACTGGAAATCTCTCTTCCTACTATCACCGCTGCACCCCAAATTTCTCCACTCACAGATCTGAAGGCCTGCTCACCCTGTTTGCTGACCAAGGCTGCACCAGTTTTAATGCTGCCCAATTTCACTCTGTGCATCCAAATTCCCTCCAAGTCAATGAGAACACCCCCAATTGTTTCAGAGGCTCTCATCAAAAGTGTGTGCTCAAAGACAACTGCTACAACCTTATTAAGCCTCATTGTTGTTTTGGCTGCTTTTTTTTAAAAAAAAAAAAAAAAAAGGAAAAAAGAAAAAAAACCCATCCCAAACTCAAGACATTAATTTAACTTAAATACGACAATTGAACCAGATTGAACCAGGACTAGTTTTTAATGGATTCTGTCTGAAACACTGACTTTTTGTTGTGAAAGTACCTGCCACAGAATGTAGGTTTGTCACTTTATGATAATTACTAATATCCTTCCCCACCAGCGTCATCTGGAACATATTTAATTATTTACTTCATTGAAAATGTACATAGCACATGCTCACTCTTCTAAGCGATTCTTTAAATGGACAAAGACCCATTTATTCCTCTTTGAAAACCCAGCCTCAGCACGTAAAACGAAACTGATTTTTATGTTATTTGCGTACAGCACATAGAAAATGTAAAGATGCAATGTGTCCCAGCAGTCTCAGTGGGAAAAGCCCCCATCCCAAACTCAAGACATTAATTTAACTTAAATACGACAATTGAACCAGATTGAACCAGGACTAGTTTTTAATGGATTCTGTCTGAAACACTGACTTTTTGTTGTGAAAGTACCTGCCACAGAATGTAGGTTTGTCACTTTATGATAATTACTAATATCCTTCCCCACCAGCGTCATCTGGAACATATTTAATTATTTACTTCATTGAAAATGTACATAGCACATGCTCACTCTTCTAAGCGATTCTTTAAATGGACAAAGACCCATTTATTCCTCTTTGAAAACCCAGCCTCAGCACGTAAAACGAAACTGATTTTTATGTTATTTGCGTACAGCACATAGAAAATGTAAAGATGCAATGTGTCCCAGCAGTCTCAGTGGGAAAAGCCCCAGTGAAAGCAGGGGTACAAGTGTGCCTCGCACAAATATTCACATGCTAAAATAATTCCTGCCTTTCGGCTCGTGCCTCTGCACCTCATCTCCCAGCCCGTGTCGGAGCTGGCCCTACTGCAGACATTCCCCTCACACGAACCCCACCACCTCGAACCTCTGGGAGTACTTGGGTACCACCACATTTTCCTTGATCTTGATAAGGACACGGCGTGTGCCATCAGTAAGTTCACAGACGACACCAAGTTAAGTGGGAGTGTTGATCTGCATGAGGGTAGGGAGGCTCTGCAGAGAAACTTGGATAGATCGGATTGATGGGCCAACGTCAACTGTACGAGCTTCAACAAGGCCAAGTGCCAGGTCCTGCACTTGGGCCACACCAACCCCAGGCAGCACTCCAGGCTGGGGGCAGAGTGGCTGGAGCTGCCTGGCAGAAAAGGACCTGGGGGTGTTGGTGGCCTGTGGGCTGAACAGTAGCCAGCAGTGTGCCCAGGTGGCCAAGAAGGCCACCAGCATCCTGGCCTGTGTCAGGAACAGTGTGGGGAGTAGGGCCCGAGAGGTGATGGTCCCCCTGGACTGGGCACTGGTGAGGCCCCACCTCGAGGGCTGTGTCCAGTTTTGGGCCCCCTACCATAAAAAAGACATTGAGGTGCTGGAGCGGGTCCAGAGAAGGGCAATGGAGCTGGTGAGGGGTCTGGAGCACAAGTCTTGTGAGGAGAGGCTGAGGGAACTGGGGTTATTCAGTCTGGAGAAAAGGAGGCTGAGGGGAGACAAGTGGCTGAACAGGAGCCAGCAGTGTGCCCAGGTAGCCAAGAAAGCCAACGGCATCCTGGCTTGTACTGGAAATAGTGTGACCAGCAGGAGTAGGGAGGTGACTGTCCCCCTGTACTCAGCACTGGTGAGGCCACACCTGGAGTGTTGTGTCCAGTTTTGGGCACCTCAACACAAGAGAGATCTGGAGGTGCTGGAGTGGGTGCAGAGGAGGGCAACGAAGCTGGTGAAGGCCTGGAGAATAAATCTTACGAAGAGCAATTGAAGGAGCTGGGATTGTTCAGTTTGAGGAAGAGGAGGCTGAGGGGAGACCTCATCACTCTCTATAACTACTTGAAAGGACATTGTAGAGGTTGGTGCTGGTCTCTTCTCACAAGTAATTAGCCATGCAACAAGAGGGGATGGCTTCAAGCTGCAACAAGGTAGGTTTAGACTGAACATTAAGGAAACAATTCTTCCCAGAAAGAGTGGTCAGACACTAGAACAGGCTGCTCAGGGAGGTGGTTGAGTCACCATCCCTGAATGTGTTTAAGAGTCCTTTAGATGTGGTGTTGGGAGATATGGTGTAGGGGAGAACTTTATAGAGCGGGCTTGATGGTTGGACTCGGTGATCCCAAGGGTCTTTTCCAACCTGAATGATTCTATGATTCTATTCCATGATTCTATGATTTTAAATAGCTGATGCCTCCATACTTTCAGCTCTATACCCAGTATCAACTAACAGGCACTGCCAACCCAAGTATAAATACCCAAAGCAGCAACAGGACACAAACGTAATTATACTTAAAGCAGGACTAATTTCAGCCTCTGATAAGAAGAAGACCACCAGTGGTGGTATAGCGTACTTTTATACCAAAGAGAGCCACCAGCCACTCCCTTCTGCTCTCCCAAGCAAGGCTAGAATATCATGTATTTTACAATTTCAATATTTTGTGCTGAGTCTTACCAATAAAAAATATCTCCAACATCACCTATGCATTGTTTCCTGATTTTCCTTCTCCTTAGGGTCAAATTTTCAAACCCAAGTCTGCAGTTGCAGACTTGAGGTTGTATTCAGAATAGCAGGTAAATGCACAATTTGTTGCTTTAAACAGCAGCATAGGTGGAATACCTCCGGAGTGTTTCATATACAGACATTAAAGGCAGATTTCCAGGGGAGCTTAGCTTTCATTAGTGCACCTAAATATAATGGGCTCATTTTCAAAATCCCACAGAGCGCAATTGCTCCCGTTCTGGTTAACAGAACCATTATTTCACAAATCTGACCAGCTGAGATTTTGGAAGCTTTTGGAAGCTTTCAGGTGTGTGAGTGAGCGTCTGTGTGGTCCCGCCAGCCTTTGCATGCACCTAAATTGAAAAATGTGCAATTATTAATTTTTAAAGCAAAAAGGACAAAAGCCTCACGCTGCCTCTCCCGGGATAAAAAGAAAGGACTCAGCTGGATTACTCAGCGATGTGCTAGCCCCAGTCTCTGCTGAACTGGCATGTTCTCTCCAGCAAAGGACAAGACAGTAATTTCACTCAGAGACACCATTCAATACACATAAGAGAGAAAAAAAAAAAAAAAACCCAGGGAGTTAATGAGGTGCTGCTGAATAATACCTTCATAGAAGCAGAGAGAGAAAGCAGGTAGATGTCATCTGCAAGGTAAATTAAAATTATACATCTTTGAAGATTATCAGTAAAAATTGAGATCTGGAAGGGAATTTGCTTTTGATATTCGAAGGGATAAATATCCAATGTAAATCCTTTTATGTGGGCCTGTAGAGCGGAACAGAAAAATTAAAGATAAATGAGATTAAGGCATTTTTTAAAACTACGTTAGATATATTTAAGTTAGCCATGGAGGGAAAAAAAGACTTTGGAGGAGGAGATTAGTTTATACCCTCAGCAATACATTCATCTGGGAAATCAACTGGAATAAATCTTTTCCAATCTGAATTGGTTGTCGCTTCCCCCCTCAAAAGCCAGACACACCCCAAAAACCTCTTAAGACCATTTCTGCACAGACTGGCAATCAGTCGGGGTAAATGACATGTCATGCCATTTGTTTTGGTGAGGTCTGGGAAAAGAAATCTGTAAGTATAAGTTGATTTTTATTTTTTTTTCCCCCAAAAGGATGCCCTGGGGAGGGCCCCTTTGCCTTAGCCTCCCATAAATCCTCTTCCCATTTAATTCTTCTTGGAAACAGAGACAGAAACTAACCAAAATCAAATGCTATGCAGTCTGTGTTTCTGTATCCTTTGCCAGAGCTTGAGGTATGTACAACTACTGTGGTTTCATGCAGGCCTATAGTGTTATTAAAAGTCGACTGGAAACGTTGTTAGCAAGGAAAGTGGAGGAAATGAGTAAAAAAGTAATACATTAGATGCATTTGGCTCTCTTCCTGGGAGCTCTTTTAATAAAATAAAAAAAAAAAGAACCTCAACAAAGTTGCATTTTTAGATCTGGAAAGATACGTTTTCATATTTCACACACTAAAGGGATTTGCCTTAATACACTCAAGTTTCGCACTCCCTCCTCCTCCCTCATGTGCTAGAAGAAATGAACTTCAATGCTCAACTTAACCACTAGATACATATACTCTGTTCTCTTCATTGGCAGGAAGAAAAAACAATAAATGTATTTAATTTCTTTTGTGGATTTATAATAGCACCCGGCAAGGATGGTCTTAATCTCCTTAACACTGCTTGCACCAGTGAAAGAAACCTTTGCAGTACGTCTTGAGAGAGAAATACAAATGCTATCTCCATGAAGATCTGTTATAAAATGTAAGAAATCCATATCAATATCTCCAGAAGGTGCTTGACATAATAGCACAATTTAGACAATAGGTTATTAAAGATGGAAAGAAATACAGTCCTCTTAACGGCGACAAAATTGTTCAGAGACAATTGGGAAGTATGGGGTTATGTTTAGACAGCAAATTGATGGCAAATATCTAGTAGTAGACCTGTCAGAAAGAGGTGAAAAATATGCTTTGGTACAAATGACCTAAAGCCAGTGATTTCTTCCCATTGGTACTCCAGAGAAGCATGTCTGCAGGGGTCAGGCTGCTATGTTTCCTCATCGTATTTGTTAAGCAAACACAAATCTATCTCAGACATCAGAAAGACTCCCCGCTATTTGGGACGGAGTTGCCAAGCTGGGGGAATCGCCGCTTAATAATATGTTGAGAATTCCATTCCTTTTATGCCCAGTATTGGTAACAATCGCCATTTTAGCTGAGACAGTATCAGTTATTTACTAAACTAGAACTGGGTGCAACAAAGATTAATTTATTGAAAAAAGCTAATGGCTTCAGATAGCCTTGGGTTACCAGGAACCTGACCCAAAGTTTGCTGACACTGGAAGAAAGTTTCTCTGTGATTTAATGACCTTTGATTCTGACTCAAAGGCCAAAGGCATTCAGGCAACAGACTGAAATATTTTAAGCAACTTTTAGTTTAGATGGCTAAGCCTAAACCAACAATATACACTTTCTCACCACTTTCTGCAGCTTTGGGACAAAATTGGAAAAGAATAAATGGTGCACAGAAGTCACAGAAGAAATTAAGTTACTCCCTTTCTCTTATATTCATAACCTTCACAAAATGAGAAAAATTACACTACTCATCACAGTTTTCTACTTTCAGCTTCCATAATAAAAGTTATAGGGGCTCTAAGGAGAGGTGATGGGGCTCTACAGCAAGAAAAACATCAGATGTGAGAAACACGTAAAATATCTACGGTAAAGTCTTCGGCTTTAAAGTCTGCATCTCCATGCTGCAAACTTTGTGAGCATGAGGTGATGGTGGGGATAGAGATGTGAATTTTGCCTCTCCTGCTGTAACAGAGAAACCTTTTCATATTCTCTAAATGAAGCCGTACATGCTTAAAAAAACAAACAAACAAAAAAATCATCATTAAACTACAATCATGTTTTTCATGCTCCTCCACATTCCCTCCAGTCTGTGGAGCCTACTCTTGCAAACTTGTCACCAGCACCCATTCAAATTTTCACCTACTTAAGTATTAATTGGAAGGGAAAAAACCCAACCTCCCCCTTAAATACATCAATCACCAGAATACCCAAACTTTCACACCAGAAGAATCATGTCATTTCTGCTGTTTCTCTCACCTACGTTCAATGTGTACAACGTCTCCAAAAGACGCTCAGTGTTTTCCAAATGAACAGAAAAAGAAGTTCTGAAATTGCCTCAAAAAATAAGTCAATAAAAATATAGCTTTCTTGCCCTAAGATTCACAGAATCCCAGAATCACAAAATCTTCATGGTTGGAAGGGAGCTTTGAGATCATCAAGTCCAACCATACACAAAAAAAAAAAAAAAACTAAAACAAACAAACAAACAAAACAGACCAAGAAAACCCAACCAAACCACACCTACCCATAAACAGACGCAACCCAACAATCTCAAGCACTAGAGCATGCCCTGAAGTGCCACCTCTACGCGTTTCTTAAATCCCTCCAGGGATGGTGACTCCACCACCTCCCTGGGCAGGGCCTTCCAGGGCCTGACCACCCTCTCAACAAAGTCATTCTTCCTCAGATCTCATCTAAACCTCCCCTGCCCCAACTTCAGACCATTTCCTCTGCTCCTGGCATGATTCCCTTGGGAGAAGAGGCCAACCCCCACCTCTCTACACCCTCCTTTCAGGTAGTTGTACAGGGCAATGAGGTCTCCCCTCAGCCTCCTCTTCTCCAAATTAAACATGCCCAGTTCCCTCAGCCTCTCCTTGTAAGACGTGTTCTCCAGACCCCTCCCCAGCTTGGTGGCTCTCCTCTGGACACGCTCCACCACCTCAATGTCCTTCTTGGAGTGAGGAGCCCAGAACTGAACACAGCACTCGAGGTGAGGCCTCACCAGTGCCCAGGACAGAGGCACCATCACTGCCCTGCTCCTGCTGGCCATGCTGGTCATCACACAGGCCAGGATGCTGGTGGCCCTCTTGGCCACCTGGGCACACTGCTGGCTCCTGTTCAGCCCACAGGCCACCAACACCCCCAGGTCCTTTTCTGCCAGGCAGCTCCAGCCACTCTGCCCCCAGCCTGTAACACTGCAGGGGGGTGGTGGGACCGAAATGCAGGACCTGGCACTTGGCCTTGTTGAACCTCACCCCATTGGCCTTGGCCCATTGATCCAACCTGTCCAGGTCCCTCTGTAGAGCCTTCCGACCCTCAAGCAGATCAACACTCTCACCTAGTTTGGTGTCATCTGCAAACTTACTGAGGGTGCACTTAATTCCCTTATTCTGATCATCAACAAAAATATTAAACAAGACTGGCCCCAGAACCAAGCCCTGAGGGACACCACTGGTGACCGGCCGCCAAAAAGATTTTGCCCCATTAATCACAACTCGCTGGGCACGGCCATCCAGCCAGTTTTTTATCCAGTAAAGGGTACACTTGTCTATGCCATGATTCGCCAGCTTCTCCAGGAGAACACTGTGGGGTACAGTGTTACGGCCTTACCAAAGTCCAGGTAGACAACATCCACAGCCTTCCCTGCATCAAGAAGGCGGGTCATATGGTCATAAAAAGAGATCAAGTTGGTCAAGCAGGAATCAAGCTGGTTAAGCAGAAGAATACGTGTGGTGTTCAGATGGTGGGTGTTTGATTTGTACCTCGTGTAGCCCAACCTGCTGTGCCGCTCAGATGCCTGGCAGTGGAGCACGCTGCTGGCTGCTCCACTCCTAGTTCATCATGTCATGGCTTAGCTCAGCCTTCAGTTAAAAAAAACATTCTGTAATGTTGCAAAAAAGTCTTTTTCTTTGGAGGGAAAAATGAAAAGGCTGGAGGTAATGAAATTCTTAAAGGGACTGAGAAAAATGAGTATACGGGGTGTAGGCCATCCTCCTGTTCACTTGTGAGCAAATTAAACTCTCCCCCCACCTCCTGCAACACTTCGATGGTCACTGTGCTTGAGTGCAAGATTTGGAAAAAACTATGAAGCTTGTAGATATCCAACTTAAATGTAAGACCTCAATTTAAGGATTACCTCACTTCCATGATTAATTAGGAGTGCAATTTTAAAATACGATGGGCAGAGAAGTGACTCTCAAACATTCATATGACTGAAGTTACACTTACTCACTGCAATGACTCTTCCATAACAACCAGTTCAGCTGGTAAGCTACCAAGTTATTTTGCTTAGTGGCATTAATACATGTCCATCAAATTATGTCCTTACCAACTTCGGCAGCAAATTTGCAATAAAACACCTCATGATCAGCTGTCAAGTTCGTAGGTGCCCAGGCTGTAAGAGACTCCAACTCTTTCCCCTGCATTGTTTCAGTTTTAATACAAAATTAAGCAGAACCACTGTGGAGAGTTTTCTAATAAAAATAGCATGTGCAACTCCAAGACACAGGGGAGCACAACCTCTTGTGTGTGGAGATAAGATTTTCAGAACCAATGGACAGTGTGAAGACTGAATGTATCAATGACCACAGACATTTCAATATTTTAAGTCTGGGACTGGGGAGTGGTGGCCAGTTCAGGAGGTGATCAGCTAAACACTCAGAAAAGAGAAACAGGGAGAAGAAAAGATTACTTTTCACACAAGGGTTCATACTGGCACAAATGGGAGACGTGAAGTGTCTCAAAACCTAGAGGAAAGGACTTGAGACGACAGAAGCCAGCAGGAGCTGCTTTTCACAGGAGCATGCTAGAAATTTTAGACAGAGCAGGTTGTGGTGGCCTTCATACTATGGAGATTGCCTAAAGTTTATCTAAGTTCTCAGAAAAAAAAAAAACATATTACTCCTGCTGACAGCAGACCTTTACACCAGTATGCATTACAGGCACACACACTTGAAATCACCTTGTTCTTTTAATTTAAATGAAACTCATCTCAGATTCAAAAGTGAACCACACTGACATATATTTAATTGTGTCTCACAAAAATGTCTCTTTTCCCTCATCTCAGGCTACTTGCAAGTTTTCAAACACCTTTTTTTCCCTCAGCTCTCAGCTATTTGTTTTTCTCCCCTTCCTGACAACTATGCACGCATCTATGCAGAGAGCTCAGCCTCCAGGTTCCCATAGCTCCATAATAACAGGTTGTTTTCAGGGTGTTTTCCAACTCATTGTTGTATAGAATCATATAATTTTATGGGTTGGAAAAGTCCTTTAAGATGAAGTCCAACTGTTAACCTAGCACTGCCAAGTCCACCACTAAAACATGTGTAGATGTGGTGCTGAGGGACATCTCCCAAACACCTCCAGGGATGGCGACTTGATCACTTCCCTGAGCAGTATGTTCCAATGCTTGACAACCCTTTCAGGGAAGAAAATTTCCCTAGTATCCAATCTAAACCTCCTCTGGCACAACCTGAGGCCATTTCCTCTTGTCCTATCTCTTATTACTTGTGAGAAGAGACCAATCCCCACCTCTCTACACCCTCCTTTCAGAGAATTATAGAGAGTGAGGTCTCTTCGCAGACTCCTTTTCTCCAGGCTGAACAACCCCAGCTCCCTCGGGGGTTTCTCATAAGACTTGTGCTCCAGACCTGTCATCAGCTTCAGTGCCCTTCTCTGGACATACTCCAGCCCCTCAATGTGCCTCCTGTCATGGGGGACCCCAAACTGAACACAGCATTGGAGGTGTGGCTTCACCATTGCAGAGGTACTGACATACAGAGGTGTAACCACTTCCCTAGTCCTGATGGCCTCCCAGGATAAAGAGCCAACAAGCAAAACTGGGAATCTCAGTGAATACAAAAAAAGGGGTTTCTTGACCACTATTCCCAGGAAATTGCATGCCTTGGAAGAAAGGCAATTTGCCAGCTGGATATAAGGTAAAGATTCTTTGCTCTGAAATAATCATAATGTGTAGTTAGGCCTGGTAGAGGATTTTTTTGTTCATTTTTTGTTTTTTTTTAATTTTTGTTCCTAGCCCATGCACACAAACCACTTATTTAACTAAATAAAACACAGGACGCCTGGCTTCAGGGGAGAACTCACTCATTACTGACCAAAGCCTGGCTATTGCCAGGGTTAACCCCTTGGGAACGCTTGACATTTTCACCAGTGGATCCCAGGAAAATAAAAAAACAAACAAACCAAACCAAAAATCCAGAGGAAAAGAAAACTGGAGAAGCTGCAAGTCCATCTGTTTAACAGAGCACAGCACTGCTCTCAGTGGGCAAACACTGCTTCTCAACTGATAGGGAAGGTGGCACGAAAACGCACAGAAAGAAAGCCTGGAGGCCACACAATGGTCTTAGAGCACTCCAGAAATAATTAGGAACAATATTCTTGGGAAAAGTGGTCTCATTAAATAGTTTTCAGATTGCAATTTTCTCCCAGATTCACCTTCCTCTTTCCCTTTCCACCAGTAATCTCAGAGCAATGAGAATACCAGTTTGCTTTCTAGTGCTTGTATTCTCTTAAAAATGTCATTATTCAATTATCCCTCTATTCACCGGCCCTGAGGTCCAGCTGAGCAGATATTGGGAGCCTTCATTTAATGTTTTTAAATGCACTTCAGTCCACTTGTGATACAATAAAACTTTATTGAATTCTGTTCCCACATCACACTTGCCATCCCTCCACTTTTATTGATATGTGAGCCCATCTACCCTTCTGCCAGCAATAAAAGGAGTATTTCTAGCAAAGAAATGACCTCTCCTTCCATCAATACAGCAATGGGGAAATGTGACTTCACGTTCCATGTTTTAAAAGTCTTAAGAAAAGAAAAGATGAGCCCTGCCCAAGCATTGTTTTCCTTCCCCTTGTTAGCATTAAAGAAGCACAAAAATCTCTGTAAGCATCAAAGGTATTTGGTGCTTTCGTACCAGTTATTAGCCCATTTACCCAGAAGAACGGAAAGGAAGGATGATTTGACCTTCCTCGGAAATCACAAACCTTTTCTCCTTGCAGGAAACAGCCCTTGGAACAGATCTCCCCAGTATTAAAATCTATTTGAAGACTTGTCACGTGGGTGTGAGACAAGTTATCATCACATTGGTGTACACCAAGCCTGAGGTACCCATCTCCTGCTGCTGCCACCCTGTCCATCAATGCAGCAACTGGCTTGTCCTCATTGAGTCCTTGCCTTTTATCCACTTTGTCCTGCCCTGTATCTTAAATTTTCCAAGTCGCCATTAAAAAACAGACTGTTTCTGAAGGACAACAGTGCACAGGTTATTCTGTGAACTCCAGAACCTAGAACCCAAAGGAATTGAGAGCTCAGGAAAAACTGAAAGTAAGTTTGACTCAGCTAGCTAAATTATCTTTCCAATGTCATGTTAGATCCTTGGCAGCCTCTAGGGGAAATGAACAGAAAAAGCACTCCAAAATACCTCCGCACTCTCAACACGCACTTTTTTTTTTGAAACTGAAATAAAATATAAATCCAGACAATTCCTAAATTTCAAGGCCAGTGGGAGATAGTTGCTCACATCTTGGAAAATCTCCCCCTGTTCTCGCTTGAGATGCCACCCCAAAAGGGCAGTGCTGCTGCTGTGGCCCACAGAGCTCATGTGCTCGAGACAGCAAAGGGCAGGAGGCTCGTCAGCCTCAAATGGGTTGTTCTTTCTCTTCATCCAGCTCAGAAATACAGGCAGGATTATTAAAGCATAAATTATTTGAGCTGTAAAGTGTTAGGCGCATACAAAGCCTGCATTTGCATAGGGAAAACCAACGTGTTGCTTTGGATTTATCAGATTACCAATAGCAAATCTGGCTGCTTACCGTGACAACTAGCCCAGCAGCTCTCCCATCACCACTGGTCTTGCAAAATAGGACTTTCTTGCTTGTCCCCAGTCTTGTGTACAGCGTCGGATAAATTGCTTATCTGCTTTCTGTGCTGGTTCATGAGTAAAATGGGAAGCCCCATTTTCCAAAGGTGAAATAAGAAAAATTACATTGTACCAGGACCATGGCAACAGGACTGTAGAAGCACCAGAAGAAGATGAGGAAGCTCTTCTGCAATGAGAGTGCTGGTCTAGCTTCATAAAACCACCTCCCCCCACAGCTGTTCCTATTGCCCGTTTGACACTGCAGTGTCAGTAGGTACAGAAAAGGTAGAGGGAAGGGTTGCACTAGGAAATAGCAAATGAGTGCTGGAACAAAGGGACACTCGCAAACTGGGGTTTCTCATACTTACACACAGCGTAACACAGCCTAAAATGCACTTTCTGACACCTCTCCACAACGTGCCCTGTGTCCACAGCTCTGGCAACGGCAAGCTGCAGGTCTGCACTTGAACATATTTAAGAGAAAACCATAGGAAAGCTCTCGTGGTCAGTAATGATTAAAAGAAAATTCCATTTAAGAAAACTGGAGTAGTAGTTTCAGTATTTTGGAAGAAAAGGGGCAGTATTTCAAGCAGGTTTCAGAGAAATAAATGCCACATACCAAGGCCTGCTTTGAGAAAGACAAAATTCATTTGGTGCCTTTTTCTGAAACCAGAAAAATTGAGCAACTGATGCCACTGAAGCCTGTCAAATTAGGCCTGGTATCTTTTCACCTGCTGAAATCACTTGCTTTTCACTTCCTTTTCATTGTCAGAGAGCAATAAAAAAAGTCCAGGGTCCTTGGAATGACTGATCATTTTTGTAGATAGCATCTGCCATCACGTAAACTGACTACAGGATCAGGAAAATGAGGGGAGGACGGGGCTATCTGTGTGATCAACTGTTGTCTTCCCCACACGCCAAGAGTAACTGCAGCCTCATGAAACTCTCCTTGTCAGGAGTATCTCTAGTGAACACACAGGAATGCAGAGCGGAGGGTAATACAAAGGACATTTTAAAATATATGAGCTACTGAAGTTAGAAGAGGGATTTTTTTTTTTTCCCCTCCTGAGAGGAAAGGGGGATGCTTTCCTCTTGAAAATGTGGTGGAAGAGTTAAAAAAAAAAATAAAAAAAAATAAATCACAAGAGGAACAGGCTACCCAATGGAGTTTTAAATCTTCTGTAATTTTTCTCTTCGGGAGCATATGCACTACCACTATATTGAGCATGAGTGCCTGAGGGTCAGCCCTAGCAACATCTGTTAAAGATGACTTCCAAACACTGCTCTCCTGAGACGCACGCGCGCTCCCCCCTGCCGCTGAGCCCCCGCTTGGTTAAACGGTCTCTCTGCCCATAAAGAAGAATTTGAAACTGTAAAGAGCAGCCCCTCCAAGCAGACGAGGCCCACTGGAACAGCACACAAGTGCCTGCTGAAATATTAATTCCTTTGTTACGCAACTGCTGCGTTTCCTTAGGAGATGGCCATAAGGCAGAGACACCACCATTCACCAAGGTCTCGGTGCGTGAAGCCACGGGTCAATGCCAGCAGCTGAGGGAGTGTTTCCCCAGCAGCAAGCAGCGCCTGCAGAGACCCACACACCAGTCCACGTTGGGCTGAGGGGGCTGCAGCATGTTGGCCCCAGGACAAGAACCCAAGGGGGCCAAATGGCCCACAGCAAGTGGCAGAGGCATCACCAAGGGCTTCGAGGGGCAACAGATTTCATCCACCAGGCATAGCTTTGGTCCAACTGTACCTTTGATGACCTCCTTGTCCAGAGATGACACCTTTCCCCATCGCTTGGGTGGCTTCCATTAGCGGGGCACTCCTGGGGCCCAGCCAAGGAACATCTCACAGAATCACAAAATCATAGAACATTCGTGGTTGGAAGGGACCATTGAGATCATTGAGTCCAACCACAAAAAAAAAACCAAAACCAAAACCACAAAAAACCCCCACACCCACACCCAAAACCACACAACACCCACCCTCAAACAGAAACAAACCAACGATCTTGGGCACTCTTGCATGGTTGAGCTGACCATTTTTGAAGGGAAGAAGTGGAGGTGGTAAAAAACCCAGGCAGAGACTGAGGTAGAAGAGGAACAAGGAGCCTAGGTTTCCCACTCCACATCTGCAGATGAAGGGACATAGTTTGCCTGAACACCACCAGCTAAATAACAAGGCAGGAAGGTTTGACCCAAAATTTCCTAGTCAATGCAAACCAAAAAGCCCCAGAGATGTGATCTTATTTTACAATGTTCCCCTTGTTTCCTCCCCCATAACTCCAGTTGCAGGGGCACTATATTTCATTCATAAACACACAGAGGAAACACCCATCAAAGCTACCAACTTAATTGCAAAGGCAGTGGGCCTTGTTGTCGTCGTTTTCCTCCCTGCGTTCAGACCATTAAAATAGACTCAGTCCCAGCTCTCTCACAAGAGCTATTTTACATCTTGTACACAGGCCCGATGAACACCTCAGGGCACAATATCCACATATTGCCTTTCTCACAAGGCACCACTATTCCTCTTTGTTTTGTACGCAACAAAGGCCGTGGAGGGGTACCGGGTAACGACTCTTGCTTTACCAGCCCTGTCTCGGGAGGGACCAGTACCTCCTGTAAATCACAAACCCCAAGGAAATACAACCTGCTGTGAAAAACAGAAGCTGATCTCCCCTCCCCACGCACAGTGTCGTCGGTGAAAGGAAAGACCTCACTTAGAGCAGAAAAACTCCAAACTGGTAATTCATTACGAGCTCGCTAGGGCAGGCCTTAAGCCCCTGATGTCACTCTTTTCATACCCCATAAAGCATATTACATCACTACAGTTAGAAGCTTCACATTTTCGGTTAGAAAATCGAATATGGACACACCGAGCCTCCCAGCAACAGAGAGACAGAGTCCCTCAGTGGAGAGGGTCCCCTTTGCCCAGAGAGGTGGTCTGAGGCCTCCTGCATGAGGGACAGGGACCACCGAGGGCTTCTGAGTTCTGGCTTCCCCTTTCTCAGCCACGTTTGCTCTCCTGCAGCCCGTGCTCCAGGCAATGAGGAAGATGCTCTTCATCCTCAAGCCAAACCCTGGCTTTCAGCAAATTGAAGTGTCCCGATGCTCTCTCAGCACATCTCCATGGCTCCAAAGTGTTCCTTCCCATCCTTGCTTTCTTATTTTGAGTGGTGTGCTATGAGCTTTGGCCTGCTCAAACCGAAAACCTAGAAATAGTCCCGTTTTTCACCGCTCACTCCTTTATGACTGCTAATAAAAAGTGCACTCCTAGTATTCTTGGTTTTATTTCTTTTTTTGAGGTATGCCATTTTTGACAGCAGGACTGTAACTGTGTGTAACAAATTTGGTTTCTAAAGCAAATTCTGAGGTACACTTAACTTTTTGTAGCTCCTATTCCGCACGTACTGCTGTAATCCCAGATGACTGTTTTTCTACCCTCAAAAATTCAGGCTAAATAGCTCGCCTGTAATTTGCCTTCATAACTTTGGAAGCTTACAAATTAGTATTTTCTACCATCGAACATCACATTTCCCAAAACATTAGCTTTCTACCTCCTCGGCAATAGAATACTGTGTTTAAGGCACTTATCAAATGTCACCAATTACACGGACATAGGTCGGTCAAGGCGCACTGCTATACAATTACAAACATAAAACTCTGCAAAATGAAGCTATAAGCTCGCAATAGTGCTTCATTCTTCTGCTCTGCTTTCACTAACAGGGCTTCCCAAGTGCTTTACAAAAGATGGTATGTCAGTGTTACACGGTACAACAAGGAAAACACGGGGCACTATTAGGATATTTTTAAGCTAAGCACAGATCTTGCACAGAGGACAATTTTTCATGTTATCAGCTCAGTCTCGTATGACGCACGTGGTTTGTCACTGAGCGTTTACTTGCCCTTGGGCAACAAGAGACAAGCTCAAGGCTGGCCCAGTCTCCACAATAAATCAGATCTCTATTAAGGAAACAAACACAGATATATCAAGATACGTACTGTAAGGGACACATTCATACTGCACTTCCAGGTACTTGTACGTCCCGGGGCAAGGGTCTGGAAACACATCAGGGCCAGCAACAACTGCACATTGGGTCCGATTGCTGCATCTGAAAAGCAAGAAAAGAAGAGTCAGAAAATTGTCCAGATAGAAGTACAGGTCGAGAGGTCAAGCGCCCTTTCCAGTATCCACAGGAGTGGAGATGCAACGGGACTCCAGCACCAGCTGGGGAATCTCTCCAGAGAGTGTGCAAAGGCTGATGGCAAACAACTTATGTGTCCATCAACTCATTGCCAACAGAGAAGAGACGTTGGCATAACTCCTTCCCCTCTGAGCAGGATGTGTCCATCAGCTCATTGCCAACAGAGAAGAGACACGTTGGCATAACTCCTTCCCCTCTGAGCAGTTCTTACAGCACCAGGAGGGATTTCTTTAAAAACAAATTGAGAGGAAGACTTTTTTTTAAAATAAAATTAAATAAAATAATTATTACAGGTACGCAGTCCTCTAATGCTTGAAACCCAAATTCCATCAAAGTGACCTCAACTAACCTTAAATACCAGGATCCCCAGCAACCAGAATGCAAAGCCTAAACCAACAACATTTGTGGCAAAAATAAGCATTGTTTATTTTATAGCAGGCATAAGAAATACATTTTACAAAATATTTATAAAGAGTTCCCACAAAAGCAGTCATCTTGAATAATGCTGTTTAATGCAAAGCAAACACTAGAAACAGCAACACTTGAGTGGAAAAAATAAATAAATCACCAAATGAGCTGTCTGGAAACCAAAAGAGTAGTTTTTCATACACAGCCAGCACAATTGCATTAGTTATAAATGGCTAAGTTTTATTCAATCATTCTGCCCAGCACAGATGCATCTCCTGAGATGATGTGGGTTTTTTCCAGCAGCAGATGTAGTTCTCGGTACAAGCACCTCCATGTGCAACTTTTGTATATTTTGGGGACTCAAACACACTTAGCAAACTGTGGGGAGAAAAATCCTCTGTTTGTTTGTTTAAGGAAAAAAAAAAAAAAAAAAGAAAAAAAAAAAGAGATAAATTAGTCTTTGATTTTTTTCATGCCAAAAGGAGACCTCCTAAGGGTCATACCACTTACTTTCTCTAGACCCTCCTGCTCCTCTGGCAGAAGCTGCGACATCCAGTGCAGAACTCATTTAGCACTGCAGTGAAAATGCTTCATGTTTACCTGAGGCTATAGTTTGTCAGCCTTAATGAGGATTTTATTTGAGCCCATAAATTAAAATTGATTCATTTGTGACTGCCTTAAGCTCCACGATTTCTTTAATTTTATGGAAAGATTAATAAGAGCTGATACGCTTGCTCATCAGGCTGTTTTGTGGGATAACAGACAATCCAGAGGGCTGGGACGTTCTCCTGTGTTCTAGTTGAAAGATGACTGTTATCACAGCAAGTGACTAGTTTTATCATATACACAAAAAAACAATTTTATTAACAAAAAGGGTAACTTTGTTGTCCTCACCCTTGCGAATTACAGAGAGGTGGCTTGGCTGGGATATCACAGGTAGCTTGGACCGTGTGAGTGGGCAGTCTTCCAGGAGAGACTTTTGATCATCATCCAAATCTTCACTTTCAACAAAAATCCTTTACTAGGCTCAATGTGCCTTTCAAAAAGCAATTGCACTGGCCTAAATCGATAGTCTCTCTGGCTGGAGGGACAGCCCTGGCCACGTTACATAGAATAACAGCAACGGATCAAAGAGATGTTTCAAAATCACGATCTGAAATTAAGAGGAACTGGAAGCGGGAGGAGGAACAGACACACTTAGGGTTCATCTGCACGTGTTTTCTTTCTTTCTGGCTGTAAGGAAGCATCTGCTTTGAATGGCCAAACATGTCCTTGCGGCCATTTCTGTTTTATGCAAGAACTTGGACAGAGAAAGCAGCAGTGAAAACATGGCAACCCAGAAAGCTGCAGGTTCATAAACAGTATTTCAAAACTTGGTCTGGAAGCCCGGGTGCATGCTGCCTTCTGGAATACCACCAAAGAGAGTACAACAACTTGGTCTGGAAGCCCGGGTGCATTGCTGCCTTCTGGAATACCACCAAAGAGAGTAAAAGCACCTTGATACAAGGGGTTGAGTGGGGAATGCAGGGTGCTGGTATGGGCTTTTTCCCCCCAATTCTAGCAGGTCCTGAAACCCTCTTGCGCATCCCTGGAGCAGGTGATGGCAAAGCACTGAGCCTACCAAGCACATAAACTTCAAACAAAGATGAGATCAAGTTGTCAGTGCCACCCCGGGGCGGGGGGAAACAACAGAACACCAAATGAAAAACTCCCAAATAAAAGCTTAAATACTATGCAGTATTTAACACAATGTGCAAAAAGAGGGCTCTTACCAAAAAACCCCACCAAAACCAGAAAAACTCAACCTCCTCTCCTTTTCACACTCATTTCATATGGGCAGTAAAACTGCGTCCAGCATTTCGCATTTCAAGCTTCCTTTTATCACCCCAGGGTTAAATAAGCAGATTCCCCCTCCAGCACACTTAAGGGATGAGGGAAACTTGGACTAAAAATCTTAGAAAAAACCTAATACCTCTTCAACCAACAATTAAAGTCAGACATCATGCTCTGAACATTTTAAGGGGAGAAAGAAGTAAAAAGCACTCATCATTAAAGCTCTGGTTTCTGTTCTTCTGCTCATACTTTTTTGCAACTTTCACAACAACTTCTTGGTCCCTTCAGTGTTGTCATACTTCTTTCCAGAAAAATTAAAGGCCCAGGGGACACTAAGTGACACACAAGAAGTGACACACAAGAAGTGACCCAGAAAAGGAGATGTGTAAAAGAAGATGCATCTATAACCTTGAAATCCATGTAATCATGCATTACTCCATTCCCAGCAAACCAGCCCACGAGCTCAACTTTGTGAATCATGGGATTATACATTGAATCTTGGGATTTCTTGGTGCTTGGGTCTTAGCAAGATTCGCTCCAAACTCCTGCAAGTTGTGAGGCTCAAAGCTGGGTATTGACAACTCCAGTCAATGCAATGAGGATCCCTTGGTTTTATTTTGGTTTTGTTTGGTTTCTTTACAGTTCGGTTGTGGGTTTTTTTTTCCTTCTTTCTTTGTTTTCTTTGCTTCTTTCTTGAAGGAAGACCTCTACTAACTATTGGAGTTGCAATTCACGGTAAGAACCAGCACCACATCAGCTCAAGTATAAATCTGTCTCTTCTACCAGGTCCCTTGGCTTTACACTAGAAACAGCAGCTCTGCATCTCGCCAGATTCCCCTCCAACAGGGCCGGAACCATTCGCGTCGCTGGCTCTAGCACACCTGTACTCCAAAAAACCGCAGCCATCTTTTTTACACCCTTCTCTACCTTTAATTTAAACCTTTTGACAAGTGTCTCATTTTTATCTCTGATTCATCAGCTCCTTCAAATGAAACTACTTCTCTTTCCCTTGCCTTGCCCTCATATTGCAGCTTTTCTAAGAAACCCCTGGCCTTTTGGGGTATTTTCTCATTCTCCATATACTCTGACACCAAGTAAACAAGAGAAATTGTGGGTGGAATCTGTAAATTTGGTGGACCGGTTAGATAATTTTATGCCTATTAAAAAACGAAGTTTCCATTTTATTAGTGTTACAACATTTTAAGGCAAATGTTCTGGAGACGGGGAAGAATTAAATGAGCCACTCAAGCGGTTTCAGTTCCCCTTAATGCCATTTATCAGGCATTTGACAAGGAATTTAAAGCCATCCTGGTGTTTGGGGTTGGTTTGTTTTATTTGGAAGTCCTTAATGCTACCTGCTGTCATTCCTCCCTCTCTGCAAGGTTGGTCGTGAAGACAGAGCCTGATTCTCAGAGGTCCTGCACCTCTTGAGCCACCTCCATAAATGCTGCTGGCCATGATTCATGGACACTTTGTGTGGACCAACCGTGTCCACACAGCTAACCAGAAATAACTCACCATGCTGCCACCGCATTCAGGCTAGCAAGGAAAAAAGCTTGCTGCATCTCCTGTTTTGCAAGATGTGGAAAACACAATTTGCCAGTGCTGGGTTCCTCTGCAAAAGCTTGTGTTGGTGCTCAATGAAAAGGCTTGTACCTCACATCCTCTTCGCCAAGATGCATCAGGAAGAGTGTGCCCAGCAGGTCGAGGGAGGTCATCCTGCCCCTCTGCTCTGCCCTGGGGAGGCCCCATCTGGAGCACTGGGACCAGTTCTGGGCTCCCCAGTTCCAGAAGGACAGGGAACTGCTGGAGAGGGGACAGCAGAGGCTACAGAGATGATGAGGGGCCTGGAGCATCTCCCTTAAGAGGAGAGGCTGAGGGACTTGGGTCTTTTAGTCTGGAGAAGAGAAGGCTGAGGGGGGATCTGATCAATGCTTAGAAATACTTAAAGGGAGGGTGTCAAGAGGATGGGGCTGGTCTTTTTTCAGTGGTGCCCAGGGACAGGACAAGAGGAAATGGGCACAAACTTGAATAGAAGAAGTTCCACCTAAACATGAGGAGGAACTTCTTCACTCTTAGGGTGGCAGAGCCTGGGAGGTGGTGGAGTCTCCTTCTCTGGAGACATTCAAACCTACCTGGATACATTCCTGTGGGACCTGCTCTGGGTGGCCCTGCTTTGGCAGGGGGTTGGACTAGATGATCTCCAGAGGCCCCTACCAACCCCATGTGATTCTGGGATTCTGTGAAGGTGCAGATGCCTACCAAGACCAAACAAGAGATCAGAAACTAAAGCATAACTTGAGATCTGTGTTTTCACCCTGACTTAAGAGAATGGCAGCAACAGACATTCCTGTACGTTCAGGAGAACAGAATATTCCCAAACCCTCCTAAAAATCAGTTAGAGATATTCAGCAGCCTTTAAGCACCCAGCATCTCATCAACAGAAGTTCATGTTATTCATATACATGTTTTGGAGAGGAAAAATTACCTCCTGAGAAAAATTGTCCCAATCACAAGAAAAAAAAAAAGAAAAAAAGGTGTTCTTTATGACTTAAAAACAGCTACATTTATTCCCATTTATTAAGGTACTTGTTTTGTCTTTCAGACATGGAAAAATATTTATACAAGAAGAGAGGTGTCAGTTCAGTGTCACACACACACTGTAACAGAAAACATGGACTATTTTTGCAGGACTTCTCCCAGTTCCAGTGGAAAAATGACTTTCAAGAGTTTTAATGGGAAACAGTAATAATAATTCATGTGGCATTTGTTTTGCATTTATAGCAGTGGGACTGAAGGAAGCTTTTGAGTTCAGAACCAGCTGCAGGGCTCAACTCTGCTTGCAACTCTCAGTTCAGACTAAAAAAAACCCAACACCAAAACTTCATTTCCGTTCAGCAAATTTCCATTCCTTCTCTCTGGCAACATTTTTATGATTTTTAAGTGACAAGGTCGCCTTGTCAGAGTAAGGCAGAAATACTTTAAGACATAAACAGCTGCTTATTCCTGCCTTGACATCTTTGATTTTTTCCAATCCTGACATTGTTGATATATTTACCAAAAGAGAAAGAAAGGAAAAAATAATGGTTTGGCAGGTGATGTTTATTTTAGGCCTTTCCAGAAACTTTAATAGCACAAACATGTCAACAGCATCAGGCTAGACATGTCTGGGGCGACGTGTTTGCCAGAACAAAAATGAGAAGGCAGCACAAAATAGAAGATCAATCCCAAAGAAAAACCTTTCAGCATTAATCACGGCAGGTACAACACCAGTAAGTCCTCCCACTCCCCGTCCAGGTGGGGACCATTTGCCCCAGACAAGAAAAAGGGGTGCCAAAAGAAGGGTGGCAGGCACCTGTCATACTGGGGATGCCGGAAAAAGAGCAACCAGAAATTTGTGCACAGGTCTACCACAAGCCTAAAGGCTCAAACATCCATTTCAGCCCCAAAACACCCTCTTCCTCCTGGCCCTTATCGTCTAGAGACGAGTCCTTCTGAGACAGAGCCTTGGGTGACACCAGGGGTCCTGTGAACATGGCATATTGGGATCCACTACAAGTGGCAAAGCTACCCGCTCCCTCTGAATGGGCCATCAGACCCATTTATACCTACTTTACACAGATTTCGTATTTTTTCTGCAAAGGCAAGGCACCCACCACATGCCCCGGCGCATGGAGATAGCCAAGGCATCAAATATCTAACCCTTGTTCTCAAGGTCCATATCACTCTTCTAATGGTTTTACAGTAAGAGACAGACTTAATTCATTATCCTTCATGCAACGCTGCAAGACATCCTTTTCCTTCTCTGGAACACAAAAAATCTCCTCCCTGGGATGCCTGCTTTAAGAAAGAGGCTGTCGCAGCAAATAAGTCAGCCAGAAGTGGGTTTTTCCCCTGTCAATCTGTGATATTTCCAAATCAACCCTTTAGGAAGGGCCAAGAGGAGGAAAAAAAAAAAAAAAAAAAAAAAAAAAAATAAAAAAAAATTAAAATTAATGCCCCGGAGAAAGTAAACAGGAAGCAAAGAGAAATTCCACTTGTAAGTGGAGTTAATGTGATGGCTTGCAAATAAGTGGGGAAGACAAGGGGGGAAAAAAGCAAGCAAGCAGAGAAGGGAGGCAGGGGTGGGTGGAGACGGGGGAACAGACCCCCACGACCTAAGAAAAGCCTCTGGTTCATCACATTTGCTTTCAATAACGTGCTGCACAAAAGCAAAGCTAAATCCTCTGCCTGTTTAGCTTCCAGAAACAAAGAATTCCTGAACAGAATCTTTTTTTTGTGCCTCTGCAAAACGTTAAAAGCAAAGGATCTAATGACAGGGAGATGAAAATCCAGTTTCTGAAACATTTTCTTCATTATGAATGGGCCTTTTTATTGATCTTTCAGAGCACAGAGAAGCTGGCTTTCCAACCTCTGCTAGGATATAATTATCTGCGGTGTTTAATGCGAGCGGAGACGAGTCCCACTGCAGACTGCATTCTGGTGTTTTATTGACGGGTTTTAATTATCTATCCAGGTGCTGGAGCTGTCAGAGAGGCTGCTGCTTACGGGATCAAACCGGCACCAGGAGAGGCAGAGCCCTCTCATCGCAGCCTCACCGAGCACCTTTGGGGAGAGATGCCAAGGAGATACATTTAAACTGCTATGTTTATTGTAGAATCTTCCTATGTTTGACAGGGGAAACAGAAAAAAAAAAAAAAAAAAACATCTCGTTCCTCTGGTTATTGTTTTATATTGATCAAAGCAAAATTGAAGAAAAACAAACCACCGAAACCACACCAAAATCCCAGCCAGCCAAACAGCAGAAAAATCCTGCAGAGCCAACCCGAACCCGAGCTGCTGCCAAGGTCACCGAGGGGACTATCTTGATATAGTAGGGAGAGCCTGGGAGCAAGATGGAAACTAGGTTCTGGAAATCATTAAAATACCAGTTTTACGTAGCCAAAAAACAAAAAGTAATTATGCTGAGGACACAAACAAGGCAGGTTTGAAATGGAGTCTAAAACACCTTTCAGTGGATACTGGTCCATAAGGCTGAAAACCAAACCAGGCAAGCCTCAAGGCTGTAAAGCTCAGCTTTTGAAGAACTGCTTCTGCCCTTTTACAGGTACTCTCCTTCTTCCAAATCCATAAACTTCTGCAGCACCCTAATAAAAATCCACTTTGAAAAGAGAAACATCTGAAGAGAAGAGTAAACACCTAAAACAAACCAACCAATAAAAGGCTCATCAGTTTAGCCAGAGTAAACACTAGTTAAAATAACTGTGAAGAGAAAACAATCTGGCTTTTAATTTGGGTTAGGGGGTCAAATGAAAGGCTAGGGGAGGTCTGGGCTGAATTTCAGCTGGCGCTCCACATTACTTTGTCTTCAGTGCCATTTTAACCAAGTCAATGCTCAATCCCTCTTCACCAATTGTCACATTTTCTGGAAGTACAAAGAATTAGGCAGCCTGTAATAAGCACAATACTACCATTTACTTCCACCACCCCATGCCCCCGTCCCAGCCACTGACTGGTTCCTGCAAAAGGGAAGTCTGAGATTAGAGAACATTGTCTCAAAAAGGGCTAAAGCAATCCGTATTCACGGGCTGGCAGGTTTAATATATTAAGTCTTTCACCTCTGCGAATAGGGTTAAAGAAAGGTTCTGGCCCAAAATAATTTGTACTGCACTCCATCTCAAATTTGACATAATAATTGAATGACTGAATGGAGCAAAAACGATTATGTCCAAACAGGATGGGAGGGCAAAGCTGGGCAACTCCCTGATAAACTCAGGAGTGAGCGTCCATGCAGCACTGTTTGTGAAACCCAGAGCAACATCTCCCTTCATCACTCTTGCCAACGGCACCATACCATGGTGATTTTTAAGGAAATATCCACAGATTTTTAGTTAAGGAAGCAATCACCCCTCAGCCTCTTGGCAGGGGGGGTAGCTTCCCAAACAAGCGAGGTTCCCAACATGTGACAGGTTATGCCTTTAGCATCACGTTCAGACAAAAAGATAACTTTAATAAGTAAAACAAACAGCCTGCCAGGGCCATATGCTATTAATACAGCATCTGTCAATGACACCCAATTTTGTCCAGCACCTTGTGCAAAGGAGTTTTGGCTCTCGTCTGTGTCTCAGGCATTAAAGCAGTACAAATAATAATCAGAAACAAACAAAACTTTCTCAAAAAAATAATCTTGAAATGAACTCAATACAAATGTTTTTGATATTCAAAAGGGACTTTTTAAAAATTTTTATTCCAGCGTAGCCAACTCTGCCTCTTTGATCTTCAGCCTAAAGCTTGACTAAAGGCAGCCTGCACTTTGCTTCTGAGCTCAAAGCAAGCACAGTGCCACAAAGCCTTCACACGCGTCCCAGCCCAGCCAAAGCACATAGGGAAGCAAATGGCAAAGGAAAAAAAAAAAACACAACAGATGAAAAAAAAAAAAGCCTAATCTTAGATATATTACCTGAAACTGCCATTGTGAAGTTCCTCAAAATGTCCAAACATAGCACTGAACTTTCTGAGGCTGCATGCCCAACATGGGAGGGGATGGAGGGATGCGCTGTTGAGAACATCCCTCCAGCAGCTCCAGCTCCCACCACCCCATTCCCTCCACATTTGTCTCTCCTGGGGGAGTTTTCAGCATATGCATCTGTCTGTCTGTCTGTCTATCTCAGCTTTCAGCTGCATATGCCCACCAGCTCTTCTCCTGCCCAGGTGACCCTACCTGCTCACCATCCTAAGAGGAAGACTACTTGCTCATTACATGCAAGTAGTCATTACATGCAAGAACACATGGACCGGCTGGAACAGGTGCAGCAGAGGGCCATGAAGATGATCAGAGGGATGGGGCACCTCTGCTGTGAGGACAGGCTGAGGGAGCTGGGGTTGTTCAGTCTGGAGAAGAGAAGGCTCCGGGGAGACCTTATAGCGGCCTTTCAATACCTGAAGGGGGTCTGTAGAAGAGCTGGGGAGGGACTCTTTGCCAGGAGGTGTAATGATAGGACAAGGGGAAACGGTTTTAAATTGGAAGAAAAAAGATTCAGATTAGATCTCAGGAAGAAGTTTTTTACTATGAGGGTGGTGAGACACTGGAACAGGTTGCCCAGAGAAGCTGTGGCTGCCCCATCCCTGGAGGGGTTCAAGGCCAGGCTGGATGGGGCCTTGAGCAACCTGGTCTGGTGGGAGGTGTCCCTGCCCAGGGCAGGGGGGTTGGAACTGGATGATCTTTGAGGTTCCTTCCAACCCAAACCATTCTATGATTCTATGAGTATGGCGTTTTGTCTTCCCCAGTACAAAATGGAATTGGCATGGGCTGCCCAGGGAGGTGGCTGAGGCACCATCCCTGGAGGGGTTCAAAAGACGGGTTGATGTAGTGCTGGGAGATATGGTTTAGTGGTGCTTTTTGCTTTTTGTTTGTTGTGTGGGTGTCTATTTTTGTCAGTTAGGTTGACGGTTGGACAAGATGATCTTTAAGGTCCCTTCCAACCTAGAAGATTCTGTGACTCTGAGATTCTGTACCCATTAGGGATGATGGAGCCCTGCTTTCCCAGGGACGGCCGAACACCTGCCTGCCCATGGGAAGCAGTGAATGAATTCCTTGCTTTGCTTTGCTTGCCTGTGCAGCTTTTGCTTGACTTATTAAACTCTCTTTATCTCAACCCATGAGTTGTCTCGCTTTTACTTGTCCGATTCTCTCCCCCAAGGCAACTGAGGGGAGCGAGCGAGTGGCCGTGTGGTCCTGGCTGGGGTAAAACCACAACACATACCTTATCTGACTTTAAAACACATGGTTAAAACACATACAGATTTGGCTAAAAAGACTACCCAGGGGAAAAAGTCCGATAGCAAAACAGCCTTTGAACATCTGTGGCTCAAGAACTGGTAGGAAGGGAGCAACAAGGCTCTTGCAAAACCTTGGGTCTTCTTTGTGAAGGTGCAGAACATAGTTGGTTAGTAGAGGACTGCCTGTTTCATACTGCAGAGCCTATCTAATGCTGTGCTCACAGAATTAAGCTCACTGTACATAAGAAAGCTTTCTTTGAGGAAGCTAAACTCAAAGGCCAGGTTTTAAAGAACAGCTCTGTCTCACGCTGGAGGTAAATCTTTCCAATGAGCGTGGTTCTTCTTGGAGGAGCTACAAAAAAGCGCCAGCTGTTTGAGCACGGCCTGGGACTCCTTGGTTCTCATGGAGAGCAGTGGAGCTGCTGGCTAAAGCATTTGTCAGGCCCCAGGCTGTGTTGAAGAGCCCCCTAACCACTTTGGTAATCCAACCCACATAGCTCTGCAGAAAAAAAAATACGCCTGCCTGGGATTGCAGGGGAGCCTTAGGTGGGGCAGAAACTGGGAAATCCACATTCCAGAGCATGGAGCATGTCTCTGGTAAATCAACTCTAAAATATGTCTGGTGCTGCTTAGACATACTAGCTGAAGTCCAGGGAGATGGATGAAAGGGTAAAGATGCAGGATAAATTCATCAGATGTCTCCATAAATCATTTCTACAGCTCACAGTTGTTCTCTGCCTTTCATTACTTACATTTCTAAAACCACTGGGTGTCTCGGTGCAGTGGATCTAATAAAAAGGAAGATAAATTTTAACATCCCTTTTTGAAACATCTTAAAAACGATCTAGCTTTCTTTCGAATGTTAATGGCAGGCATTACAAGAACCACACTGTCTCAAAACAATTAACTGGGGCCGGAAGCAAAAGCGGAGCCTGGAAATTCGCCGTCCTGCCCTCCCCCCAGCTGCTTGGGATGCTCTTATGTTTTGGCAGCCTTGACTTTGTCACCGAATCCTGACATCGCTTCGGGCAGACCCTCTGACTCAGGGGCGAAATTCCATACTCGAGGAGGAAATATTTTTGGAGACTGGCAGTTTGGAAAAGAATCTGAGCTGCCTGAACAGCTGCTGGGAGAGGCGGGATGCTAAGGGGGTCCCGGCGGAGCCTACAGCCTTAACACACATGCACAGAAAATCATTAAAGTTTCTGTCTCTAAAGTTTCATTTTTAATGAAAGAAAGCGAGGGGGATATCTGGAGAATTCTTGGGTTGTATTAACTAATGGTATTCCCTTTGCCAAGAGCGCAGCCCTGGGAAGCTCACTGACAGCAACGGGGGTGAAAATGCTGGGGGGGGTCCAGGCAGGGTGGGGAGTGGGAGAAGGGAGAGTCACCCCTCCTGCCTCCCTCCAGCATCCCGGGGGTGCTAGAAATTGAGGGGAGACCCTGCTGCTGCTGGAGCTGTGCTAGGACAGAAGCAAGGACCTTTCTAGCAGAGTTTAATCCCTCACAGGTTAAACAAAACAAACGACTGCACAAGCGAGCAATTAAAGAGCATTCCGCAGCCAGCGCTCAGAGAGCCTCGCCATTGATTAATTAGGTTCAAAGGGCCAAGGCTAGCCTCGAGGTCCCCTGAGAAACAGGCCACTTAGCCCCTTTAAAACAAGAAAAAAAGAAAAAAAAACTTAAAAATTTTCAGCGTTCTTATTTAACACTTGAGCATCAGTTAAACAGCCGGCAAAGCAGTGAAACAATTGCTTGGGACTGACCTACATTCAGTTGTATCGCTTTATTACATTCAGGAGAAACTTAATTAAGCTTCTGTTACTTAATAAAAGCAAATAAAATCCTCCATTTTATGACAAGGAGCTCCAGCCATGTGAAGCTCTCGAATTTGGCAGCAGGGCTTCCCAAGAGAGTGTGGCTCCCGCTACCACGTTCCTCCTGATTGCATTTGAGGGATAAGAAGACACGGGATATTTTTATGCTTTAATTCTCCCCAAGTCGGGCTAGCTCGCTCTGCTGGCCACCACTGAGGTGGACAGGACCATAGCTGATACCTGCCCCGTTACCTTATAAAACCTCCTATACCTGGGCAATATGGTCTACTCCAAACCACGGCATGAGCTCGGTCATGGATACTTCAGCCCTGCCAGAAGGAAAGGTATCAGCTATTCTCTTCACTGCAAGAAGCAAAAAAGCAACCTGTTCCTTGCAAAAAAAATACCCCAACATACTGCTGCCCATACAGTTGCTCCTCCTCGCAGGTCTGATGCACACACCAGTGAATTCAGTGGGTGACCAAGTCCTTTACAGGCACCACTGACCATTAACAGGGTCTGGATAGCGGGAGTGTACAATCAAGAATACTCCCCTATTAAGAAAATACACAAAGAGTTTCACCACATCATATCACCAAAGAGACTCCCTAAAGCCTTCCCTGAGCATTAAGATTTTAAAACATTGCTAATAAAAAGAACCACCCACACGTGCGACCCACACTCAGCTACACTCATCCACAAAACTAGGCCCAAGACCAGCCATGCCTTACATCCTCACCACCCTCCTCCCAGAAACGCTCCTGTTGCCCTCCTCTTCTCCAGCTTTCCTGTTCTGATTTACCAGAAGATCCAGTTCTGGGAGAAAAATGTGCCCCTAGCCTTGTACAAGCCATGAAAGCGAGCGCTTAAACTGCATCAGCTGGACAAAACCACTCACCAGCTGCCCAGACCCTCTAGACTTTCATTGAGCTGATCATGGATGCTCAGATAAACCCTGGAAGCTTTGGGGAGGTTATGGGAAAATTTCTTCTCCGTAAGGAAGAAAACCCAAAACGGATCCCTTACCAAGCAGAGGCCATGGCCGGGCAGTTCTTCAGCACTAGCACCATGGTCAGAAGATGACTTCTGAACACACACCAGCTCCAGTCGCGTTTCCCAGCCAAGGGGTAACTTGCCAACTGGCCTTTGGTCCTACTGAACCACAGAGTGTTGGTTGCTTGTGACAATGAAGCTGCTACTGGACTTTTTGCCACATCTAATTCCACATGTGCCCTGTCAACATTTATATTTGCAAAGCTCCCTCTATTCACAGAATCACAGAATCACAGAATCTTCTAGGTTGGAAGGGACCTTAAAGATCATCTTGTCCAACCGTCAACCTAACTCTGACAAAAATAGACACCCACACAACAAACAAGGAGCATCATCACTAAACCATACCTCCCAGCACCACATCAACCCGTCTTTTGAACACCATCTCTCAAGAAGATGAAGATGTGGGTGCAGAGGTGACAGCCATGCTCTCCTGGGGCCACCGAAGAGTGTGTTTCCCCAGCCTCATGACACAGGGGCCCTTGCATCAACTCAACAACTCACAGAAATGAACTGTTAACAACGCCGTGACACCTCCCAGGCTTAAAAATTACAAGAAGCTCCTGCACCACATCGGGACCTGGGCTGGTGCCACCTCGTCCCTTGCACCTCTTCTGTTCCTGCTCTCTGCAGTAGTTCAGCATCACAGGTTTTGTTCAGGATCTGGCAGAGTTGGATTTAATTCCACGGATGGCCGTAAACCCTTAGTTCCTACCCCCTAGCAGAACACCCCTACAGTGGTGGCATCCAACCTCTTCTCTTTGCAATTGGCTCCACTTTTTCTCAGCAAGCGAGGAAGCATTTTGGTAGGGGGTGAAGATGGCACCCGAGCTGTCTCATGTACGTTGGACCACCAGAATAAAGTATCGGGCAGGCTCTGCTTCTATCTGGTTTGGTGAATATTTGGCCAAGTGGTGTGTAGGCAAGAGCAGACATGGGAAAAAATGATACATTGAGTGCCACGTAATACCATTAAAATGATGGTGACTTAAAATCCTGCAATACTTGGGTAGTCCATTTTGCAGCCTGGCTGTAATGAGGAGCAGTGGTGTAGGGTAACTCAGGTGCTGGAGAGTTAAGCAGTCAGGGATGAGGACACCTCAGCTCAGCTTCAGGGTTAAAAAAAACCCTCCATATACTCACCTCTGCTAACTCTGGAGGTAATTAAAATAATAGGCAACTGTCAGCCTTTTATTTTCTTTCTTAGTGTAAACAAGACTAGCTTGTTAAGTCACAGGCGGCATCCAAAGTCTTCATTCTTTTCTCAGTGCATCCATGGAAAGTCAGTTCTTCTTCAAACGTTGAGAAGATGAGGCTTTTCCTTATACCATCAGTGCATTTAACAGCGTTCATCTCACTCCAGGCTTTTTGAAGGGTTGTGTATCAATAGCCAGTGCCCCTCAGATTACTGAATTAGCAGGGACACCTCCCACCAGACCAGGTTGCTCAAGGCCCCATCCAGCCTGGTCTTGAACCCTTCCAGGGATGGGGCAGCCACAACTTCCCTGGGCAACCTCTTCCAGTGTTCCAGTGTCTCACCACCCACAGCTTGGGAAGGAAATGCTTCATTTTTCCAGCTAACAGCTAGCTACCTGCTAGTGCCAGTGGCTTGGGCTCGATCCTGGGGCCTTTACAGATTCTCTGACAACTCTCCCAAAAAGCCAGCGAGAGCTTCATCTCACTTACTCCAGCACGACTGAGTAAATAAATAATGCTATTTATGCACCGCACACCAGTTGTCAACCCATTTGTCATTTCCAATCTTTCATTGCTCATGCAGTAAAACTATGTGGGATTTTATTCAAACCTCCCTTGCTTTATTTATACAGCAGCATTTCATCTTGTAGGACTGTTACTATGCGTATACAGGCCTTTAAGTCCCTGTATGGTGTAAGCAGAAGGTGTAAAGAGAGATGAAAAGTAGAGGCAGCGCCGTAATTAAAGCCGAGGGGGGAATCGCGGGTGGCTCAGCTAAAACTGGGGGATGTGTGCCAGAGAACATGTACTACTTCAAAAGGGCTCACTCCCCATCATCAGGCAAGGTGAAACCCATGGACCCATTCTCAAAGACCTTCTTAAAGCTCAGCGGGACACCCTCAATCCCCGCTCAGCCCATCAGAGGACTCAGGACATCAGCACCCACTGTATCTAGCGAGCGCACGATTTCCAGGCAAATCATCTCCCATCTAATTGCCCCCATCGGAACTTTGGTCCGGGACTCAAAAACCTGGGAGCAGATGCTGCTACAAATAACTACAGTTGAGCAAGCCATGAATAAATTCCCTTGGGCAGTGTCTTCCAGCATCCAGAAGACCAGAGAGGGAGCGGCAAAGGGGCCTCTACCATCTCTGCTCTTCTGCAGAACAGGAAGCATTGTACTGACCCCCCTGCAAAGCCTTTTGAGAGCCACATACTAAAAATAATAAAATATTACTTTTATTGCTATTTACTTATGTGTGAAATCTGCTACCCAAACCTTCTAAGACCTACAGGGTCTCCTCTGGAAGTAAAGCACCGTCGCGATGAAGGGCACCAGAACCTGTCCCAGGTTTCTACTTTGCAGCACAGTCATCACCATAAGGCTTGGGTTTTATTCACAGAATGCTATGGGGTTGGAAGGGACCTCTGGAGATCATCTAGTCCAACCCCCTGCCAAAGCAGGGCCACCCAGAGCAGGTTGCACAGGAACGTGTCCATGTTCACTCATACCATGGAGCACACCAAAAGCTTCCCTGGCTTGCAGCAGCTTCACAACCATTTGACTCAAGCCAGTCTGCAGTAAAACCAGTAAAGGATCAGCACTAAATGGATACCTCTGCTTCTTTGAAAGAACTTCCTGGCAGTTTTTGCAATTAGAGGAAAATCTCATCAGCCCTGGCACAATCTTCCTGGCAGCTCCTGGTTGCTTCATATAAATCTGCAAAAGCTACCAACAATTTTTGTATTTTTGAAGGTGTGGGGTAAAGAAAAGGTGAGAGAAACAGCTGTGGACCAATTTCAGATACTGTGATATCAAACCTCTCCTTCCTCCACTTCCTTCTTAAATTTCAAGGCAGGGAAGTTGGTGGGGTGAGGGGCGTGCAACTGGGATTCGGGAAGAACTGTGTAAACAGACATAAGACTCATGTTTTTTGCCTAAGCAATAAAAGATTAGAATTGACAAATGGAGAGGTTTTTGGAGACACAGATGCTACAATCATTTTAATATAATTTGGATTTCCAAATCAGTAATTACTCTATCACATATTTATAATTTTGTAGATGCTACTAGAAATGCTGATGTCTTTTTCTATGCATAGTAATGAGCAACAACAAGGACTGTTAATATAAAGCCTGTAATGTTTGTATTCATATGTAAATAGGTTATGTAAACGTTTTAGACATTTCTCACTAAAACGCCGAGTTCTAATCTAAGTGGCTCCATTCCTAAACTAGGAAAATCGCGCTCTGCATAGAAATTGTTTACTACACTGTCAGCAGAGCAGCCAAAGCAGTGAGCTCAATTTATAGGGGGATTTACATCTCTCCATTCCATGTGACAGCGCAGGAATTGGTCACCTATAAACGCCCCGACGGACACGCAGGTTGATCCTTCCAAAGCCTCTTGCTTGCCCACCTTCTGTGCACACGTATGCTGGAGCACGGGCAACCTTTTTGAGGAATGCAGTGGTGTTTGATTTAATTAAAACTGATTTAGTTAAGCCGACACGAACCCCTGGTTAAGAGAGCCAGAATCAGTTTAGTTTCTACCCGCTCGCTAATTGACTGATGTAAAACTGAATAATGCACATAAACACAGCGACACGTGTCTCCAGGCAGGAATAAATTACAGAAATTTAAAGCCACAACTTCAGTTAATTCCAAACGAAGCTAGGGATGGAAGGGAAAGAAAAAAAAAAAAAAAAGAAAGAAAAAGAGAATAGGCTAAAAAACTTACGGGCCACTATTTTTCTTCCCTTCCTTTCCACTCAAGCAAAAAAAAAGAAAAAGAGAATAGGCTAAAAAACTTTCGGGCCACTATTTTTCTTCCCTTCCTTTCCACTCAAGCACCCACAATTGCAGCCTTTCACGTGTCCCACCCGTGTACCGAGAGCTCGGTGGCCCTTGGCTTACACAAGCCTTTTCCAATTCAGCTGGAGCGTGTACCACCACGGTGCTGTCCTTTTTGGGACCTGCCAAAGCAAGACCCTCAGTCTATCTCCTCTTTGAACATCACGCGATGATGAACGCTTGCTTTAACTTCGGTGAAACCTGCTCTCAACTCCGATGCAGAGACTCACATCCAGCCTCATCCCTTTCTCTTCTTCTTGAACATATGTATTTGCAAAAACGATTTAATACCAGTAAAAGCCTTGGAAAGACAGCTCAGAGACCCCTATGGCTCTGCTACAGCACATGAGGAACTCCCGTTTGTATAGGAGACAACAGATGTCTTCTCTTCATCAGCAGAAATGAAATGGAAATGACAACAAGGAAGCAAATACCCTGCTGTCGCTCCAGCAACTTTTCCGCATCTTCTACCATTCAGGCACAGTATTTTCAAGATCTCTTCAGCCTCTGGCTTTTGATGAGGCTGACAAAAGCTGCCGGGGCAGCTCCTGGCATTTTGACCTTGCTGTCTCCTGCCTTCCCTGCTCCTCCTTCCTCCCTGCTTTCCCTTCGCTCCGCTTTGAAGCGCTCCCACTCTGCTGCAGGAGGAGCATTAACACCTAAAGAGCCATGCTACACCCACATCTCGTGCAGTCATAGCCTCCCTCATCCTTCCTGGTTAAGAGGATCCTTCTTAACCATCCTTCCTGGCTGGTGAAGAGACCCCAGCCTTCAAAGAAGGCATCCACACCCAATGAGTTGAAATCCTACCATTTCCCCAGTGAGCTGCGGCCGTGTGGGGCGACCTGTGGCAAACAAGGCAGTTTCCACTGGAAAGAAGAGGAGAGAGAGAAAGAAAAAAAAAAAAAAAAAAAAAAAAAAAAAAGAAAAAAAGGCAGATATCTCTACAGAAAAAAGTGTAATAAATTTCTCCCGGCCACAAGTGCAGATTCTATTACACCCCTGCCAAGGACAGTTACTCACAGGAGTAAAATTAAGAGGACTACCAACTAGGTGAGTAAATCCATGTCCGCTTTGTTTCCAAGGGCAGATGTCCATCCCAGCAAGGCTCTGTTTGTCCACTGGAATCGCAGTAATGATTTCAACAGCTATTCCCATCCCCCAGTGCAGGGACAGGGCAGGGAACAGACCCCACTGTGGTCCTGTCCCCTCCATCACCTCTGTGCCAAGGAGTGGATCGATGGGCCGAGACCAACGGGATGAGGTTCAACAAGGCCAAGTACCAAGTCCTGCACTTGGGTCACAACAACCCCAGGCAGCACTACAGGCTGGGGGCAGAGTGGCTGGAGCTGCCTGGCAGAAAAGGGCCTGGGGGTGTTGGTGGCCTGTGGGCTGAACAGGAGCCAGCAGTGTGCCCAGGTGGCCAAGAAGGCCACCAGCATCCTGGCCTGTGTCAGGAACAGCGTGGGGAGTAGGGCCCGAGAGGTGATTGTCCCCCTGTACTCGGCACTGGTGAGGCCTCACCTTGAGTACTGTGTCCAGTTTTGGGCCCCCTACCATAAAAAAGACATTGAGGTGCTGGAGCGGGTCCAGAGAAGGGCGACGAAGATGGTGAGGGGTCTGGAGAATAAGTCTTATGAGGAGAGGGGTTCTCAGGCATTGGAATGGGCTGCCCAGGGAGGTGGTTGAGGCACCATCCCTGGAGGTGTTCAAAAGCCGGGTTGATGTAGTGCTGGGAGGTCTGGTTTAGTGATGGTGATGCTCCTTGTTTGTTGTGTGGGTGTCTATTTTTGTCAGTCAGGTTGATGGTTGGACAAGATGATCTTTAAGGTCCCTTCCAACCTAGAAGATTCTGTGATTCTGTGATTCTGTGATTCTGAGTCTTGGGATGCCCAGGGTAAGAAACGGGGCCACAGGCTGCTCTAGGTGTTCATTGCCTTTTAAAGGGGACACTTGAGGACGTGATAAACAGCCAGCACTTTCTTGTGACAATGGAAGCGTTTAAAACTGGGTTGCATCTAAAAAAAAAAAACCATGGGAGTGAAAGTAATTGTGCCTGTTCACCTGGAACTTGTTACACCGAGTGAAGCAGCAGACAAGCACTCAGGGCAAAATGAAAGCTCTTTGCTCCTGTTTGGTGAACCTTCCCCTATAAATTTTAGGGGGAAAATGTAAATACTGGGCCATATGGCACGTTTGCTCACAGCAGCACTGGTGGTCTGACATCACTCTGTTATCAACTCTGACCTGATTTCTCATCGCCTAACCATTTCCAATAAGGACTATTACTTTCACTACATCAGTCCAATGAGAAATCCCCACTGGGGACCCAAGTCCCCCCCCTGGTTTTGAGACACAACCCCTGAGCTGATGAGTCTTGCCTGCAGACTCTGCAATAGCCTTGATGCTCAAAATGATGATGCTTTGAAACCAAGGAAGCATCCAGGACTCTTGGGCCATCTGAGGGAGAGAACCTTGTCTGGAGGAGCCAGCTTCTGCCCAGGGTCTGCACAAGGAATAAAGTCAGAAAGCAGCTCAAATTGTCCCTGTTAAAAGTATCCCAAATGATGATGAATCTGGTTTAGTACTTGTGTTTGACAAACACAATTCTTGCTTCATAAAACCCTCTTTTTGGCATGGCGATATCCAAATTAAACCAACTCAACACCACACCGTGAGGTGAAGGAGGCTGATAAGAGAGGGCTTTTGCTGGCAGAGCTTTACTCATTCTCTTTATAAAACTGGCTACTCTGGCAAAACAAATTATTTGCTAACAGGTCTGTGCTTGAATTATGAGTCCTAGCTGCATGGCACAACTTCCTTCTATGCTGTCAGCAAACTGGGCTGCCAACATGGTCCAGGGCAGACCAGCCTGCAGACCAGTGCCCAGTGCTGTTTTTAAAGGCTTCCCCCTTCTGTCAGGAAAATCCCATTCGGCCTTTGGTGACAATATACTCTTAAACATCTGCTCTTAAGACTATCCCCTCCGTATTACTTCACAGTATAATTAAAAGGGCACAAAGCTGGAGTCCCCCTCATCATCCACTCCAAATCCCCTCTTAACATGGCCTGCCTTTTCCTGCACTGCCCTCCCTCTCAGGCAAATCCTGATTACAGCAATGCCAATGCCTTCAGATCCAGCTTGAACATCATCAACAACACAGAGACTGAGCACTTGGACTCTCCTTGAGGGTTTTTTTTAGCTATTGATGTTAAATAAGGAGCTAAAAAGTCTGTAACTACTTTAACAATTAAAAAATTACAATTGTCTTCTGCAAAAGTTCCTAAGAACCTCCATTCTCTCCCTCTTCCAGTTACAGCTGCTACGCTCTCATGCATAAGAGACACTGCTCCAAAAGATGTTTAGGTCCCTACTGATTCATTCTAAAGCCACTTGGCTGTGGGTAGGAGAGAAAGCAGAACTGAAAACCAAAGCAGGAGAAGGTTCATTATTTTGTACCACGCTTCAGAGGGCTGTGAAGAACATTTGTCTTGTCAACTCATCCATTTAATCAAAGAACTTTAATCAAAGTGCAGTTCTAGAAACCACAGGCTAACATGAACAAATAATAAGAGTGATTAACCCACTCAATCTGTAGCTTGTCTGTCATGGGCTCCTCGGTATGCTGGCAGTTTGAAATAGTTTTGTCTTACACATTTTGTGAGCTGGATCCTTAGCGGGTCTTAGTCAACCAAGATCCCATGGAGCTACCACTGATGAATGCTGAGAGCTGCCCCAGTCTCCACGTTTCTTCAGACCCTCATATGCCTCCACAGGAACAACCACCACCTCGTTTCTATCCATGGAGCTGAATCCAAATGGTTGTCACAGACAAATATTTTCAAGGCACCATTTTCCCTTGAGAAATGATGAAATTTTGAATCAAAATGTTGTGTGAGAATGTGTTGGTATAGTGATAGCCACCTCTGAGGTCTAACCTGCTCCTGCCACCAGCTGTCGGTGTTGCTGACCTTCATTTGGCTGCTTTTTGAGGGAGGGCACACCATCAGGACACAGCACTTGAATTCTGCAGCATTGAGGGGAACAGAATATTTGTCTGATAGCAGTGTCAGAAAATGGGAGCAAAAGAGACTCATTCCTGCGCTGCAAAGGACCTGAACCTGTACATTCTCACCAGGCTGAGAAAGTCCAAGCTTCGGGGCATTGCCTAAGACCTAAGAGAGGCCTGCAGGAACCTGGAGGAAAATCTACGAGGAAGAGTAACATGCAGTTTTTGAGCAGGGAACCCTAGGTGATACTATTACAAAGAAAAAAAAAAGTTCCCCAAAAGGTATTTCCCAACATCGTCAGACTAAGTATTGTTCCCCAAAAGGTATTTCCCAACATCGTCAAAGAAGGGTCAGAAAATGGACAAGTGGCCGCAGAAAAGTTAAGAAGATGACCAAGGCCATTTTTCCTCCACTGATAAAAGCAAGAATTGCTGCTGACAGAAGATGAAGGCCAACTTCTCCCAGTGACTCAGGAGATCCGAGAGAGGAAAAAAAAAAATCAAAGAGGTGCCCCCTTTGGGATGTGGCTGCAGCAGTCGCAGGACGAGGGAATCTTTATTATTTTGACCAAAACTGTACTCAAAATCAATAGGATATTGTAGCTTATTCCTCCAAACATCAAGACTGTGAACCAGTGGGGAAACTGAAGCGTAACCAGAGGTAGACTCTCACCTTTTTAAAAGTGAGCACTCCGGCTGTTCCATTACAACTGTAGTGGGTTTTGCATTTTTGTCTCAGGTTCATCCTTCAGGCACCCTTGTGAATTGGAAATGTGCTGCCAGGACGAATTTATTATCTAATACGTTGCAACGGCTACTGCTGGTTTTTATGAGAGGCTACAGCAATGTTTAACATTCAAGAAGAGCAATTTCCCTTCCCACCTTAGAGTGTTTGTTCGGGTGCACGCTGATATTGATGCTACCCAGAACCAAGTTAAAACTCACACATTAGAAACATAAGCTTCCACCTGTTTTGCCCCTATGTTTTATCACCGAGCATCAGATAATTAAAGCAACGATTTTTCTCCTTTCATCTGCTTTTAAACATATTCTACTGGATGTTGTTTTTCCTTGGGTCGGGAGATGGCTATATAATACATTAGACATTTGTTTCTGCAGACTTGGAAAGGGATTAAATCAGTACATGAATGAGGCTTAAAGAAACAGAAAGCTTCCTAATGCAAATGCAGCTGTGACTGATAAGAAGGACAATGGACAGAAATCCTTGACTTGATTAACTTAGTGACCTAGAAAGAAGGATGTGTCTCATTCCAGCAGCGCAGAACAGAGAAACACTCATTAACTGTTCCTTTGGGCTGAAAGGATCCACGGTGCTCACTTCCGCACCCAAAGGAGCCATTCACCAGAAACTTGGACACACTGGGGAAGCCTTTCTTTCAGTTTCTGGCTGCACAAAGTCCAACAGAGGGACAGACTTCACATAAATAAGCGCCTTTCTCTCTCCCCTTCTCCCTCTCTCGCTCCCCGCTTTGGCTTTTCAGAGGGTTCAGCTGGTCCTAAACCACATACAGTAATAAAGATTATTTCAAAAGGATTTAATTCACTTTGATGTGTTGTTTTGTTTTAATGGGATGCCTTTTCTAAGGACACACAAGAACTTTTAACTGTTTCGTATCTGCACACGTACTCGGTACATCTGCACGGTATTGTACGGGGAAAAAGAGCAAAGCTAATTTTAGTAATATTTCTAAAAAATATGTCAGATATACCTTACACCTTCAAAGCCCTGTGGTCAGCAGCTAATTGCATCTCTCAACACCGGTCTGATACAGACGGGTTAAGACTCGTTATCTCTGTTTTGCAAGTAGGAGGAGAGAAACAACATGACACGCTGCAGAATTTACAGAGGCCACCGGCATTTCCTTCTCCAGCTCAGGGCTCTGAGTGCCCACCCCAAACCCCCACACACCCCCAGCAGCCTGGCTGCGTGGGCAGGGGGGTCACAGCTTGCCCTGGGGCAGTCAGGGCACTGGAGAGAGAGGACACGAAGCCAGAGTTGGTCCCCTGACCCCAAGGACTTGACGATGCCGAACAGCACTGATGTTTATACACAGACAGAAATGGAGCACAGAGGCCTCATAAAGAATCAATTAGATATTGCAAGAGAATGCAAAATCAAGGCAGGACGCACACACATAGAGAATATCAAATGGAGAGAAGAAAGGCAGGAGCATTTTCTCCCAGAGCTGGCTCACGTCCCTGCCCCAGCTATCGCAGGGCTGATCGGCAGGCGGGAGGATGGAGATCCAGAAGTGTAACAGAGCTGGAAAAGAAGCCAGATCTTCCTTATCTCGCCGCTGTGGTCCCATTCCTCCAAATAACAGAGCTTTGGAAAATTAATTAACATTCTGAAAGTAAAACCTGACCATAAGAGCAGATTTCTAATGAGCCACAGACAGTGCTGGCAGACTGCTGAAGAGTCAAGGCCCATTCCCCCGGTCGCATGCAGGCCGCGAGGCCTCGCTGACTAAAGAGCAAACAAACCTGCAAACTGTTTAATACAGAATCACAGAATCTTCTAGGTTGGAAGGGACCTTAAAGATCATCTTGTCCAACTGTCAACCTAACTGACAAAAATAGACACCCACAAAATACAGGGCAAAAAGAGCACGTTAGCACTGAATTCCGTGGCGGTGGGCTCACAGCTATCTCCAAGGATCCTAGTGGCACTTCCTAAGCATTCAGACATACGTCTCTGAACGCCTATATGACCCAAACCATTTTTCCTTCCCTCCTCTCAAACCTCTGGACAAAATGAACATTAAAACCCTGTTTGGGTAATATTTGTTTGGGTAATATTGCTCAGCATAACCCACGCTTGGCTGAGGATTGCAAAGGGTGGTGGGATGAAGGTGTGGGAAGGCAGTGGCGATGCCAGGATTTTTCCACGGACGGAGCTCTTCCATAATCCCAGGCAGGTAGGGTGAGAGTTAAACATTTCTCATGATCAAAAGGGCAACAGAGATCTTGAGGAGTGTCACCACTGTGCCCAGTCTCAGAGAGCTGGCTGAGGTTTCCAAAGTCATTTCAACCTCCCTGCTCCCACCAGCGCTACAACCCTCTCCCCTCCAAAGATTTCTCTTGATAGAAGTCCTCTCTTTTAGGGGGATCCAAATTTCTCCCTGAAGCTTTAATGTCTTTTTTTCCCCACCATATCTGAATCAGAGTCACATTCGTAAGAAATATGAGGGCACAGGAGAGGTTTCATGGAGAACTAGAGCGGGAATTAAGAGCCGGGCAATAAAAAGCGAAAGACACCAAGGGTCAGGAGACGGACAAAAATCAGGAGCTTTAACTTGACAGGAAGATGCTCAGCAAAGAGACAAAGACAAGCCAGCTTCTTCAAAAAAAGGACCGTGGAAACAGAGGCTACCAGGAAGAACTCAAGGAAAGGTTTAAAAAAAAAAACTACTAAAAAATCAAACCCGTAAGCAGAAAAAAACCCAACCCACCAGGTGTAAGAAGAAAGGAGGCAATGAAGGAAATCTGATCTAGAAAGAGAGCAGGGAGTGGAGTGCCTGACACGGAGCTGAAAGGAGGAGCCAGGCAGTGGCAGAAGAACAAGGGAGGAAAGATTTATGAGTTTAGAACAAAATCACTCTAATTACAGATGGAACAAATAAAGCTTTCACCTAAAACCTACTTCTTAATGCAACTCCCAGATAGGTTGGTGTGTGCCTGCCGATAAGGAGCCTGTTCAGAAAAAAGAAGTCTAGCCTGAAACTAGGGGGGGGAGGGGAAGCACTAGTGCCCTAAAAGAAAGCTCAAATGCTGTTTAATTCAAAGGAAATGACTGAAAAAATGCAGGAACCTCTCTAATCCCATCACCGATACCTTCATTTTCAGCTACCTTATCTAATTATTTTTTTTTTTCCCTAGCAGGAAGAGAGAAAAGGTTTTATTAATTGAATTAATAAAATCCCTTGTTGACTCCTGTCCACCCTGGGTGATAACAAAGCCTTTCCAGATGGACTGTAATTTCCATTTAATCTTTTATTCCTCTGTCGATCAGCAACCCATAGTGCATGAGAACTCATTCCTGGCCATCAGTGACTTGGTGCTAGAGGGCCAGAGGTAATTGTAACAACCATTTAGATGACTTTAATCTATATTGAGACCATATTCAAATTCACATGCCTTGTGCATCCCCATATAGATGAGAGAATGAATCGGGCCCCAGCTGTATCTCTGAAAACCTCTCTTCCCCCAAACTGGTCCAAGGATGAGCAGGATCTGCTAATGTAAGCCTGATTCAAAGACTGGAGGCTTAGATTTGAAAACGTCCCGCCTGTTCAGGTTGATCCTCCAGCTCTTGACCATTACAAATCATGCTTGTGGTGCTGCTCAATATTGTCACGGGTGTGTGTCTGCATTGCTAAATTACCAAGTGCACCTGCTTTTGCACGTACTTTAGGAAGCTGCATTAATAACGTGACTGAAGCTTGCAGGAAGCGAGCAAGAAGTGCCATCCTTCTTATAATCAAAAAAAAAAAAAAAAAAAAAAAAGAAAATGCTATTTTAGTGCTGCAGCTGTGTGTGTGCAGATCATTAATTAACCTCTTTGTACATTACAGGATTCTGCCCTTCAATTGAGCCATTAACCAGGCTCCAGAAAGGATGTTAGCAGCTCTCTCCCCTCTTTTCTCTCTCTCTCCTTTTCCTTGCCCATCACAGGGCAGCCACAACGAAGACCCTCATGCCTAAAGAGGGAGTGAAGGCTCCTACTAAGACCATCATGGATAAGGCAAGGTGGAAAGAACAATGCATACAGCAGCTTTTCTCAGCCTTTTTAAAACAATATATACTTTTATCATCATTAATGGTTCATCAACTTGAAAGAACAAGCTCCTTCCCTGTTCAATGGTAGTTAAGGGATTAAAACAGAACTCCCTCACTGTAAGCATCTGCCACACGCAATACAAATTCCTTAACCTGAAATAAACCCAAAGAAAACATGTATTCAAAAATAAAGGACGGGCAGGAGGGGCAAATGCTGAAAACCCCTGCCAAAGAAGAATCTCAAGCCACTCAGTCGATGAAAAGAAGTAACAACTTATTAATTTACAGGAGGGAACATGCTCTGAAACTTCCAGATTGCCTAAATTTCCAAGAGCTACAGAAAGGAGTCAGGAGTCCTGAGTCTCTAGAGCACTGGGAGCTCCAACATGTGAAGGAACAGCCAGACCCATGAGCCTGCGGTGAGGTGCCCTTTGTCAGACCCAGCTCCAGGTTTCCATCCATAAAGGAAAAAACTGCTGTTCAGACAAGTCCAAAAAAGAAACCATCTCTTTCCACTTGGCATAAGCATTTCAAAACAACTCCAGTTCCATTAATTTACCTGTGTTTCACTTAAAAGGAAGTAACATCAGCACTGACAGATGCAATGACGTAGTATGTTAGACAAGTTCTACCTCTTCTCCTTAGTGGTCATTTAACTCTGCAGTGAGCTCATGAAAAGAATGTTTATTTTAAGGACTAATAAAGAACAACCTTGATAAAATAAATCACGTTTATTTTCCCTAATTATTTTTCCTGTTTCTTCGAATGATTTACCTATGGTTATTGAAATATCATTCCCAAGTACCTACAGGTAGACAGTTAATGACTGTAATAGGAACAAGTTTTCAAGCACTATGTTCAGACGTTAATCCCATCTGTATAAAATCACATTCCTAATAATAGAATTTAATTCCATAGATATTCACACAGACCGATACGTACAGGGATATGCTAAGTTCCTAGTTTCAAGCTTTACTTATCCTACAAGCATACAAATGCACACATCTACTTCAAAATATAGTTATAAAAATGCTCACCCATCTATACACCCATACAATATACATAACAAACATCTATACAGGTTTAACATATTCAAGAAGATGCCATCCAACAAATGAAAGAAGAGAGGATTGTGAGTATGACTGAAAATAGGGTAATAGCTCATTATAAGACTTGCTCTTTTCACAGGTTTCGTAGAAATGTGTGGAGGACTGAGGCCTGCCTGGAAATCCTACACTGCTGAAATTGCACAGCAAACACAACAAAGGGTCCAGTAATCTAGGAAAATGTTGGATTTAAGGTGCAGGGAATGAGGCTACTCACGTACATTTGAATGCTCACTTCCATGGAGCATCCATGTGACTTTCTAAGCAGGCAAGAATCAAGCAGTCATGGACATGAAGCTGGAAGCTTCCTGCACTGTATAACTAACGTGCTACTTCCAAGATGCCTTGGGACAGAAATACAGTACCTCTAAGATTGGAGGCAAGGAAATCCTCGGTATTATGCATATGGACATTTGTCTTAGAATCATAGAATCATAGAATCATTCAGGTTGGAAGAGACTCTTGGGATCATCAAGTCCAACCATCTCCCCTACTCTACAAAGTCCTCCCCTACACCATATCCCTCAGCACTGCATCTAAACGGCCCTTAAACACATCCAGGGACGGTGACTCCACCACTTCCCTGGGCAGCCTGTTCCAATGCCCGACCACTCTCTCTGTGAAAAATTCCTTCCTAATGTTCAGTCTAAACCTACCCTGTTGGAGCTTGAAGCCGTTCCCTCTTGTTCTGTCATTAATTACCTGTGAGAAGAGACCAGCACCAACCTCTCTACAGTGTCCTTTCAAGTAGTTGTAAAGTCTTCATTGTCATTCAATTAAAAAAAAAAAAAACACAAACCAAACCAAATATACCATCCATTTAAAAAGAAAGAATTATTAAGTTAAATTAGAGTCAAACACAACACCAACACAAAGCATCTGAAGAGACTGTACCACAACCAAAACCCACCTCACAGTTCTTAACTGTGGAAAAAGTCAGCTGAGAAAACTTGGACGTGCTCCCCACACCGGGCTTTCTGTGCAAAGTACTTCTCATTTCCCTCTCCTCCTTTTGGCTGTCAAAATGAAGAATTGGGAAGCATTTACCCAAAGATTGCCAGAGCCTGTCAAAGATCTAGCAGTGCCACCGATGGGAAATCGCGTGTGTTTAGACAGCGCTGACTGAAATCAGTCTCCACACCACAGCTTGCCAAAACTCCTGTGCCATGACAAAAACAGGTCCAACACAAGTAGTCCAAGCTCTAGCAGCTTGGAATGACAGCTTGCCTGGATACAACCAGAAGAGGCTTCATCCAAAAGATACAGAAGATGTACTTTGTGAACTATTAAAAATGAGCGCGTGGCCATTAGTATGTCAAATGACATGGCAAAGGAGACTATTAAACGACGGAGGGATATGGGACTGCTGTCACCAAAGGGAGAGGAGAATATCACCTTCTTCAGGTGGAAAAAAAGAAATCAAAACAACGAGAAGCTAGAATTAATAACGGCATCGCTATCTAGTGGGATATCATAGCACTCTAGTGGGAGGTGGCCCTGCCCATGGCAGGGGGGTTGGAACTAGATGATCTTTGAGGTCCCTTCCAACCCAAACCATTCTATGATCCTATGATTCTATGATTCTGTGATCTATCTATAAAGCTTTCCAACTCCAATGGACATTAAATCATTAGTATTCTGGACTTGGACATCTTTGATGGTGAGGAGAGGCCTGGCAGCTGCAAGCCGAGCAAAAGCAGCAGAAAGAGATCAGGCTCGAGCCACAAGGGGAATTTAAATACATAGTTGTCCCCCAGTGGGAGTTCAGTCAAATAACACGAAACACATCAGACATATTTAACACCGTAGAACTCCCCACACAAAGGCATCTGCACACTGCTTTCCTGCTCCGTATTGACATTTCGAGTTACTCAGGGTGGGATTACCACCTCTGCTCACAAGTCCACCCTAACGTTCCTCAGTGTAAGCAGCTCTATCAAACAGGATGGAACAGTTTCCTAACAAATATGAACTAATACCATCCCCAGTTAGTAGGAAGGTTTCAAAATAAAACCTATATTCACTAACACAAGAGGCTACTAGCAATACGTGGTATCAACAAATACTTGTTTTAGATTCAATCTCCTGCAAGGCACATTTTCTTTGATATATGCAGGTTTAACATGAATTCTCAGCTACTGCATGTTAAGCTATCTTACATTTTTTGCCTTTTTATTTTTTTTTTTAACGCGTCCAGGCAGATAATAGGTTTACAACTTCAAGCTCCCAAGAAGGCAGCCAAGTGTCTCTATTGGGAGACAAGCTTTCAAAGATCAAAGAAAGGAAACGTCCTTCCCTGAAAAACAAAAGTAACAACGGTCAACTGAATTCTGTGCCCTTTCTTGGCTGGCATACTTAAAAAATGCAGTTGTAACCAAATTTCTCTCTCTGTCAACTCCTCACCTAGAATGAAAGCCATGTAATGCCAAGTTTGTAGGGGCAATGATACCACAAACTGGAATGGTGTAAGGATATAAAGCAAGGCAAAGTTTTTTATTACATTTCTTGACCAGATTACCTTTCTTGACCCACTCTTGTTCAGATGTATAATATCAAAGGGAAAAAAAAAAAGAAGGATTTGTATGCTTAAAAGTTAACGGAGTTTAATAAGCACAAGGGGAAACTGCAAAGATATTTGAAGTATTGGTCTCAAATACAGAAAAAGCATATGCTTATTAAGATTAGTACTATGATGTGATACAGAAACTCAGATTTATTATCTGTGAAAATCAGTAAACATTTTTTCCCAATGTCTGCGATACCTTAAAGGAGAGTTTTATACAAGAACAAACTCTGCATTAAAATCCAAGTTTCATAGTTTTTGTATTTTCCTTTTGAAGAACTGATAGCTAACTGAGCAGTGCCACCAAACACCGACGCTTCAACATCATGTGTTAATCACCTTAAAAGCATGACATTGATTTAAGAAAGAAAACCTACATAAAAAGAAGGGACATTTTCCTCAAATTTTTGAGCACAAATCTCTCTCTAATATATAGAACCATTTTCAAATAGCTGGTGTAAAAATATTGTTTTAAAAATCAAAATGCCTCCCTCAGCTAGAGATCAAGGAGAAAAAACGGCCAATTTGCCAAAGACGAAAACAAAATCACTAACACTCAGAAACTCAGAAAGCTGCTCAGGGTTCTTCTCCTGTCTGCAAAGGTGGAATATCATTAAAGCTGGTAAAGACCACCAGGTAAAGGCCACCTCAGGTACTTGTGTTCCAGTCAGAATAGTGGGAAATCTAGGCACCTGTGGTTTTAAGGAAGGAAGTCCATAATTGAGTTGGATCTTACTAAAAAGAGAGGAGACCTTGGAAAAAAAGATAAGCATGTGCAGATTGAGGGGCAATGATGCACACAAACTGCTACCACACGTGTGCTTGCCCCTCTGTGGGGCAACAACTGAAGTAGTTTAACTCCTGATCTTCCAATTCCTGGATGCTGTCACAGAATCACATGGGGTTGGAAGGGACCTCTGGAGATCATCCAGTCCAACCCCCTGCCAAAGCAGGGCCACCCAGAGCAGGTTGCACAGGAACGTGGCCAGGTGGTTTGAATGTCTCCAGAGAAGGAGACCCCACCACCTCCCTGGGCAGCCTCTGCCAGGGCTCTGCCACCCTCACAGCAAAGAAGTTCCTCCTCATGTTTACTTGGAACTTCTTACATTCAAGTTTGTGCCCATTTCCTCTTCTCCTATCCCTGGGCACCACTGAAAAAAGACCAGCCCCACCCTCTTGACACCCTCCCTTGAAGTATTTCTAAGCATTGATCAGATCCCCCCTCAGCCTTCTCTTCTCCAGACTAAAAAGACCCAAGTCCCTCAGCCTCTCCTCATAAGGGAGATGCTCCAGGCCCCTCATCATCTTTGTAGCCTCTGCTGTCCCCTCTCCAGCAGTTCCCTGTCCTTCTGGAACTGGGGAGCCCAGAACTGGTCCCAGTGCTCCAGATGGGGCCTCCCCAGGGCAGAGCAGAGGGGCAGGATGGTCCAGGTCTCACTAGATGGGGGAACAGCCTTCCCATGTGTCAGCCACCCCTCCCAGTGTTGGATCATCAGCAAACTTGCTGAGGGTACATTCCATCCCTTCATCCAGGTCGTTGATGAATATACTGAAGAGAACTGGATCCAGTACTGACCCCTGGGGAACACCACTTGTTATGGACCTCCAACAAGATTCTGTGCCACTAATCTGAACCCTCTGAGCTCTGTCCTTCAGCCAGGTTCCAATCCACCTCACTGTCCATTATTCTAACCCACACCTCCTAAGCTCACCTATGGGGATGCATTCTAAGCCACACCTCCTAAGCTCACCTATGGGGATGCTGTGGTAGACTGTGTCACATTTCTCCGAAGTGCTGAGAGGGGGGATTTCCAGCTCATGGGTAGGAGATGATGGACACACTCCAGGTTTTTGTTTGATTTGGTGGATAGTGAATTTTTTTGGATCTGCGTAGCTTGTTGGTTAGTGAAACGAACTGACTTAGTGAAATGGGTAGAGAGAATTTTTGGCACAAACAGCAGGAAATGCAGCTTCAAAAAATAGTTAAGAACTCCAAATAAGATGTGAAGAGCTTCTGGCTGTATTAACAAGTTTCACTTTCTTAAGACAATGCTGTGGCATCCCCAAAGAATATAGAAGACAAACATTAAGGCTTTGCTCTTGCTATTTCTAGCCAGTTTTCTTAGACAAAAGCTTTAGGGCAAACTGCTCTCCACTGCTGGAAAATACCCATACTTTACTCAAAGGGTTAGTGATTTTATAGCATGTATTTGTTGCCAACTCTCTGTCATTTTACTTTCCAACTAATTTAACACATCTTGACTCTGAAGTGTTTTTTATTTTCTCCCCTGCTGATATCACAATGTCAGAGATCAAAGGCTCGGTTCCATCTTCCAGCTCATGCTACGTTCAAGTAAATTACCAGATATGTTACAGAAAATCTGCAGCACTCACCCAAACACGGTCACGAGCATCCCAACAAAGCTCCGAACACATCCCAGCATCAGGGGGACTGACAAGCTGGGGCTGGAAAGGCAAGCTAATGGGCTATGGAAATGCGTCTCTCGTACCAATCAAGCTGAAAAGAAATCCCCCAAATCCTACGGGGGCGAGGGGATGGGGTGGGAGAGAGGTTTATTTTAGCTAGTAAAGAGATTTGTAAAGCTTTGGCAGGTCTACATGGTTTTTAACTTATTCTTGCCCACACGCGTGAAGAAGGACTTGCAGAGCACTCAGAAAAAAAAGAAAGAGCAAATGTCTAGTAAAGACCAGGTCAAGCATTTCTAGCTCACCTCCCTACCCCTTTCAGCAGAAGATAATCCTCCTTTGGCACTGATATAAAGAAATACAAACAGAAATCCCTTCTGTATTGTCTGCCTGCCTGAAATATAGTTTCTGTAAACTTTCATTGAAAACCCGTCGGTGTGACAATGAATTCAGTGAAGACAATTCACTGCTACAATAAGTTACTCTTTCACAACAAAACACGGCTGACGGTTCGGCTTTATGACCCACATGGGAGGAGAAGAGGGATGTCCATACAGCACATGCAGAGAAAATGGAGAAGGGTTGGGTTCTAACATGAAGTTTTTTATGACCTACATGGGAGGAGAAGAGGGATGTCCACACAGCACATGGCAAACATGCAGAGAAAACGGAGAAGGGTTGGGTTCTAACATGAAGTTTTGCAAGAATACTTCCAAGAAAGAGACCTGTGATAGCTGTCATATTGTACATGGATGATGAAAGCAGGGAGAATTTTTTCTCAATTTCAAGTTCTCTCTAGTGCCCACCAAAGACACCTCTCTCCTCAGCACACTCCTTATGAGTAATTAGCTCTCCTATCACAAAAACAGTAAGTAAAAGATAAATTAGCGGTGCGGAGGGATTAAATCAAGCCAGCACCGTGGGCTGAATCGGAGCCTGGATCATCCTGGGATATTCTGCAGAGAGCTTCACAGCAACTTAACCAACAATTAGGAAGAAATACCTAAAAACTGCAAGAAGAACAAAGAAACCTTAGTGGAGAAAGCATATGCTACCTGCTACGACTGTCAGAAACAAAAAGAGGGTGAAAGCACTAACTGAAAAAGCTTAAACATCAGTTTATTTTAATTTAAAGCATTACAGAACTGAAAAGGTTGCTAGTTTAAGATTTCTGTCACACTAAGTGCATCTGGAAGACTATTTAGGATCTTCTATGCTCCCC